>NC_056725.1:1334680884-1335015884 GCF_019279795.1 Protopterus annectens
TGTAATGTTGTTTGCCAGTAGCAACCTCTTCATTAGTTACAGATCTTTTCAATGTGGAATTATTCTGAGGACTTTTACATCTGCAGCCATTGTGCTTGACTGATAATAGTGGATTGTAATGATAAAAGCTTGAGTGGCCTTTTATGGTTGAAATTTCCTTTATTTTGTTTTGTCATTATTAGTTCATACATTTTGTTTTATTACTTACTGGAATAATTTTAAAAACTACAAATTTAAAGCACATTCTAACAAGTGGTGCTATATTATACAAGGAATATAATTTAATAAACTCAGGAAGGTGAAGCAAAGAACATATACATATATTTATGACCCTAAAAATGTGTGCAAGGAGCCTATGGTTTGAAAACAGCCCAAAGGTAAACTTAATTCTCTACTGGCCAGAAGCATTTTCTTTGAATGTAGGTTTTCATGTGGTTTCAATGAATGTGAGTTTCAAGGGCAGAGATAGTTTCTGCTCATGCTAGATCTGTTTTGATTGTGAGACACTATTGTTTGTTTAACAAATGGTTGTCAGTGTTTGTGCTATTTTATTTTAATATCTGTAATCATTATAGAAGTAAATAAGAAAATAGTATGCACATTGACAGGTTTGAACAGTGCTTATGGTAAATGGGGAGAAATAGCCAAGTAATGGGACATTGGAATGGCTGGGGAGGGGGCTACTGTGGGAGGTAGGGATGTACTGCAGGAGAGACTGCTCTAAGGGGCCTCAATCTAATACCCTGCCTATTGCCCCATTTGACCGTGATCCATCTCTGGTTGTGGGCCAAACTATAATAAAGAATAAAGCCTCAATATATGTAACATATGAGCAAGAGGTGAAAGTAAAAAAAAGCTGGGGTGAATCATGTTGTGAGTTTCTGTGTTGCGTATTGCAGGAGGTAAATTTTTATTATTTTCCATAATTCTGGCAGGATTAAGGCAGATATTGGTGGAAGCGCATACCTCTTGCCATCTTTGCTCAAGACGTGGTCATAACCAAAAAAATACCCTTCATTTCCGAGATGGTTGATTTGGGAGATTAGAGTAGGATTAAATGTTTGTAATCTCTTAGTTGTGAGGCAAACCTTTAAGAGATTGTAAAGAGCACCAAGTGACCTGAGAAAATAGACGAACATTTATACTACTTTTATTTTATTGGGAAATATTAATTTAACCTTAAACATTCTACACAACTTATTTCTTTCCTTAGTCAAGATTTTTATTCAGGCCTTCACTGGATCAAAAGATTAAAAAAATCTCTAAAATGTACCTTAGAGAATCTAGAACCCCATAGCTGCTGGTGCTTACCAGCTACCCAGACCTCTGGCTCAATCAATTTATTTCAGTGAAGTATTGGCCAATCCATGTGCTGCAAGAACTAAAGAAAAAAGATGAAGACTAACGCAAGATATGGAAATACAGGATGATCATCCAGATGGTGTGGACAGACTGGGGGGGGGGGGTAGGGAGTAAGCAAAATAAGAAATTACTTGTCTAAAGTAAATACCTAATGTGTAAATTCTGCTTATGCCTTTAATGCCTGTATGAAATTTATTTGCTTTCTTCAATTCAGTGCTCATAGCTTCATATGTATATTTCAAAATATACAGAGCATAAAAAGGAAATGAGGGATGAGTGTACCAAAATATGAGACTGTCTAATACTGGATAACTACTGACATCTGTTTCTAGACAGCGTTAACTCCTCCATCCATAGCAGTTCTGGATCCACCAGTGGCAGAAATACCATCCAGCTTGCAGTGTTTGGTAAAAGTATGCACAGAAGTCCAGGTAACTGCTTCAAGAATATAGAATTAACATCCAACCCCTTGAAAAAAAAGCACCAGAAAAAGCTGCAGCTCTAGTGGAATGAGCCTTTACAGAGCATGGAAGGCTCTTGCCATGAAAAGTGTAATAAAAAAGAAATAGCCTTTGAAGTCCAAGAAGAAATAGTTTGCTTGCATACAGCTAATCCTGAAGACCTAGGATGAAAAGAAACAAATAACTGATCAGATTTTCTAATAACCTTAGTCTTATCCAAATAAAATCTGAGTTGTCTACTCACATCCAAAGTATGCAGCACCCTCTCACTAAAAAAGTAGGCACATGAATAGACTGATTAAGTGAGAACTCATTAACCACCTTGAGCATAAAAGAAGGGTTATTATGCAAGAACACCCTGTCCTTATAAAATATCAAAAAAGGATGACAAGCCATAAGGGCTTGCAAATCAGACACCCATCTGACAAAATAAGAGCTAACAAAAGGACTGTCTTCCAAGAACAATACTGTAAGGAAGCTGAAGCTGCAGGTGCAAAGGGAGCCTGAGTCAACTTCTCCAAAACAAAATTAAGATCTCAGGGAGGAAGAACAGGCTTCCTAGGAGGTCTAATGTGAAGGATGCTTTTATGGAATTGTTTAGCCTCAAAGCTAGAAGCTAAAGAAGGAGATAAAGGCAGACAAGCAGAGATAGCTGATAAGTGGGACTTAATAGAAGAATAGGCCAAACCAGCATTGAGCAACTCACACAAATATGAGAGAACCAAAAGAACATCCATAGTCAGTGGGTCCAGGTTATGAGAGAGACACCAAATAGAAAACCTCTTCCATTTGGATAAGTAGGATTTCCTAGTAATAGATTCCTGGCTTCCTGCAGAACCTTCAGCGTGTCCTCAGGAAAAAAGATGTCTACGAGGAATCAAATTCCTATCACTTACAGTGTCAGTTGAAGCATAGACAGGTGGAGATGACTGAGAAATCCCTTGTCCTGTGTGAGTAGAGCCACCCTGTGAGGTAACTTGCGATGATTGCCCTTGGCTAGTGCAGAAGTAGAGGGAACCATTGCAGTTGCAGCCAAAAGGTTGTCACCAACATGATTTTGGGAGTGTCCTGTTGAATCTTGAACAGGACTTTTGGAATGAGAAGAAAAGGAGGAAATGCATAAACAAACATCCCCTTCCAAGAAAAGATTGGGCATCCACCTTCTAAAACCAGAGGACCTGGGGCTCTGGCACAAAACAGAGGAAGTTGTCTGTTCATAGGGGAGGCAAATACATCTACTTGAGGAGTACCCCATTGGTAGACAATGCCCAGAAACACATCCCTGTGAAGCATCCATTCATGGGATTGAGTTAAAGACCTGCTCAGAGTGTCTGCCACAATGTTCTGATCTGAAGGGGTATAAACTGCATGAAGAGTCACTTGATACTTGACAGCAAGATCTCAGACCAGAAGAGCCAACCTGCAAACAAGATAAAACCAAGTTTCTCCCTGTTTGTTTACATACCACATCACTGTGGTATTGTCTCTGAATACCTTGAGAGGTCCCAGAGAGAAAAAAGAGGATGAAAGTCCAGAAGAGCCAGCATAAGAGATCTCATCTGTTTGACATTGATGTGCTCTTTCTGCTGAAGAGGCAACCACACCTCCTGTACCTTTATGGAGCCAAAAGTTACTCCCCATCCCACATCTGTAGTGTCTGTGAACAGTTCCTGAGAAGGAATAGGGGGATGAAAAGGGATCCCTGGATTCAGAGACAACCACTGAATCCACTAGTGAAGCTCCTTCTTGAGACAAGGAAAATGAGGTACTACAAAGTCTAGAGGATGTGCATGTTGAAGCCACACTGACTTCAGAAACCACTGAAACTTTCTCATGTGGAGTTTGGCCAGATGGAGCATTGGAATGGTGGATACCATTAAACACAGAGTTCTCAGAAACTCCCTGGCTGTAATGGAAGCCAGAGGAGGAAAAAGACTTTGAAAGAAGGAAATGAGAGTTAAGGCCTCTGGAGGAGGCAGGGATGCCAGCATAGGCACCATCTGAATCCTGAAACCCAGAAAGGCATGATACTGAAAGGGAGTCAGAGAGGACTTTTTGAAGTTTATTGTGAAACCTAGACTCTGATGGCAAAATAAAGATTTTGCAACAGGATCTCTGGAAAAGAAGCCTAAATCAGCAGATCAACAAGTAAGAAAATATTTGGATCCCTTGAAGCCTGTAAAAAAACAATTACAGGAGCAAGGCATTCAGTGAATACACTTGGAGCAGTAGAAAGGCCAAAGGGCAAAGCAGAGAACTGAAAATGCCAGGAAGCATCAGAGAAATGCAAAAACTTATTGAAAAGATGATGAATCAGAATATGGAGCAAAGCATCTTTGAGATCCAGAGACACCATATAGGCCTGGGGCAGCTAGAGAGGAAACAGAGTCTGAAGGGACAACACGCAAAAGGAGGGCACCTTCAGAAAAGTGTTTAGATGTGAGGGGGTTTAGAATTGGTCTTTTTTTTTGAAAATGTTTTTATAAAATTTTCATAAAACATAATCACTACAAAATTTGTAATCAGAAATACACATACATATTTAAAAGTAAGAAAAAAACCTAATTTTATAATTTTATAAATACAGAAACAAAGAAAATAACTATTTATAAGAGTGTCCATTAACCTTCTAGTCATTCCTGTTGTTGCATGTCTGTTCAATTCCAGAATGTTTTTTTTTTTGCTTGCCAAGCAGTTCTTCAAATTTTGTCCATACACTGAAGCAAGAGGGAATTCTGTTAATTCGCAATCTGACTGTAATAATTTCTAGGTGAGTTACTTCAGTTATTAAACTTATAAATTATTTAAATGAGGGAGTAAATTTATTTTTCCAGTTTTGTGTAATCACTTTTCTGATGATGGTGAATACAGTCCATAATATGTTCATTATCTTAAAACAAGTGAGAATATGGGGTGTTAAAAAGAATTAATGATTTAGATAAAATACATGTATCTCCAAAAATGCTTGTAAAAAGAATTAATATTATTCCAAAAAGGAATCAAGACAGTACAATCAAAGAACATGTGTTGCCAATTTGCTTTAAGTTCTTTCTTGCATCTCCAACAAAGTTGCTTTCCCTTGTACATCAATTCAATTTTATGAGGGATGAAGAAGGACTTATGTAAAAACTTCCATGTAAACAAATGCCATCTAAGAGATGAAGTAGTACGTTTAGATGATAATAGAAGTATTTTTTTGTCTTCTTCATTTGTGGTCTATTACTGATTTGAATAAAATAGTTCCAACATGTATCATTACATGTTTTAGTTTCCCTCTTTACCACATTATACAATTTGGACAGGAGACCGTGTCCGAAGGAATTTTGTTGGAATAAAAATATGATGCATTCAATCAATTTTGGGGCATGTTACCCTTAACATTGGTTGCATTGATTTAATTTCCCCTTCTATATATAGTCTACAAGATTGTATATCTAAACCCATATCTTTATCCAAATCTTTATTCCTAATGTAATCTACTGAGTGCAGCTTTTCATCTTTCATTAACTGAAACCAGTACAACAGAGTTTTCTGTTTAAAGGCAGCCATGGTTTCTAAATTTGAAGTAGGGATATTACTTTGAGTATATGCTATAGGAAACACAAAAAATCCATGCTTTATAAGCCAAATTTCTGTATATAAAATTTTTAAAAGTTTTTTAATATAGTCAAAATTAAGTAAGAATCACTTGTTTGGTGACTTCTCCCTATAATATAATCTTTTAATAATCAAAATAAATGGCTTTGTGATATAAGATAATTATTAATGTATCTATTACAATTAGAATGCATAAAAAGGTTTCCTAAAAGTTCTTTCCATCTAGCTATGTCAGTGTTGTTAATACAAAGGCATATTGTTTTCATAAATGATGATAATGAATACAATTCTATTTCTGGTAGTCCTATTCCCCCTACTTCCCAGTCTCTTATATGATGATTTAATACAATTCTTGGTTTGTCGGGGAACCAAAAAATTTTCAAAATTGAAGTGTTAAATTCTTTAATACAGGTTTTCATGGGAGGTAACGTTAATGACTGAATAATATATAGGATTTTTGGAAATATGATCATTTTGATGATAGAGAGTCTTTCTTCCATTTTAAAGGCAATTTTATTCAATTTGTCCATTCGATTCTTTGCCTTATTTATACAAGTATAATTATAATTGACTATATCTTTAATATTAGCCGCTATGGTTATTCCCAAGTAATTCATTTTCTTTTCTTTTACAATATGTTAGGGAACTTATTTGGGATTTTATTCTTATTTATGTTTATCAGTAAACTTTTTCTCTTGTTATCATTAAATGTTAAAACAGATTTTCTTTGAAATATTTCCATTGCTAAAAAAGTTGCAGTTAAAGATGTATTATTAACATTCAACGTCAATAAGATGTCATCTGCAAACAACTGAATTTTAGAACTTAAAGTCTGTTATTTTAATACCTTTTATATCTGTATTTGATCTAATAAAATTAGCAAAAGGTTCAATAATGAGGGTAAAAAGCAGAGGTGAAAGAGGACATCCTTGTTTCGTTCCTTTTAATACTTGTATAGAATCAGATGTGAAAGTACCTATTTTGACATATCTAAAGCAATCTGTGTAGAAAAGATTAATAAGATGTGCAAATTTAAAAGTAAATTTGCATTCTTCTAGAACTAGCAAAACATATTTCCAGTTGACTGGGTTAAAAACACTATTTATATCAAGACTCGTTGATGTTAAGTTCTCATTTGTGTTATTTGCATAGTCGATTATTGTAATTATTCTTTGAAAATTATCATAGGTGTTTTTATTTAAAATAAACCTAGTTTGACCTTTATCAATCATAGAATGTAGAATCTGGTTTAGTCTATTAGCATGACTTGTCATGAATAGTTTATAGTATACATTTAGAAGTGAAATGGGTCTGTATGAAGAGCATTGAGTAGGATCCTTGTCATTTTTTTTTAATTGGAGAGATAAGGGTATATTTCCAAGAAGGAGGAACTTTAGTTGAGTCCTTAACTATAGAATAAACCTTATGCAATATGTGTAGGGCTTCTTTAAGTAACAGCTTGTAAAGTTCAGATATAACCCCATCATTACCTGGTGCTTTATTAAACTTAAATTTAAAAATTTGGATATGAAGTTCAGACATAGAAATTGGTTGCTCATTTGATAGTCTAGTTTTTATTTTATTTTCTAATAAATGTTTTGATTGTTTTCTCTGGATCTACTAGTATATTACCTTGATTAATTTG
Source organism: Protopterus annectens (assembly GCF_019279795.1). Taxonomy (NCBI): domain Eukaryota; kingdom Metazoa; phylum Chordata; order Ceratodontiformes; family Protopteridae; genus Protopterus; species Protopterus annectens. Next base: position 1,334,687,950 of record NC_056725.1, read on the forward strand.
ATTGTAATAATCTCTGAATTCCTTTAGAATATTTTCTATTTTTGTTACATTTCTTTTCTTTCTATGTAAATAGATTTGACTGGTTTACTGAGTAATTTTGTTTTGGTGGCTAGATTGTGCATAGACTTTGGGCTGATAGAAAAGTTAATTATCTTAAACTTTTCAAGATTTATTTTGGTTTTATGATTTAAAATTTCCAAGTACTTGTCATTTAGTTTATTGATCTCTTCTATGTTATTATTTTTATTCTTCTGATTTTCTAACTTCAAATTATTAGGTTTTTCCCTGTATGTCATATAATTCTTTGTCCCATTACTTTTTTATTTGATAGCCAATTAGTGATTCTACCAAACAGATATAGGTTCATAGGTTCATACTAGGCTATCTGCCCTAGGGCATTTATAAGCCTAGCCAGAATGTGTTTGGCTTTCGCCACCCATTTTAAATTAATTTTGCTATGCCCTTTTTTGAGGTTAGTATACTGTGCCTCTGTCTAACAGTGACACAGAAGTGATACCCAGGGTAAACCTATGATCTCCCATCCACTCATCAAGATTCCACTTGAAGAGAGTCAATGAGGGACTCTGCCTAACCTGGACTGGGATTTTATTCCAGAGTGAAGGGAGCCTCTGGGTTATGAATCTGTCCCTCCAGCATGTCCTATTTATTTCAGTGCTGAGGTTCAAGTCTCTCGAGCGTGTAGCTCGATAGGATTTGGATTTTCTGAGGTGCAGCATGTCCATTAATTCTGGGTTGGACATGGCTTTATACATCAGGCACAGATTGCCTCTAAACAGGCGGTATGCCACTGAGTAGAGCTGGAGTTTCTTTAACCGGGCAGCATATGGCATCTGTTTGAGCCCTTTGATCCTCTTGGTGAGGTACTTTTGGGGTCTTTCCAGTTGCTGCAGGTGTCTGGTAAGGTACATCCCAAAAGGGGCATTGTACTCAATTATGGGCCTGATGAGGGATGAGTAAAGAGGCACGATGACCTCCCCTGATCTAGATGTGAATCCCTTCATGATTAGGTGGGCTATATAAAATGTTTTTCTAACCACTTTGGCCACGTGATTGTCAAATGAGAGATTGCTATCAACTTGGGTCCCCAGGTCCCTAATTACTTCTTCTGTACTTAATGGATTACCACCTATGTGGGAATTTGTGGGCACTTTGTTTTTGCCAAAGAGGATGACTATACACTTTTTGGCATTTAGCTTGAGGCCATGGCTCTGGCACCAGTTGTCTGTTTCTATGAGGCCCTTTTGGAGGATGCTTGTGTCGGCTGGAGAGTCGATTATGGCGCCCAGTTTGCAGTCATCTGTGAACTTGGTCAGCCACAGTCCTTCCATGTTGGCCTGTACCTCCGAGAAATATATACCGAACAAGAGAGGTCCCAGGACTGAGCCTTGTGGGACGCCACTTGTAACCGGTTTGGAGTCTGACATGGCTCCAGCAATTCTAACCATGTGGGTTCTGTCCTTGAGCCAGTTTGCAACCCATCTAGTGACATAGGGGTTTATATTTAAGCTGGTGAGCTTATCTATAATGCCCGAGTGGGGTATTGTATCGAAGGCTTTTGCAAGATCCAGGTAGGCTGTGTGGACCACCTTCCCCTCGTCAATGGCCTTGATGACTGTTTCAAAGAAATCAACCAGGTTTAAGAGGCAGGATCTGCCCTTAACAAAGCCGAACTGGGTAGGATCCAGTGTCTGTAGGTTCCCAATATCTTCATTTATGAGGTCCATGATAATACTTTCCATAGCTTTGCAGACCAAGCTAGTCAGGCTTATGGGGCAATAGTTTCCAGGATTCGTTGAGGCACCACCTTTGTGGAGAGGGACCACAGTTGCTGTACGCCACTCTTTGGGTACATATCCTGTAGTAAGGCTGAGATTGACCAGTAGTTTTATGTTTGGGTTTAGCTCTTCTTGGAGTTCATGTAGGATGCAGCCCGGGACACCGTCTGGTCCCATTGATGCTGTGTATTTTGCTTTGGAGAGGGCGGCTCCTACCTGAGCATCTGAGATGTCAGGGGGGCAGCACTCTGCTGGGATAGATATTTGCCCTTTTGGTGGGGGGGGTTGCGCTGAACCTGTCAGCTAGGATGTTGGCAATGTCTGTGGGTTCGGTGTATTTTTTGTCATTTTGGACTAATTCTGAGCATATCTGGGAATTACCACCCAGGTTCCTAACATAACTAAAGAAAGCCATGTGATTATCCTTAGTGTCTTGTGCAATTTTTCTCTCGAAGCTGGCCTTAGACAATTTTATGAGTGCCCATAGTTTTTTGCTAATACTGATCAGAGATGCCTTCCCTTTTTGGAATTTTGCTCTGTCATTTAGCAGCTTCCTCCTTCTATTGTATAGTTTGTTTATGGCTGGGGTCCACCAGACAGGACGTCTGCCTTTGGAAGATTGGGTCTTGGTTTTATTTGGGATCGCATGATCCATGCATTCCTGAAGGTGTTCATAGAATGCATTTATAAAGGATTCTGCGGTCTGGGCCATATTTTCCACAGGCCCGGGGGCTTTGAAGGATTCCACCTTGGTTTTGAGGAGTGTGAAATTTGCTTTAGAGAAGTTTTTCACTGTGGTTTTCTGGGCAGGGGGTGGTATCAGGATGTGAATATCCAGTGAGAATAGTTTATGGTCTGATCTTACCAGTGAGGGATACACTTCTGGTCTGGAGCATAGAGTCCCCATGTTGGTGATGATCAGGTCCAGTATGTTTTCCCCTCTTGTGGGAGTGGTAACAAGTTGTTCCATAGCATTTGAGTTTATAAATTCTAAGAACCTTTGGGCTAGGGTGTTGGAGCTAGAGTAATGCTCCCAGTCTATGTTTGGGTAGTTGAAGTCGCCCAATATAATGGTGTTTGGAGAGACCTTCATATTTTCCAGTGTTCTCAGGAAGGCCGAGTGGGGTTCCTGGGTTAGGGAGGGTGGTCTGTAGCAGGCTATAAACTGAAAGGCAGTTTTACCCACTGTTAGTTGCACATGGATAGTCTCTGATGCTTCGTGCTATGCCACCAACCTGGAGGTGTGGGTATCTTTGACGAATATTGATACTCCCCCTCCTTTTGTGGGTCAGTCCAAGTTTTGGGGCCGAAAAGCATGGTATGAGGTATAACCTGGTAGTGCTGGGGTGCTCTCGGGAGCCTTGAACCAGGTTTCTGTTACTGCACAGATATCGATGCTCTCCATGCTAAGGAGAGTTTCGAGTGCGTGCATCTTGAGGTTTAGACTTCTGGCGTTGAGTAGCATTACTCTTAGTTTCTTATCCCTTGTGATACGTACGGAGGTGGGTTTGTCTTTTGAGCCTTGCCTAAAAAAGGCACTATTGGGGTAGCAAGAGCCTTTGTCAATTTCCAAAAGCCCAGGGGTGACAGGTGCAAGCCGTCCCTAGCGAAGCATCGTGGCTTGTCGAACATGTCATCCCAGGCTGACAGGCATTGGATCCCCTTTGAATGACACCAATATTTAAGCCAATTGTTGAAATTGATCATCTTGTCTTCATATTGTGGCATCATTCTTAGTGAGGGTAAGATGCTACTCAAGGTCAGGGTCATACCGGCTTGGGCCACATGCTCAGAGAGCTCCTCTATGTCTCTTTTCATGTAGTCCAGGGAGGTATGTCTCAGGTCATTCACACCAGCATGGACAATGACTGAGTCATATTTGTACTTGCCTTGGAGTCACCTGAGTGCTTGTGTTATGTGGTGGATCCTAGCGCCTGACAGGCAGCTCACCGTGACCTTCTCTTTGTTCAGCCTGGTGAGCGGGACGTCAGTGTGCCTGACGATAGAGTCACCTATTACAAGTGTATCAGGTGTGTTGTTTAGCCTTAAGGGCTGTGACTGTTCGGCACACTGGCTTTGTGAGCTATGTGTTGCATGTGTTTTGTTTTGGGGTAGCGGTTGCTTGGGTGTCTGCTTTGGAGGTCTCTGCTGCTTAGACAGATTTTTATTTAGAGCCTCTGAGTATGTTTTTGTGTGTTTATGTGTTTGGTTTGCTGTCGTGGTAGGTCTATGTGAGACTGGAATTGTACTGAGTGTGGTTTCCTTCTCCTCCTGACTGGTTACACCAGTACTGAGTTGAGAGAGCTTAGTCTCCAGTTTGGCTATATGGATGCATGTCTCACATGTGTTGGAATTTGTTGGGAGGAGGAGAGGGTTGTCTGTGTACATGAGGCAGTTGTAACATTGCCTCAAGATTCCCATATTCACCAGCTGGACCGGAGAGAAGATTGACAACTGACCTTTGGACATGCTAGAATAGTATTGGGAATTCCTTTATAATTGAAAAAAAAGGGCCAATGGGGAACAAGGTACTCAAGAGGACTTTGTGAGAGTGTAGTGCTTTTAATTTTTTTAGTGCTGACTTATATAATTGCTTTAGTGAGCAAGTGCCTTTAGTGAGCAAGTGCCAGGTAACTTAAATGCAATGTGTTACAGGTAACTTAAATGCAAAAATGACAAACAGTAACTTTCTTTTAAGTGAAACAAGGAAATGAGTACAGTAAGCAATGCAGATATCACTAGGGATCCACAGAAGCGCTGAAAAGCCGCATTTTAGGTGGTATTAGCGTTTCAGGGAAATAACAAGCAAACAAACAACAAGCATACAAACAGAGCTAGATTCAGCAGGCCTGGATCTAGTCTATGCTACAGCAAACAAGGTGTACCAATTTCCCAACTTAGAAGGATGTAAGCTACCTGTCCTGCCACCACAGTGTAGGCCACAAACCTTCCTAATGAAAAACAACTGGTCTGAAGCCCAAGTGCTTAATCCAAAAGACTTAGAATGATAGCTACACTTTAATCAAGTTACTACCAAGCAGTAATAAATACAATTGAATTCTTTGAAGAATGCCTGGATTAGTGGATTAGTGCTCAAGTTATACAAACAAAGCTAGATTCAGCAGGCCTGGATCTAGTCTACGCTACAGCAAACAAGGTGTACCAATTTCAGTTAGAAGAAGTTCAAATATGCAGGCACTATAAGCCTTTAACCAGAAATTCCCAGCTCAGAAGGGTAGAGTCCAGCCTCTCCTCCCACAAGAGTGCAGACCACGAACCCTTTTAATGTAAAATAATTGGCCTGAAGCCCAAGTGTTTAAACCAGAATTAATACACTTTTAGAATAACTGACACTGAGCCCTCAGTCAGCAGTTCCCAACTTAGAAGGATGTAAGCTACCTGTCCTGCCACTACAGTGCAGACCACAAACCTTTTTAATGTAAAACAACTGGTCTGAAGCCCAAGTGCTTAAACTAAAAGGCTTAGAATGAGTTACACCAAGAAGTAATAAATACAACTGAGTACTTTTAAGATGACGTAAAAGTAAAATAAAGTAGGAAGAAACACAAATACAGTAAAAGCAGATAATTTTTTTTTTCAGAAAAGTAGCAAAAACAGTAGTAAAATCAATTCACATGCAGTGCAAGCTGGCACACTTGAGTATGTAGCAATTTGAAAAAATGTAATTAAATTAAAAAGGACTAAAAGCAAGTGCAGAAAGGGTTTATTAGATAGAATGCGGTAAAGAGATGGGACTGGGGGAGTGTCCTAGATCAAATCTACAGTGGGGCGGGCACTGCAAAAGCCACCAAATTTAAACTACAACCAAGAACGGGGGGGGGCAGTTTCAACAGAGCTAGATCTGAGGAATCACAGTCCAAATTATAAAACCACAACAAATGCAGAAAATATACTTAAATCAGCTTATGTCCAGTTGATGTATGCAGACAAATCTCAGTAGACAGTGACTCGATTTAAAATGATTACTAGAAATATAACCAACACAGATTTTAATGTTATCAGAAACCCCCCAAGCTAATTAACACTTAAAGGAATTTCAAAGCAGTCTAAGAACTACTGCAGAGCTTTAGAGACACACACAAGACAGTTTCAACAGAGCTAGATCTGAGGAATCAGTCCAAATTATAAAACCACAAAAAATGCAGAAAATATACTTAAATCAGCTTATGTTCAGATATGCTTTTAGACTTTTCCATATATAGATTTCTGAAGTATTTACTGTATTGTTAATTTCTGTAAAGGAGGAAATTTATTTAAGAACATTGTCCTTAAATTCTTGTAAACCTGTTATATATGCTGGTTTTCTTATTTTAACATTATTTTTAGATTTCAAAGACAATTCAAAAGTTATTGCATTATGACCTGAAAATGGGTAAGTTGCAGTCTTAACTTTACCTATCTTGTTTACTAGATCATTAGAGATATAAACTGTCTGTTCTGGATTGTGTTCCGTGCCTATGAGATCAATGCATAAATATTAATGAATTTGGCTCTGAAAATTCTTTTATATCTCTAAGATGAAATAATTCAGTAAATTTCATTAACTTTTTTGCAGACAGCTGAGTTTTCCTTTTACTATTTGTATTAGTATCACTTGGTGATAATACACAATTAAAGTATCGTGCCAAAATAATATTACCTTTTGCTTATTGAATTACTTGCTCTAAATGTTGATCAACTATCTGGACTCCTATTCCTGGAATCCAGTACACATTAACAAGAATTAATTTCTTCTTACGGTATTTTATAGTAGCAGTACAAAACATACCTTTATTATCTTGATATGTTCCCATAACTTCAGGCATAGAATAGCTACTCCCCTTTTTTTCCTGATTATATTGTGATGTAGATAGTATAGTGTAACTATTATTATTGTCTGTTTATATCTTCTGCTAATAAATGTGTTTTCTGCAGAATGATAACCTGAGAATTAAACAGCTTCAGATATCTATTTAAGTTACTTCTCTTGCTTCCATTTTTTACTCTATTAATATTTATAGAAATACAGTTAATAAATGCCATTTGTCCTATTGATCAGAAACATATATTTCTTATAGATAATGGTGCTCTATTTTGCTTAACTCATTACAGCTGAGTGATGCTTCCAGATGCATCTGCGGTTAACACCTACTGACACCTCTAGGCATCAAATATTGCTTGTTCCATTTGCATCAATAATTTTAAAAGCATGCTATATGCAAGTTTTTATTTTTTTTTTTTCTTAAAGCTTACATAATGGCAAACTAACCTGCATTAGTCTTTTACTTATGTCTAGTGCAAGTAAAGAGATAATAACTGTTGTTTTTATTATTTTAATTTAGATACAATTTTCACTTTTTTCTATCTCAAACACTAAGAAACACAGAAAGAACCCCTTAGCCACATATGACAGCCCTCAGCTAGATGAATGAAATGCAGCTGACCATATGTGTGTAACTTGAGTGGTTCCTGAGATATTGTAAGTTGTTTACAAAATATTACAAATGCAATAGTTACTGTGTTTACTGTGACTTATATATTTCAGTTGAAGACCTAGAACCTAGATAATACTACCACTATAAAAAATAGTTTGTGTTGAAGAGTTTGCCATTTATGCTTCTTTCATAAGTCCTAAGGTTCCAGAGATGTGAACATTTGCTTTGAAATGTGATGACATATCTTATTCTGTCAAAAGGCTTAGGCTCCACGCATTGGAAGTTACACGGCAAACTTCCTGAGCTCCATTGGAGTAAATGCGTTAATGCTCATACAAATAGCAAATTCTGAGAGTTTATCTAGGAACAAAATTATTACATTTGTGGACACTTGTAAAAAGGCAATAAGTAAGATTGTCATAAAGCAATTACTTCTAAAACCCCTAACACTCCATGCTTGAATAGTCTGACCAGCCAAGCAAACCAACTCATCCAATATTCTGACAATGAGTGAGAAGAAAGATACCCACAAACCACTCTATCAGATATATATAACTCTAATAATAATTAGCTAAAAGTATAGCTGTATGCTATGTCTTTATTAATATAAATAAGTAGAACAGTTGTTTCATGTTTAGACCTATTTGCTAAGAAAAAATCATTTCCTAATTGTATGTATCAAATAAATTATTAAAGAACAACACATTCTATGATTTTCTATTATAAAGATAAATCCCCAACATTTTTATTTCTTTGGAACATTTGTGCGTTTTATCAATATGCTATATACTTATATATTTTGGCATAAAAATACAACTTTAAATATTATATTTGTATGCATTTGCATCAGATAATACCTTCAAACAAGATACACTTTTTTCTGTTTCAGTTATAAGCTTTCATGATATTAACTTTTCTTCTGCTATGCTAGCTTGTATAGCTATGTATTGTTACAGTGAAATTTGATCTAATACATATTCAGAAGGCTCTGTCAGTTTCAACGGGAATTTCAAGTTATCTCAGGCCTTTTAACTCAAAAACTTCACACATAATCTAGTGAAAGAAGAAAGCTTGAGCCTGAGAGAAACAAGCTTCATTTCTAAACCACACTGAAGCTCTTTTCGTAAGTACAGCCCTCAAGTAACATTAATTTTCATTACATACAACACCAAGCTCAATCTTTCATTCACATAGAGAGTTTTAAGGTTGATTAATATACTAAAACCTCTTTTTAACTAAACAACCATAAAAGATACTTCATTCCCCACCCCCACCTCACATTTCATTGTGTCTAGCAAAAACAATTGCTTATTATCTTAAACTGTATATTACTTTTCCATGCAGCCTTAGAATGCAATTATTAGTTTTAAGAAACCTTCCTTTTAAATATTACTCTAGCAAGTGTTTACTTCGGATAATTTTTATTCATTTTATATTAGAGTGATGGTGATGGTATTTTGTATAATACACGGTTTAAGTAACACATAGAAATGAACACTTGTTACTTTTCCCAAAAGCATCAAGAAAAACAAGGTAGTACGAAGAATATATGCTGTATTCAAGCCTGTAATAGCAACTATATAAGATAAACAAATGTGAGTTCAACTATGTGTCATGTTGCACTCTTTTCTATTTCATAAATAAAAAATGCAGTAAAAAAAAAAAGTCTGCATATCATTGCTGGAGCCTTCCTGTGTCCTGACAGAGTGCTCTTCAAACTATCTGGAGATATACAGAGCTGAGTATATTTTTCTGGCACTTCAGAGTTGTGTACTGGTAATTGTTGTTTGACTAATTTGATATCATTGCTGGCTGACTTCAGAGTTGTGCACTGTTATTTTTGCTTCACTGTATAGTTTTTCAGATCTCTGTTGAAAGTGTTGGTTTTCTCATACCCACCCTCCCTATTCCTGTGTTGTTGTTTAAATTTGGAGGCTTTTGCAGTTGCCCACCCCCACTGTAGATTTATCTGGGACACTCCCCCCAGTCTCATCTCTTTACCTTATTCTACATAATAGACTCCTTCTGCACTTGTTTTTAGTCATTTTTAATTTAATTGCATTTTTAAACTGTTTGGTCTAACATTGCTACATATGCAAGTGTGCTAGCTTGCACTGGATTTGAATTGCTTTGACTGCTGTTTTAGCTACTTTTCTGTAAATATATATATATATATATATATATATATATATATATATATATATATATAAATACCTTTCCTGTAACTAGTATAGTCCAGATTCGGATTTGCTGTATCCAGGACTGTATGTAAGCTTCTGAGCCCCCCTCCCCAAGCTTTCTGTGTTGGAGGGAAGCCTTCTAGCTTATCAGTGGGAGTGGTAAGCACTAGGTAACCTATATACCACATAAGGAGTGGTTCTGGCCCAGAAATTGTAGTTATTGGCCATTTGGGCAGTTTTTCCATCTCTCTCAACTTTCTGATTTAAAAGCCCACATTTGCACTTGTTTCCCCCCTTTCTTGTAACTAGTTTAGTCCAGATACAGATTCTTAGTTTTACCTCTTGAATTTGCTTATTCATGATCAGCACTTGTTCAGAACTTGTAAGCACTAAATAACCTACTAATTACTACAGCACTCAACCTTCTTCATTACCTAGAGGAAAACAGTTGTGGTACTTACTTTCCTCACTTGCTTAGAGAAAAACAGCTCTTGTGCTCACTTTCCTCACTTATCTAGAAGAAAATAGTTTTTTATTCAGGCATGTCCAAGGGTCAGCTCCCAGTGTTCTCTCCTGTCTATCTGATGAATCTGGGCATCTTGGGGCAATGTAGAAATTGCCTCATGTACACAGACAACCCTCTCCTCCTACCACCCAACACTACAACCTGTGAGAGATGTACTTATCTAGCCAAACTAGAGGTAAGGCTCTCTCCAATCAAGACTGAACTTGACAGTCAAGAGGAGAAGGTAAACACTTGCAGCGCACCACACTCATCACATAGTCTCACTAAATCTACACCACCAAAATCCACATATAGAAACACAAAAACATTCACAGAGGCTCTCAATAATAATCTGCTCAAGCAACAGAGACCTCCAAAGTAAATATTCAAGCAACCTCCACCCCCCAACACAACCCAAATGACACATAGCCCACAGACTCAGTGAGCCACTCAACCACAGCCAATAAGGCAAAACAATGTACCCAACACACTAGTCATAGGTGACTCTATAGTCAGGCACACTGATGTCCCACTCACAAGGTTAAACAAGGAGAAGGTTACTGTCAGCTGCCTGTCGGGTGCCATGATCCGCCACATAACCCACATACTCAGGTCACTCCACAACAAGTACGAATACGACTCTGTCATTGTCCATATTGGTGTGAATGACCTGAGATGTACCTCCCTGGACTACATGAAAAAAAACATTGAAGAGCTCTCCAATCTTGTAGCTCAGGCAGGTATGACCCTAGCCCTGAGTAGCATTCTGCCATCACCCAGAATGATGCCGCAGTACAAGGACAAAATGATTGACTTCAACAATTGGCTAAGCTTCTGGTGCCATTCTAAAGGGATTCAGTATCTGTCTGCCTGGGATGACATGGTCAACAGACCATGATGCTTTGCCAGAGATGGCCTGCACCTGTCACCTCTGGGATTCCGGATACTGGCTAAGGTTCTTGCCACCCCTATAGTGCCTTTTTTAGGCAAGGTTCAAATGACAAATTCAGCAACATAACAGGAACAGGCAAGCAAAAACTGAGGGTGATGCTACTCAATGCTAGAAGTCTAAATCTCAAAATGCACTCACTCGAGGCACTCCTTAAAATGGAAAACATCGATATCTGTGCAGTGACTGAGACCTGGTTCAAGGCTCCAGAGAGCAACCCTGCACTACCAGGCTATAACTCATACAACACTTTTCAGCCATGTAACCTGGGCCGGAACACCAAAGGTGGAGGTGTGTCCATATTCATTAAGGATATCCACACCTCCAGGCTAGTTGCTCAGCATAATGCAGCCGTGGTTATCCAAGTCCAACTAACTCTTGGCAAAACTGCAATCCAAATTGTAGTTTGCTACAGATACCCACCATGCCCCAAGATTCCCACTCCTCTTTTCTTGATGTACTGGAAAATATTAGGGTTCAACCAAACACCCTAATAATGGGTGATTTCAACTACCCCACCATTAACTGGGAAAACTACTCATGTACCAACTGCTTCACTCAACGCTTTCTGGAATTCATAAACTCCAATGCCCTGGATCAACTTATCCACACCCCACCAGGGGCAACAATATCCTAGATCTAGTCATTACCAACATGAATGACCGGTGTTCCACACCTGAAGTCAATGCCTCATTGGTCCGATCCGACCATAAGATAATTACCCTAGATATCCACATCCTGCCCTCACCCCCCATTAAGGAAACCATGGTAAAAAATTTCTCCAAAGCCAACTTCATGCTTCTTAAGACAGAAGTGGTGAACTTCATGACACCCATGCAGATGGACAATACAGTTATGACTACTGAATCCTACACAATTGCACTTTATAAGCACTTACATGAGTGCATGGATCGTGCTATCCCAAACAGAACCAAGACGCTATCCTCCAAAAAACGAAGCCATTCTGGTGTCCCCTGCCATAAACAAACTGTACAACAGAAGGAAGAAACTGTTGCAAAAGAGAGTAAAATCCCACGAGTGGAGGAGATCCCCGGTCAGCCTCAGTAAGAAGGTGCGATCCCTGATAAAATCCTCCAAAGCTAGTTATGAAAACAAAATCACCACTGATTCTAAAGACAACCACAAAGCATTCTATAGCTATGTAAAGAACCTCAATGGCAACACTCAGATCTGTGCTGAGTTACAGCACAGTCGCACTAAATATACAGACCCAACTGATATTGCCAACATTCTGGCAGATAGGTTCAGTGCTAACTTTACCCCCCTCTCACCCCCTAAAGAGCCTATCTCTATACCGGAAGAATGCAAAGTTCCTGTAATCACGGCTGCACAGGTAAAAACCACACTCTCCAAAGCCAAGAACACAGCATCCATGGGACCAGACAACATCCCAGGCTGTGTTCTACATGAACTACAGAACGAACTGGCACCCCACCTAAGTGCCATGTTCAATCATAGCCTCACCTCAAGCTTTGTGCCTGCTGAATGGCGCACAGCAAAGGTTATCCCACTCCACAAGTGGGGAGCCACCACGGACTCCGAGAACTACCGCCCCATTAGCCTGATGAGCCTGGTCTGCAAGGCCATGGAACGTATCATCATGGAACTTATAAACAAAGACATTGGAAATCTCCAAACTCTGGATGCCACCCAGTTCGGGTTTGTAAAAGGCAGCTCATGTCTCCTAAACCTGATAGACTTCTTTGAAGCAGTCACCAAAGCAGTGGACAAGGGTAAGGTGGTTCACACAGCCTATCTAGAGCTTGCCAAGGCTTTCGACACCATCCCCCACTCTGGAATTATAGATAAACTCACTAAACTAGGTATAAATCCCTATGTCACAAGATGGGTTGCCAACTGGCTCACTGACAGAACCCACACTGTGAAAGTAGCAGACTCCAAATCCGACTTCAGACCAGTGACAAGTGGAGTACCACAGGGTTAAATCCTGGGTCCTCTCCTGTTTGGTATCTACTTCTCTGAAGTACAGGCTAACACAGAAGGTCTTTGGCTAACAAAGTTCGCAGATGACTGCAAGTTAGGACCCATAATCAAAACTCCTAAAGATGTGGACATCCTACAAAAGGGCCTCACTGAGACAGATGCCTGGTGTCAAAGCCATGGCCTCAAGCTCAATGCCAAAAAGTGCATTGTCATCCCCTTTGGTAAAAACACTTTACCCATGAACTACAACATAGGCGGTAATTTACTTAACACCAAAAGTGTGATAAGAGACCTTGGGACACAGGTGAACAGTAGTCTCTCCTTTGATAATCACATCGCCACAGTAGTCAGGAAAACCTTCTACATGGCACACCTCATCACAAAAGGTTTCTCATCCAGAAAAAAAGAGATCATTGTTCCCCTCTACTCATCACTCATTAGATCCATTATAGAGTACAATGCCCCTTTTGGTATGTACCTCACAAGACATCTACAGCAACTGGAAAGGCCGCAGAAATACATCACAAAGAGGATTACCGGCCTCAAACAGATGCCCTACGCAGACCATCTCAAGAAACTACAGCTCTACTTCATCACATATCTCCTACTCAGAGGTGATCTCTGCCTAACATGCAAAGCTATATCAAACCCAGAGCTGTTGGACATGCTCCACTTAAAGAAATCCCAATCCCTCCGAGCTACACGCTCTAGGGACCTAAACCTTGTCACCACAATAAACGGAACATGCTGGAGGGATAGATTCCTGTCCCAGAGACTTCCCATACTCTGGAATAAACTACCTATCTTTATCAAACAAAGCTCCTCATTAGCACTCTTCAAGAAAAATCTTGATGATTGGATGGGAAATAGGAAATTCACCCCAGGGATCACCTCTGTGGCTCTGCTCGACAGTGGCAAAGGAAAATAATTTTCTTGGGTGGCAAAAGCCAGAGTACCTTTTTGGCTGGGCTTGTTTAGGCCCCAGGGCCAATAGCCTAGTACCTACCTATGAACCTATGAACTTTTAGGCATGCAATTTCATATAGAAACCTGCAACTTATATATTAATATAAGCACTGAATTTTTTGTTAAAAAATTAATAATTGTTTGTTCCAACTCATAAAAAGATATTGAAAATTAACTGTAAAATAAATAAGTATAATGCAGAAAAAAAGAGTTAAATTACCTTTCATATGCAATCTACTTGTTTGTAGTTACGTTTCTATTTATGTTGTAACTGCGTGTGTTTTTGTTTCTTGCTTTATTGTGAAAGGTTTATATAAAACTAAAATTGCGCTTGTTTATAAAAAGGAAAGAACAAACATACTTCAACATCATGTTACTTTCCTTGTAAATAAGGATTGAAGGAAAGGGAAAAGGAAAAAGGAAAAGTTCTTCATTGTCCCCTTATTTTTTTTTTCTTTTTCTCACTTATCTTGCTTCCATTTGAATCTATATGCCTCTTCAAGGATATATTACTCTAATCCATTTGCTCTGTTTGTTCAAGAATTTTATTTGTTTGTAGAAATGACAAAGCAGGGTTGGGATCTTTGAAGAGTTTAACCCAATTTGTAATTAAAATCTTTAGTCTGGCCAGAAACAATAAATGCACTTTATTTGCTTCTAAGTTCTCTAATAAGCAGAAGGAATTGTTTTCTTTTTGCCATCACTGTTGTTGAGTAGTAAGTGTCAAAACACACAATATTTCCATCATATTTAAGTGATGATTTAGCTCATGCTGTTTTAAGTACCAATTCTTTGTCCTGAGATGAAATAAACTTCACCACTACAGATCTCAGAGAGGAACCAGGTTTTGCAGTAGGTTTACCTAGGGACAAGTGCATTGTCCCTATTCCAAAAGAGAGAGCTTCGGGGAGCTCTAAAGTCTTAGGAATCCAGGCAGTTAAAGAATAAATCGTACTGTTACCTTCAGTACCTTCAAGAAGTCCAAATATACAAATATTATTCCTTCAAGATCTTTTTTCAAGGTCATCTGCTTTAGTTGACAAGATTTTATTTTGCTGCAATGAAACTCAAGTGGTGTTTTCTCCTTCATTTAGCCTTCCATCCATAATATTAAGGGATTCTTTGATGCCAGAGATCTGATTTTTCTGTACCTGAAGAGCCTCATTAATTTGTTGCATTAGTTTGGAACACTCTTTCTTAAAATCATCACTTTTTTGTCCAATTTGTCCGTTTTTAATGGCAATTCTTGAATATGAGAGAAAAGTGATTGAAGCTTTTTCTTACATGAAGAATCCTGAATTGTGCCTTAGTGTAGCAGATGTTGCTGCTGGATACAGAGAAAGAAATTACTTTTTACACAGTTTTTGACAGGAAAGCTATTAGATTGTTGAAAATGTTCTTGAAATAATCCTTTATAACAATAAAGGATACCAAAATTCATTAGTTTGAACTGTTTTGG
The DNA here is from genome assembly GCF_019279795.1 of Protopterus annectens. Classification (NCBI taxonomy): domain Eukaryota; kingdom Metazoa; phylum Chordata; order Ceratodontiformes; family Protopteridae; genus Protopterus; species Protopterus annectens. The sequence goes on from NC_056725.1 coordinate 1,334,703,205, forward strand.
ATTATTCAAACTGTAAATTTTCTGTCAGAAATATATCCTTTTTAGCAGAGCAGTGAAAACGTGCTCCTATCCTTATCTCATGCTGGTCACACCCTTGAAATGGCCTCTTTTCTTGTTACTAGAAACATTCTTGAGTAAAATCCCCTTTCCTCTTTGGGACATAGGCACCTCTTAAATTGTACCATGAGTCAAAAGATTGTAAAGACACTCTGGGAAAAGGGGGGTTGTTCCTAAGGAGATTAGGAATGCCCATAAAAGGGGGATGGGATTTCCACATCATGAAGTACCCCTGGCGAATAATGGATAGAACCCAATAATACTGAATAATCTGAACCCACACAGGAAGAGAAAGAGAAAGGCAAAGAGAAAGAGGAATGTGGCTGGGAAGAGATGGATAGTCATACATCACCATTTTTTTTGGGAAAGGAAGGCTTCTGAATCCCTGAAGTCTGAGTGGCCTTAGCAGGAGGAGCGTGCTTGCCACACTTTTTTACCTTTAGTTGGAGGGCACGATTACTTGAAAACAAAGGCTGGCTTATTGGGGTAGTTTCTCTGAAATTTAGGTACAGTAAAAACAAACACATGTTTAAGCTCCTGTAAAGCCTTCCCCTTATCCTGAAGGAACTTAAACCAGCAGCTGCTTCTCTAAACAAAAGATTATTATCCAGAGGAGCATCCATCAGCTTAGCCTTAATATCATCAGGTAGAGACTGAAGCCTAAGCCAAGAATACCTCCTCATCACTGAACCAAAATCAACAGCCTTAGATGAGGCATCTGCTGCATAACTACATTTGATAGAATGGCAAACTACCTGTGAAGAAGTCCCTAACAAAGAAAGAGCAGACGTTTTACTTTCAGAGTCAGGGAGAAATAAACTGACAAGCCTGAGAAAGGAAAGTCAACACATACCTTGACATATGGGTCTGATAATTAATAGTCCTAAAACCCAGTGTAACTGAGGTATAAACCTTCTTACCTAGCATTTTCATGGTTCTGCTATCTTTATCAGAAGGCAGTAACTTGGACAAAGGAAACAATTGACGGGGCCTGTCAGAGGCTACAAACACAACAGAGAGGTCAGCAGCAGGACATATTTACAAAAAAGTACAATCCTCAGGCACCCTATAAAACCTATCAGGCTTCTTGAGAGCAGGGGGCAAAGAATCAGGATCTTTAGAGGCACTGGAAAAAGCATCCAACAAAGCAACCAAAACAGGAGGAATAGGAGAAGGTCTCTGAGGTTCCAACTGTAACAACTCATAATATCTCTTATGGATGTCAGAAACCTGAGCACAATCCCATTAAAAAAATTATATCATCCTAGAGACTGTGTCCAAAAGGAAATTTCTTCAAGAGGAGTTTCAGGACTTTTAGAGTCCTCCTCCTCTGATCCATAATCTAAATTAGAAGAAATTTGGGTAGAGTAAGTTAAAGATTCCACAGCAGAATATGACTCCTCCTCAGAAGAATCATGTTCCCTGGGCTCTTTAAGGGGAGTAGAGGACCAAGGGGGAGCAGGAACAGAACACCTTGAGGAGGTTTTAATGCCATTAAAGCACTGAACAAACCCTGAGTAAAGGCCTAGCACTCACTCTGTGGAATCCTAGGAGCTAGAGAAACATGGTTAGTTTTTCGTTTCTCTTTTAAAAGAACGTCTGCCCTATAAAACTTAGAATGCTCTGACTCCAGACGGCATTCAATAACCGTAGTAGGAATTTCCTCCCTAACTATAATCTGTGGAGCATCCCTAGGCCCCTCAGAAATAATCAACTGTGGTTCCCCCGAATGTCCTAAATGGATGCCTGCAAAGCCTTATCAAATGTGCTGCAGGCCAGATCATCACTGGCTTCCAACCTGGTTGTGGCAGAGGAAATCCAACAATAAAGCTGGGTGAGCCTCCGGATTCTTACTGACCTCTGCAGAAAAACCTGGCAGAGGCTGGATAATTCTTCTTCTTCTTCCCTAATGGCTGACCTTCAGGGCAGGAAGTTCCTTCCATTGAATCTTTAGTGAGAAGCTTAAGGTGCTGGTTCTTGAGATACAAAGAAAGGGAAGAATGCCTACTATGAGAGGGTTTTCAGTGTGAATGCCTGACAACTTGAACGGGACGTATGGTAGTGAGAAACTCCTAGGCAGAAAAGACATTTATTGTGGCAGTCTTTATGGGAAATCTGTCTCCTAGTGTGGCATTCACCATTCCTGGATGACATTAACCCCTAGAAGCAACAAGAAAGCCAAGAAAAAACAACACCCCAACAGGGTACTTATCAGCAATGGTTTGGACTTCAGAACCAGATGTAGGCATTCACTGGAGAATGAAAATGCATTCAAATTGTCAGAAAATGGACGTAGGTGAACAGACTGGTGATTGTAAAAAGCAATCAGACTGGCAGCAAAGAAATTCTGAGGATGGTACACCTGAATGTCACCTTTATGCCCTACACTACACAAGGAGCATATGGGTGACATTTAGTGTACCTTAAAGCAACAGTAAGCTTTGGTATACTGGCCAGATGTTGGGCTTCCATGGCAGGGAATGCCATATGTAAGGAATACTGCAGCAGTGCATGTAAGGACATCATATTGTTACTTGTTACTTCCTTGCTATAGAAGTATGCATAATGGAACTGCATTCCTGAAACAGGGCTCGTGGAGGAATCTGTTTGCCTCTCTATGCCATCTGTCAGTTTAAACCCTTTTATTTACCATTTCTTTATATAAGTGTGAAAATGTTTGCATATTTAATTTTGCAATGCACTTTTCTTAATTTTGTTTAATTCAAGGAAAGGGTTTCATTATTCAGCTTTAAATACTAATGTTTGGTGGATGGTGGTTTGTGTATCAACTTAAGGTTATGAATACTGAACTGGTGCAACACTAACAGTGAGCTTCTACCTTTTGAAGTGTTTCGGTTCAATTTATTGCCGCCATACAAATTTTTGACATTTGGTTGATTTTAAGGGTGAGTAATGGTTGCATTCTTGGTGTGTTAGTATGGTTTCACTGGTGACAGTATTACCATAAAGACTGGCTAGGAATTGTTCTGTTTTCAGCTTTGTTTAACATTTTTATTGTAATAATGTGAGGTATCATTTCTAAGTTTAAATTTAGGTAGATTATGCATTTTGTTTTTGGGAGTGTGTGTGTGTGTGTGTGTGTGTGTGTGTGTGTGTGTGTGTGTGTGTGTGTGTGTTGCGAATGCAATTTATGAAATTTCTTCTTTATTTTAATGTCATGTGAGAATGGGGTTGAGTTACATTATTTGCTCGATTGATGTAAGTGTGTGTTGGGTAGAGTACCAATAAACAAAAACGTCTTAGATTTTTGCTCAAATAAATATTATCTGCCTACTTTATTGGTAATTTGGTATCCAGTGTTGACAGTTAGCTAGCCAGTTACCTAGAATGATAGATAGATAGATAGATAGATAGATAGATAGATAGATAGATAGATAGATAGGTAGATAGATAGATAGATAGATAGATAGATAGATAGATAGATAGATAGATAGATAGATAGATACATTTAATAAATGCATAAAATATATTGCTAAATAAATGTCTCTATTTTTATAATTAAGCAATATATCCTGTTTAGTTATGGATAATGCAGAGTTTACTAATGGCTATTGTGGCTTGGTTTCAAGGATGAAAAATGAGTGACTGAACAAAGACACTCATGACTAAACCTGTATCTCTCACACATACACACACACACACACACACACACACACACACACACACACACATGAAATCTACTGTTAATTTTCAAAAAAGGGATTATTTTTTAGATAATAGCACTGCACTGTAGAATATCATTTATTTTCCATGTATTCTGTCTGACTTCTGTATGAAGGAATTGTTTATCAATATGCTATGCATGTACACATCAATGTATCTACTGACATTTTCACAGTTGTATCTCATTCAGTGCATTAGATAAGACATAATAAGTTATTCAAGACTCTATATGCATCTAAGTAATTTATGTCAGGATTCTTGCACACTGAGTATTACTAGATGTGCATGAAGGTAAAGTTTACGCTTAAAATTTGTAACTACTTGAGTTTAATTTCTCCACATAGACCTGACTTATCAATGGGACAGAGTAAATATATGTGCGTGTTTGTGAGGGTGAATGTGTGTGTGTCTGTAGACAGACACAATATCTGGTGCAAATGCATATAAATCTTCTGGTCAATATTATAAAAAATAAAAATAAAGAAAGAAAATCATTGTCTTTCAGAAATAATGCATAATGTACATCATAGAGTATCTAGGCCTTCTGAGCTTCTGGGGGTCTTGCAGTCCTCATGCCTCTCAACTGTCCATATTTTTGCAGAATGTCCAGATTTTTGTCTTATATTTTTGGTCTGTTCCTAATAAAATTTGTGGTTTTCTGGCAAATCATTGAGGATTAAAGTCACTAAATAATACTAAATAATGACAGACATTTGAGTTTCAGACTCTATATCCTTCAGGAAATGCATCATAATGCAAAACCTTTTATTCTAGCAACTTTCTAAGTTTATAGAAGCAATATTTAAAATCTATCCCTATTTTGGGGCCGTCACCCCATTATTTCTGTCTTTGTCCAGATTTATTGTGTTGAGAGGTTGAGAGGTGTGCCCCAGACCCAAAGCTGGTTAAGATGATTTTGGCACGGCTCTATAGACATCTTCTGTGCTTGGTCATACCTAATTCAAAAGTGACACTGCACAGAAGGCCACTAAGGCTTGCAAGGTGGTGATGAAAAATCCAACTGGGTAAAACCCATTTTCAGCAGAGGCTGAGGAAGAAAAGCTTCTCATTTAAGTTACACATAATGCAAATTTATAACAGCAGGGTAAAACATACATACATATGCATTATTTGCATGATTCTTAAATATTTCTTACATGAACATAGCATTTTAACACAAAAAAAGAGAGAAATTAACATATATTGGCTAATTATTGAATAGAAAAATAAAATACAATACTAGTTAATGTATTTTTAGCATGATGGCTGCTGGGGAAAAGATCAAGCTGCACTGTTTTTCAGGTTAGTAAAAATTTACATTCAGACAAGTAGTAATGTAGCTTAAAACTGATGATAAAAGAAATATAAAAGGAGAGATTATGGAAATGAGGAGGAAGATAAATGGACAGAGGAGGAACTGTTTATGGTGGTGTGTGAGAAAAGGAGGAACAGTAAGAGTTTAGGAAATAAGTGCAGTATGAGGAGAAGGGATCAGGTACAAAAATGGGGAAGCAAAATGGCTGTAAGAGTTTGAGAAAAGTAATCTGAGTAAAGCTACCCAAGTGAAGAGGAAGAACAGAGCCACCTTTGACACAGGTGATGTTTAAGCAAAGTTTTGAAACTATTTAAGGTATCTCATCTGTTTTGACTGTGTGGACTTTTCATTCTAGAGTTTTGACATATAATGGGAGTACAAAGAAATGTTTTTACTTTCTTCACATTTAGATGTCAGACTTTTACACAGAGTTGATCTTTTGGAAGTAGACTAAGGAGGCATGGTGTGTGTGTGTGTGTGTGTGTGTGTGTGTGTGTGTGTGTGTGTGTGTGTGTGTGTGTGTGTGTGTATACACACACATACACATATATAATATATATATATATATATATATATATATATATATATATATGTATATGAATCTATGTCAGTTGATCAAGTTTACAGAAACTCGAAATTCATATCGGTGAGACGATATGATTGAATTTCTGAAAACTCAAACATTAAAAACAAAAACAAAAAAACCCCACAAAAATCCATCTTTTTATGGTTTTGCAGGGGGGTGCAAGCTCCCCTGCACCCCACCCCCTGCTAATTATATATACCAACTCTGAGATTGCACTATATTGAGGAAAATGGTAAATTTCCCGAGCCTCACCCTATCGCGATCTCCATTCAAAATCTTCAGGTTTTCAGAAATTCAATCATATCATCTTGTTGATATGACTTTCAAGTTTCTGAAAAACTGATCAACTGATACAGATCCATATATATGTGTGTGTGTGTATATATATATATATATATATATATATATATATATATATAATTAGATATAAATTAGATATAGATTATAGATATATAATTCTGATAATGGCAAGTTGAAATATATGACTATCACCATTCGTTCTTCTATGTTTTCCACTTTAACATCAGATGGTCACGTTGAAGAAGATTTCTCTTCATGTTTGTAGAGATGAGGCATGCAGTGCTCATGTATGATAGCAACCACTTATGACTGTGGCCATTTTTTTCATTTAGTCTTTCAATTTTATCCCAGTCTGTCACTGAAGTGGTACATAAAAGGTGACTTTTTTCAGCAGGACGGGGTGGGTGTTAAGGAGGCAGGCACTATTTCCTCATAAGATTTTTCTATCCTCCCAAGCATTTGTCTTCTCAATTTGTTGTGAACTGCTATTTTGTCAGCATGATCATTAAGCCTTGGGTGCAATTTATTTCTTCCTTGAAAGAAAAAATAAATTAAGACCTAATTTCTTTCCTCAGTCTGAATTTTGTTGAGGCAATCACTGGATGAAAAGGTTAGAAAACGTTGTCAAATGTACCTCAGGGTGTCTGACACTCAGTGGCATGCTTAATACTATAGTCTTAAGCAGCTAGAGTGATATATTTTGTAAGCACTGTAATCTTTGACATTTCAAATATTTAGTTTGTCTGAATATGCCCATTTATAAAGATTAAAGCATGAAAGCACTAATGTAATTTTAAAATAGTGATAGCGAATGATTATATCTCTACATATATACATCTAAATCTAGCTGTCCATATAGACTAGATATAGATATAGATATAGATATAGACACATGTATATATTCCCCAGAAAAGTGAGTCACCCAGTAGACTGAAAAGTCTAGGTGAAAGCGTATTAGCGTATTAGGAAAAATGCTGTGGTGGTAATGCCAAGTGAAGGTTTGGACTCCACCTGCTGGTAGGTGAAGTAAATGCCTCAAGGCAGCATGACCTCACAATCACCTAATCACATCATCGGGCACTCATAACATTCGTCTCCTGTGAGGCAGTGCGCCAATGTCAGTTCAGAACAGAAATGTGGTAAATTACACTTGATTGCTTCAGGCCATGAATGAAAGTCAGACAGCCTCATGTTCAAGATATACCATTTAGTGACTTTACCATTGCAGGACTGGACATGGTGCAAATGGTTGCTAGAGTGGAGGCTTGGTAGAATGCACCGGATAGTTAGAAACCTTGGACAAAAAATTGGATTTAAATAGTACTGCCGTGTCATTTATAATACTTCAGCACTGCTACTGGAGATGTGTTTCATTTTAGATTGATTCTGTTTATCTCACTTCACCATTGATTTATAAGATGCTTCAGTAATTCAATCATGCCCCCCCCTCCCAGATCCATCAAAATGCAGATATTTCCATGTGGAAGCTATTCCCCTGTCTTAGATTAATGCCCATGACCTTCTTAGGGTCTCTCTTTAATTTCAAAGGCAATGCATTTCTTTTATAACAGACTCCTAATTTTATTTCACTTTATTTTCCTAGCTCACTGCAACATTTCAACATGTCCCTTTCTAACCCACTAATCTTCTCTCCTCTGTTCTGTTGTCCTGTTATCTATGAACACTGAAGGGAAATTGTAGTTTGGAATTAGGTTAATAGAGAGAGATAACTTTTCTTCAAAAGTTTCAGTTGAACTTGTATAGCTATGTCTCTGGTGCATGTGGTCCTGAACACACATACACACACACACACACACACACACACACACACACACACACACACACACACACACACACACACAGAAAAAGAATCACTGCACTATCATGTAGCTTTAAAATACAGTAGCATTATTTGACTTTAAAAATACAGAAGGCCCTGAGATTGCATTACAACTATATGCAGAGTAAAAGTCACGAAATATTGATTTAGTGATCCTTTTTTCTACAAATTGTCAGCTATAACGGCAGCTTTTCCTGAAATCAATCATACTGGAAGTACATTGCATGCTGGTTGAGTGATCTTTTTTTACAATATGTCATTTACTAATGCATCAACCTTTGTGAATGACAGCTTTTAGAAAAAGGATCACTGAAGTGACATAATGGCAGTCCATTATTTGCATTCTGCATATACTTTAATGTGTTTCAGGGATTGCTGCATTTATCTGTCTGTTAGTGGCAAAGGATATCATGGAGCAAAAGTTAAATAGGAATGAATTCCCCACGGGGAATGTAAACACATAACTGAGATGGGATAGTTCTCATTTAGAGTAAGTTGATAGGAAGGGGGTCGAAGGGATCAGTAATGATGATGTAAAACAGCAGGTGATGCCAATATGGATGATGTGACTGCCCTTGCAAATTAGAGCTTGGACTGAAATTAGAATATAGGTTTGTCCTGTTAAGCCACATTGTCAGGATTTTTTTCTGGAAAACAGCACATAATTTTAAAAATATATAGTTCTATTTTACTGTGTACAGCTAGGAAGCCAACATAACCATTATGCTGCTATATTTTGTGTTGTTTAGCTTTATAATAAACACAACTTTCATTTATTTCTCAAAAACATTTTGTCTCCTTAAAAGGTATAGCAAAAATATAGTTTTGCCAAGTTCAAATTGATATATATAGCGCTGAGAAGCTGATTTTTACTTGGTGTTGATTTAATTAGTATGAGCAGCATGATGGCTCAGTAGTAAGATCTTTGTCACACTGCATCCAGGCGCAGGGTTCATGCCTAACCTCTGCATACTGCTGGTATTTTCCTCCAGGTCCCTGGTTTTCCATCTTTCAAAACATTTATAGTTATTTATTTGTCATTTGTTAACTGGGTTAGTCCAACTGAGCCAGCGGCCCATTTTCAGTGGAGACCCGAGGTGAAAAGCTCCAAAATATGTGAAAAATGACATATATTCAAGACTGTATAAATAGAAAAAAATACATGAATTCAAGACTGTACAAATTAAAAATTAACAGTTACATACAAAGTTTATACAAGATAAAATGGCATGCTGTAAAGAACAGAGATAGACAAGAGTAAGTAACAGAAGATGAAACAACTTAACATCTACGTTGGCATTACACTGTATTACAGAAAACAATCTAGATTGGCAACATAGCATAGAAGTGTTGCTATTTACATAAAATATATATATATATACAATGAAGCAGTTGATAGTTTCTCATTGGCCTAATAGAATTTATTCAATCTATAAATTTTAGGGTAAAGAGAGGTGGATGGGGGTGTTAGGTAGGGTCCTGGCATGGACAGGAGCTTGAGTTTGCAATGTAGGTTTTCAGTTCTTTTCTGAATCTTTAGTGTATTTGATATTTTGAATATTTTGGGGCAGTTTGATCCAGGCTTGGGAGACTGTGCTTTTGTAGAATAGTTTGTCTATGTCTTTATTAGGTTTGTAGGTGTCAAGAAGGAGCTGATCGGCACTATGGAGAGTATGAGTAGGAATATAGAGGAATACTAGAGAGGAGAGGAAAGGACAGACCGAGGGTTTGCTTAGCAAGGAGTGAATGATTTGTAGCTGGGAAAGAAGCAGTAATTAGGGAAGCCATTGGAGTTGTTTTTGAGCAAGGCAGTGATGTGATTTGTACCGAAGGGTGCTGGAAAATCTATCTATTTTGTTATATGTTTGTTCAAGTTTGGTTATTAAACTGGACTGTAGATGTGTAAGTATTGGAGAGGGGTAGATAAGACAGGGAAGGAGGAATGCCTGTGCCAGTGAAGGTTTGGAGTTAGAGGACAGGAATTTTTTATTACTATAGAGTAGATCCAATTTTTGATGTCTTTTTAATACATTGCTGAATATGGAGGTCAAATTTTAATAGGTCGTCGATTATGGTGCCTAGGAGCTTAGTGATTCAGCTTTAATAATAGTGTTATCAAGAGATGAGCTGGTGATGGTGGTTTTATGATGGGAGAGAAATTTAGAAAGGAAGAGAAAGACTTTGTTTGTTTTTTTTTTTTTTAGGGTTTAGGATGAGTTGGTTATCAATTAGCCATTATTTAATGGTGAGAAATGAGTTTTGAGTAATAGAATGAAGGTCAGTGATGTTATCACAGAGGGAGATAAGAGTAGAATCATTAGCATATTCTATAAGGGAGGAGGTGCTGCAGGATGAGTGGAGGTTGCTAGTAAAGATATTGAAAAGAAGAGGACCTAGAATACAGCCTTGGTGGACTCCTGCCTGGATAGGTAAAAAAGGGGTGCAGGTGGTTTGCCATCTGACTGACTATATTAGTAAGATAGCTGGAGAACAGTGGAGGTGGAGAGGTTGAGATCAGATAGTTTAGTTAGTAGCTTAGAGTGATAAACAGCATCAAAAGCTTTTGAGATGTCAAGGAATAGACAGGACACCAGTTGTTTTTTGTCTCTAGCCTCTGCAACAGTATGAGTGTAAGATAGAAGGGCAGTGGAAGTACTATGATTTGGCCTAAAGCCATGTTGAATGGGGGTCAGAATGATTTCCCGAACTAGGTATTTGAGAAGCTGATTGTGTGTGCATTTTTCGAGGATTTTAGAGAGTGGGGAGAGAATGGTTATGGGTCTAGAATTAGAAGGATCAGTGGAGTTACCTCCTTTGTGTAGTGGTATGATGTAGAAAGATTTCCAGATGTCAGGGACAGTAGATTCATGGATAGATCTGTTTACAAGTATTGAGATAGGGTAGGCTATAGAGTCAGCTGCAAGTTTAAGAAAGAGGGGAGGTAGGTTATCATAAGAGGGGGAACATGGTTTTAGTTTAAGCAGAAGAGATTTTACATAAGCAGTGGGGACTGGTTTAAATGAGAAGGTGGTATTGGTAGACATGGAAGAGGTGGGGGCAGGATTTTTATTTTGGTCAGTCTGGGTTAGTTTGCGGATAGATTCAATGAAGTAAGAGTTAAGTAGTGTGGCAGTTGATTAAGGTGTATAGTTGGGGTAGGGGTTAGGGGTAGTAAGTCCCCCAGGGTGGAGGATTTTATTAATAGTGTGCCAGAAGTTTAGAGTGTTAGAGTTGTGGATGGATTGGGCATCATAGTAGAATCTTTTCTTATCATTTTTGATTTGCTTTTTGGTGAGGTTTCTAAGTTCCTTGTATTTTTGGAGTAGCATAGTGGATTTAGTTTTTAGCTATTGTTTCCAAATACTATCTCTTTTTTTCATAAGAGAGTGAGTGTCTCTTGTGAGCCAGGAATGTGTGATTAGCTTTTATCCTAATTTTCCTCACTGGTGTTAGGGTGGTAAGTATATTGAGGAAAGTATGGTTGAATTCTAGAACTGCGTCATTGAGGGGAAGGTGTTGGAGGATGGACCAGTTAACTAATGAGAGGCTATTATTAAAGGTTTCAGCATTAAAACAGGAAAGGTTGTGGCAGTCTCTGTATTGGTGAAACCAGGGAGTTTGAAAAGAGTGCGTCTGTATAAGTGGGACCTAGGAGATTGAAGAGAGTGACTTTGCATACCAGCTGGTACTTGTGTACCAATTAACCACATTCTGGCTAATTAGTACACTGCATATGCCTAGTAAATAAATTATGCTCTGTCCTTTAAGACTTTGACTCCAAGCATCTTTCCCTGAAATATTTATAAGCACAGCTCAAAAACTGGCAGTGTTATGAACATTTTTACTTAACTTTTAAGGTCAGTATGTGTATTAGATTAGCAGGTGACATTTCCATAATATCCAGTTAAAAGCTAAAGGCCAGTATCGGTGCTTTTGAGGATAACACTGCAACATTTAACACTAAACTGCTCCTTTTTCCCTGTTTATGTTATGGTTCATACATTTGCTTTTGTCATTTCATCATTATATTACTGCATCTTTTCTCCCTGAGTCTCTGAACAGAAGGGGTTGCCATGGCCTAACTGGGCTTCCCTGGTCAGCAAATAAAATAAAATAAAGGCTATCATAACACATTTTTAAAACTATGATGTCATACTACATTATGAATGTATATTTTAAAATTCCATTAAAGTAAAGTGGTGTCTTCATCCCATAATACAGTGGAGATGTCTGAGTCAATAATAAGCTCCAATAATGTGCGACATTTGAGAAGCTGGCATTACAGGCACTATAGGAAACAAACAAAGGGGACACTTTAGCTTAACCTCTGATGGAAAGCAAGCTGCAAAAGCATCGTTGAGAAACTATCATTTTTGTTAATCTAGGTAATGTGCATTTGTAAGCCAGTAATGGCAAGTGAATCACAAAGTAAGTTGTGTAACTGGTTCACAGTATTTTACTCACTTGTGTCAATTAAGATGAGAATTAGTTGGCATTGTTTTCTCATCTCCACTGGTTGATCCAGTCCTGCAGGATTCCTTCTGTAGCATGACCTTTGAAACTACTAATTTTGCACTTGCTCAATCTCGATCAGAAAAGTAAAGCCGAAAACAGTTTTTATGTACTATTAATTACCATCCAATTACCATGTAAGTCCCGTAGTTATTAAAAGCTATGTCCAAGGCTTAGCACTGCAGAAAAAATAAGATTACAGCTCACTAGCATTTCAAATATGCTTTATTCTGATCAGTTTTAAGTTGCTGAACAAGTGTAAATATTTATTTTGAGACATTTTTTGTGTTTTTCTATACATCCTTCATGCATATGCTTTGTAGGTTTTAAGTTGCTTTTCTGGAACAGACTCCCTCTCCACATAAAACAAAGTTAATCCCTGTCTATATTTAAACACAACTTGGATCTATGGAAAGGAAACAGAAGATTTACCCCAGGACTGACACTGTACTACTGATGGACAGAGGCATCTCCTAAATGCTTCATCCCATGCATGGGTGCTCTCAAATTATCTATGGTATTATCCCAGTTATTCTCATTAACGGTGATATATAATTATTGACCATGTGATGGGTAAGGTCAATCTCTAACCAAATTGAATGGCTAATTTGAGTAGAAAAAGGGAAATTAGCTAGGCTTAAAATGTCATTCAAGGGCAGCTAGCCTAGTACTTACCTATGAACCTTTACGTAAGCCTTGCATGAACACTGAAGTTATACTGTCAGTGTAGAGGTGGGTCATGAACACCTGTTTCTCTCAATATCCCAGATGGTTTTATTCTTTCAAATCCATCCTGACATCTAAGGTGGTGACCCATAGCAACTCTGGAAAGTCATGGCAAGATGGAGTAATGCTTTGATATACTCACCTGGTTTAGTTGAATGCTTACCATAACAGAGTGATGCAAAGTAGCACAGGTGGAGTCTTTTTGGATACTTACTAATGAATATCAGAGCAGAAATGCAGGGTAAACATGGTAAGCAGATACAGGGCCTGGATGAAGTACCGAATAGCAATAAAATGTATATGTGTAATCCATCTAAAGTAGCATCCAAAGACAGAAAGTATACAAACCATTTCTGCATGACAGTGGTATGCTTTAATTCAATGCCTGGATATTCAATAATGCATGGCAATGTAAATGTCACATATAAGTCGCTGTTGGACTGCGTTTGATGAAGGAATAAAAAGAAGTCTTAAAAAAAAAAAAGAGAGAGAGAGCGAGAGAGAGAGAGAGTCATGTACCTGCCATGGTACAGTCATGGAAAGGATGCATGGAGTTTGCAGGACTGATGGATGTAGAGGTACTAGGGTATCTCCCCCCATCAGTGCTTATGTTGTGTAATCACCCAAGAAATCTTAACATAGTTTTGAATCCCATCAGTGCTTATGTTATATAATCACCCAAGAAATCTTAACATAGTTTTGAATCAGGGTTTTTCATACTACAGTTTCATCTGTAAACTACACATGCAGTCATGCTCTTTTGTCACTGCTGACCTTTTTCATTGTGAAAGCAGCCCATTTGAAGGTGTGAAATATTGCCATTAGGGCAATTAGCAGATAATCATTTGAAATATTATATAATAATAATAATAATAATAATAATAATAATAATAATAATAATAATAATAAATAATAATAATTTGAAGATTTTGTACTTTACATCTCAGCAGAAGAGATTCTGAAAAGCAATCTGATCCTCCCATTTGTAACAGTAACACTAGATAGTCTCCCAGAGTTGTTTTTGTTTCAGCTAGCAAAAAATATAATAATGAGTTTTACCTGACAAATGTATATCCTAAATAACTGGAACCCCAAAAAGAAAACTTCCACATTAAATAAATTGTACATTAATGCTGTTATTTTCATGTCCATCTGATGATATAGTATTTCTTGATAGCTACATATCTACTTAATATAAGAATTCACTAAATACATAACTATGTAATACTGATAAATTGCTATTTTATTGGTAGGCAGTGTTACTCATCAGTTGATGGCATAAGCAATCTTTTTTTACATGAAAACATTCATGAAGGAAATAAATGCACGTTTATTTATAAAGATGATGCATCATATAACAATACGTTGTGTGTCTCTGACTCATTTGAGTCTGTTCCAGTTTAAAGCTGTAGTAAACAGATTTACCTTATATAAAATGATCAAACTATAATGTGCCCCTCCAACTTACATGAATACCAGCCTCAGAACTGTGATGCATGAGATCATGTATCATGCTAATAATCACAGTGTACAACATGATGGCAGAACTGGAGCCTGAATTTGATTAGTACCAGTCTCTTCATGGTAGACAAAACCAATTATATGCGTTTACTAAAATTATGAAAACTCATTTTCATTAGCTGAAATTACGTGTCACGCTGGTGATCATTACTCTGGTTTCCAGTCAGCACAATTTTTTCTGTTTGCAATTTTTGTAGTTTATACAAATAGACTGAACACAATTTTGTGTGTGTCTGTAAGAGATTAAAAGAAAATTTTGAAAGAATGTTAAGAAAATTGGTAGGAGAATTTCAAGTTTTGTTGAAAGAGTAACATAGTTTAAGATGTCAGACATTATGAATTCTTTTGTTTTTTACTTAGTACCAATTTTAGAATTTTATAGGATTTTAGTAGAAAATGGTGGCAATGGAAAACCAGTGATTTTGAGTGCAAATTCATAAAATGAGACTATGCCAGAATCAACAGTCCAAATTTATTTTGTAATAGGTTGCATTTGACAAAAGGATAAGATTATATTAAAAGTTATTAATCACTAGGAAAATCAGCATTGCAAAACATGATGTGTGTGTGAAATTGCTTCCCTATACTTTGTTGAGTGCAAACTGGACTTGATTCTAACAGATGAGTTTGACTCACTGATATTGAGCCCCTCAGTCTCTTTTTTTATAGGAAATTACTGTCAGTATAGTTTCTCAGTGTCCACTGGCAATTATTCACTTGTTTTCACAAATTTTCTTTCTCTTTGTGTTAATGCAATTGTGTTGTTAATATAGGTAAGTTTAGGGAGTTGGGGGAGCTTGTCCTCCACAGAGGCATGGAGGGTGCCCACCTACAAAACTGCTAATGTTTAGGTTTTTATTTAGGTTAATTTCCTGACTAGTTGTGCCCGGCAAGTTAGTTCCTCACCATAGGCCCATAGGTGTATACTAGGCTAGTAGCTACTAGGGACTATATAAGCTTAGCCCTGCAACCCTAATGTGTCCACAAGTTATATATTTTAGACATTTATATAGGGATGATTGTTGGTTGTGACATGATTTACAAACTGCCTCTGTCAATCAGAGACATGGGTGCAAGACCAAGGGAGAATTTTTAATTTCTCATCCAATGGTCCAAGCTGCACTTATATAGGGTTAGGGAGGGGCTTTGTTTCACATGGATGGGGTGCCTGCACCAGAGAAAGGGAATTTTCTAAGATACATATCCATCTCTCCAACATGTCCTATTTTATGTTACGTTGTTGTTATTCTTCACCTTGATGTTGTATAGGTGTTCATATATTGTTTTACTGAGTGCCCGTTTTGTTTTCCCAGTATAGAAACTGGAACATTGCACAAAGAGAAATGTATATAACCCCTTCCTCAGTTTGATGATACTACTGATCCCATTATTCAGAGCAATCTGCTCGTAGGTCATAATATGGGGACATTGTTTACAAGTGCCATATCTAGTTGTCCCACTCTTTACTAGGGTAGTGTCTAGTGCTCTGTTGTTGAACTACATGTATTGTTTAAAACTAATAGCAGTTTTATACACAAATATGGGTTTAACACCTGAAATGTCCTTATACATTGGGAAAGCATAAATGATGGTCCAATTTTTCTTAATAATGTTTTTAATTTTATTGGCATGTACATTGTATTCAATAATTAATGCTCTTTTAAAATTGATCTTTGGGGAGTGACTTCATAAATAAAATTGTCACTATTTTCCCTACAACTTTGCTCTAATAGGGGCATATATTTTTTACCCTAATCAGTTAAAATAACTTTACTAATACCCTGGATAAACTCTCTCTAAGAAAATTTCCTCTAATTTC
This sequence comes from Protopterus annectens, assembly GCF_019279795.1. NCBI lineage: Eukaryota > Metazoa > Chordata > Ceratodontiformes > Protopteridae > Protopterus > Protopterus annectens. The sequence goes on from NC_056725.1 coordinate 1,334,719,565, forward strand.
TTAAATTCGTTATGACCTCCTCCTTTGTTAAAATCATCCATGCTACTTGGATGAATTGATCTCTTACCAAACTCTTTTTTTGTGACAGTGGGTGAAAACTGTCAGTATGAAGGTAAGAATTGCTGAACATGGGTTTCCATTAAATTTTGGATGTAAACCCTTTGTTTGCTGTAAAAGTATAAAGATAGTTCATACTATCTTTGTGAAATTGCCATGCAAATTTCAAAAATGTTGTTGTGTCATTTAAATATTTAACAAACTCACCAATAATATACTCTGGACCTGACCATAAAATAAATAAGCCATCCAGGTATATGAGATATAATTTACAGTATTCAAATATGGTGAGTTAAACACATGAGCTTTTCCCCAGGCTAGCAAGAGTAAATTGGCACAGGTGGGGGCACATACTGCCCACATTGCCATGTCCTTAACTTGCCTAAAATATTCCCCCTCAAAGTAGATGGATTTATTTAAAACTAAGGACATGAAGTCCATGAGAAGGGAAATATCGGCATTTGAAAACAGTGTACAGTCCACTAGGCTATTGTGAAAAAAATTCTAGCCCTTTTTCTTTGGGAATACAAGTAAATAAATCAATAATATCTATGATAAGAAAGTACCTCATTGACCCTCTTCAAATGTAACCTTGATGAGTGGATGTAAAAACCACAAATTCATCCCAGGAGTTCCACCTGTGTCTCTCATTGAGAGGGGTAACAGGTTTATTTTTGGGGATAAACTCTTGGGTAGGCTTGTAAGGACCTCAGGGCCATTAGCCTAGTAACCTCCTATGAACTTATGATCCTATATGTCATCTGACCAGAATAGGGAGGAAATTGTAACTAAAAAGTTCCATGAATCTTGCAACAAGTGTTGGATCCCTTTAAACATAGTTTTCAATTTCCTATCAATAAATGTAACTATGGGCTAAGTTTCAACCCTTGAGCAGCTACCATAGGTCTGTATTTCAATTTTTGTTACTTTGTGAATTTTTGGGATACCAAAAATGAAGGGATCCATGGGTTACTGATAGTGAGAAATGTGAATGTGTCAATATTAATTCTTCCAAAAATAGATCAGTTCTGTGATGGACTATGTTGATCTCATTATGTGAGGAAGTAACAGATGTATTTGAGTTGTTGAACATGTCTAGCATGTCTTCAGAGTATTGAAAATAATCAACAATAACAGTTCCTCCACCTTTATCTGGCCTCATCACCCTAATAGGGCTATCATTCTTAAGAGATTCAAATATAGAGTGCTCCCCGGTGTTTCAGTTTTTAATGCTGAAATGTTTACATCCATTAATCAATTTATAATAATTTATCTTACAGGCTGTCTCAAATGCCTGTAGTATCAAGTGTGGTGAGGGGTTAAAGGCACACTTTTTCTTGCTCTCCTTACATGTAACTTCACCCCTTCCACCATTGTTAAAAAAGGGTTAGGTTGAGTTTTCTTATGAAGAATTTAAGGTCAATAAGTGAATTAGTCACATTAAGCCATGGAGTGGGTATAAATTTAAAATCTTTTAAAAATAGACTAAAGTTGTACAGAGATGGGGATGTTACTAAAATCATAAATGCTGTATCTATTGTAGGATAATGTGATGCCATCATTGTGTGGTACTGTCACCATCATTTCTCCCCCCTTTTCCCTTTCCCCTTTTGTTATCCAGTTCCCTAGGCCATGCGTCACTTTTACATGGGAGCCCCAGAATAGACCTAGGTCCTGAATATGAGGGTTCTGAACTTAAGTACATCTGACATCTGGACATCTGGAAAATCCTGTACATCTGTGGATCAACTGTTGGTGTGTTATCTAAAAGTCCGTTGGGACTAAGCAAATCTGCAGTCATGTGGTTGTGTCTTTTATTAACCTGTTTGAATACTTCCTTAATAGGGTATACATTATTTGTTTGATAGTGAAATTTTTTTTTTTAATTTTCTTGATCATCTTATCAACATTCAATTATATTCAGTTGAATAAGTTCCAGCCCACACCTATCAAACAGGTCAATAAAATCTTTCACCCTATTATCGTGTGCAAATAAACCATTAGGAAATGTTTAAATTCTAAGACCACAATTCTTAATTTCAAACACTCTGTCAAATAAGAGTTCTCTAACTGAAGATTTTTAACACTCTGCAACTTTTTTCAAACAAAAAAAATCAAGTCTTTACAAAAATTAATTGAGTGACGTGAAAAGTTCACATTACGATCAAAACTATTGCCCTTTACCTGATCAGTATAATTCAAACTAAACAGTTGGTTGAGCCAGAGTTTAACATTAAAATGATCTGTCCTGATTTATATTTCAGATACATGGATGACTTATTTATTTTATGGACAGTCCAGAGTATATGATGTGTGAGTTTGTTAACTATTTAAATGATACAACAACATTTCTGAATTTGCATGGCAGTTTCACAAAAAGGGTATGGCTATCTGGATACTTTTATAAGTACAGCAAAAAAGGGTCTACATCCAAAATTTACCAGACACCCACATTCAGCAACTCTTACCTTCATTTTGACAGTTTTCACCCACCGTCACAAAAAAAAAAGTTTGGTAAGAGGGTCAATTCATCTGAGTAGCACTGATGACATCAACAAAGGAGGAAGTAATTAACTTCCTCTTTCGGCTTTTTCCTGGTTAGGGGTCACCACAGTGGATCACCTGTCCTCTCATGATTGGCAGTGGAGTTTTTACAGTGTCGAGTTGCCAGCCCGGTGCCCAACCTACTACAGAAGGCACACACACTCACACACACACACACACACACACACACACACACACACACACACACACACACACACACACACACACACACACACCTAGGGCCAATTTTGAGTATCCAATCCATCTACAGCATGTCTTTGGGAGTAATTAACAAATTTAAGAAATTAGAGTAAATGTTCTTGGAGGAAGCATTGTTTTGGAGTTCATCCAGGATATTACTAAAGTTATTTTAGCTAATCAGTGTAAAAAATACATGCCCCTGTTAGGACAAAGTTGTAGCGATGATAGTGACAATTATATTTATGAAGTCACTCCCCCACAGATCAGTTTTAAAAGAGCATTAATTATTGAATACAATGTATATGTCTGTGAGGATATTAGATATTGTTATTTGTGCTGGCATAACTGCCTGAAGTTTTGTAAATAATTGTAAATTACCCTGTGTTACATATGCCAGCATGACTAGCTATAGTTTTGTAAATAAGTTTATGTCTTTTGATCATCACTCTGATTTATGCAAGATGTTTGAATATCAAACAGTATTCTTTTGGCTGACTAGATGTTCATGTTTTCTGTAAAGAGAATTCTGAATGTATGCTATGCCAGAGTCAGCTGACCTAGATGTGATGTCATTGTGTGTCAGAGCTGAGAGAATAGAATCTTCACAACAGCTGTTTGTTTACTTTTTAATGTCTGATATGAGAGAGTAGAAGTCCTGTTACTTTTTAAAAAATCTGCTATAAGAGCAGGTTCTGTGTCAGTTAATGTTCAGTAGTTGTATAGTAGTACTTCAGTTGTTTCCAGAGTTATTCAGTTGTTTCCAGAGTAGTTGTTCCAGTTGTTGAGGACAGACAATAGCCTGGAGTGTGGACATAATTCCTCATCTTGCCTTGCAGAAGTAAGAACATAATCTTGCCTTGCTGAGTTATTTAGATTAGATTGGGACAGTTAATCTTCAGATAGTCAGGGAACTACAGCTAGTTAGTTAGAGATTTTCTAAAATCAATGTGAGATATATACTACAGTATTATTTTCATATCTTCTGTGTGTGAAACCCTGCTGTTTATTAGAATTATTCAGTATTTATATGTTTTAAATCCTTTTATTTATTAAATATTTTACTACTTCTCATTGTGGCTAGTTATTTAGTAAATACTTTAAATAACCTGGGAGTGTTTGTGCCTATTGTTATAACACCAGGGCCACTCTGAATAGCATTACTGCTTGGGTTACATGCTACCATTTGTATCAATATCTTTTTTACCCAATTTAATTGAACACCTCTTTTGAAGGTTATTGTGGCATTTCACTGGTGGCAGCCATTACCTTGTAATTTGGGCAATGGAACACAGCAGGTTAATCTGTGTCAGTCTATGTGTGAATATCAGACATTTAAGAGTGAGTGTATCAAATACCTAGAACTGAGACTCAGTGCTCTGCAGTGGTTAGTGTGAAGACTCATTTGGGGACCTGGAGTGAAGCATATATTCCCTTCTGAGGTTTGGTACCTGTTCCCGGTGTACTCTTAGGGGAAATTGTGTATTTCTATTCCTGTTTTTAGTTACACCCTTTCATGGGTGTCGGTGATGAGGATTGAGGTTCCTTAGTTATTTGCCCAGGGTAAAGAGGGCTTGTAACAGTGCCAATAAAATTAAAAACATTATTTAAAAAAACAGACCATTATTAATTCTTTCCCGATGTAGAAGGAGATTTTAGGTGATGAACCCATATTTTCATAAACAGATTTTATTATTTGTAATATATTTTGCTTACATTGTAAGCCTGCAAAATTCCCCATCATGATTTATATTGAATATTATCATAAGCTTTACTTATATCCCCTACCATAACCTTCACTTCTACATTTTTATTTATGATATCATCAATTATTTCTCTTATTATCCATAAAAACTCTTGACCTCCTTTCCTTTTTCTTCTGAATACATTTTGGTCATATATTCTATCCATTTTTTGTAATCTTTTTGTTATTATTCTCATAAAAATGTTATAATCTGTATTATTCAATGTTATAGGTCTCCGATTTTTTATTTCATCTTTATTCCCGTTTTTACATATAAATTTTATCACTCCTGTGCATATCTTTTTCTCTTTAATTCCCATTTCTAACTATTCATTCATAACTTCGATAAAAATTATTTTTGCCACCCCTTCATTTCTTTATACATACTATATTCAATTCCATCCAGTCCTGTTGCAGAATTCATGTTAATATCTTTTAGAATTTCATTCAATTCTTTCATAGTTAGTTTTTGTTCTAAATACTCATTATCTTCATTATTTAATTTTTCACCTTTATAAATTTGTTCTGTTTTCTTCTTTTTTAACAAATAATTCAAATACTACATATTCTTTATATATTTCATATATTCCTTCTTGCTGTTTTATTTGCTTACTTTTCTTATTTTTTAATTCTATTATTATTTGTCATTTTTTTTATTATTTTACTCAGATATGGTGCTGCCAGTTTTTTCTTTCCTTGTAAACAATATTTTTGTTTATATAACAAGTTGTTAATTTTAATTTGATTAATTTTATATACTTCTCTTTCTTTTCCATAAAAGGAATTTTCTTCTCTAATAAGTCACTGGATGTTTCTCAACTTAATATTGTATATATGTATATCTCTCTTTCTTTTCTTCTTTTCTTCTTTATACATTCTAAAAACTCCTTTTTATATTTCTCTTTAAAATTAAGCTATAATCAGTCCAATTCTTATAAAACTCTGTCATAGTCATATATTTTTTCCATAATTCCATAAGTTTTTTTCTCTTCTAAATGCAATTCCTTTTCATTAATTCTCTTTATTCTATTTGCTATTCTTATATATTAATGTTCTTGTACTTTAACCCATGTAGCCACATGATCTAAAAATCTGGCATACTTAATTCATTTTTGAACTTTTAAGTTATCAGCTATTTAAAAAATATATTCAATTTCTGTCCTAATTTCATTCCTTTTGTAGGTCCAGTGGTTATTCTCCTATACATTTAACTTTCAGCTTCCCATAATTTCTTTAACCATTTTAACACCACAGTTGTTCTTATTTTTTCTTAAATTACAATTAGAATCATCCACCACTATAATATCCATATTTACACAGACATATTCAAGAATATTTTAAACATCATCTCTCTCTCTCTCTTTGTTACATATGGATATAAATATATAATCCTATACACTTATTTTTTCCATCTCAAGTCTATTACCATAATTGTTCCTAGTTCCACTATGGTTACATCTAATATGTTAATGTTTTCTTGATATACATATGCTCAAGCATGTATCTTTCCCCATTTTCCAAACTACTGCACAGTTCCAAAGATTTTCAGTTTGTGTTTTTTCTTTCTCTGTTAATAATCTGATATCTTCCTGTTAATAATCTGATATTTTCAAAAACAATATGTGCACCTACTGCAGCACACCACTGTAGTATACATATTCTCCTAAGATTTTTCATACTGTTCACGTTTAAAGCTAATATTTTTAACTTTTAAGAACAGTTAGTATAATAAAATGTTTATCCCTTTCCTTTCTTATTTTCTCTAAGCATTATATTTTTGAATTTTCTTTTCCTTCCTTTAACTCTTTTCCCTATTGAATTATTTTTATTTCTTACTGTATGCCAGTCAGCTTCGTCCTCACTTGCCTTCTCTGTTTCTTTTTCTTTGTTGCTTTCTTTAACTTCATGTACAACCTCTTTATCAGTCACATCTTTTTGCACATTTCCTTGTATAACACTCTTCTTTCTTTCTCCTGTATAACTTCATTTTCATTATGTTGCACATTAATTTCACATTCTAGCTATGAATTACCAATACTGACACATTTTTTGCACTTTAAATCACATTTTGTTTTAACTATGTCCTGTTTTACCACATAAATAACATCTTTTTTCTCACATTCATTGATTAAATTATCATTTTCTTTCCACAAAAATAACAAGTCTTTGGTTGACCCCTGTATTTCACAAAACCTTTATTACCATGAACATTAATAATACTAGGTACATGCATAACATTATCATTTTCCATTTTCGGTATTACTCCACATTCACATCCCCCAGTCCATAATCCTCTTTCATCATATATTTTTGTAGTGCTCATTACTTCTTTAAATGTAGTTAACAAATTTTCTTTCAGTTCTTTTGCTTCAACTTCAGATCTAAACTGTATCATTGTTTATGTTGTCTGTAAAAAACTAGCACCACATATTTTGACCATAGATAAATGTGTTTCTTTTGTTCATATGCACCCCCAAAAATGTCCATGACCTGCCCAGTCTTATATATAAAGTCACAAAAAGTATGTTTATTAATTAAAATGAATGGTCTTACCTCTTTTGCTTTGACACCTAGAGGTGATATGACCAAGTCCCAAACCTCATATATATCTCATTTCTTCTTTTTTGCTGTTCACATGCACTGTATACTTCTTTTTTTTATTTCTTATTTCTTTTTTGTTCCTTCTCTAATAGTTTGTGCATAAGTTTTTGTCTCTGGAACATTTTCTGGCACAGTCTCTTCTTCTTCTCTTTTTTTTCTTCTATTTTTCCATGATGTCATTCCATGATATTGCTGCTTTATTTTCTGGCTCACTACCATTTCTTCTAAATAATCTGTTCGTATTTAGATCATTGGACCCTTGTTCTTAACCCGTAGTGCTTCTTTCTATGTTTCTGGGTCTGTAAACATGCAAAGGACTGCCCCAGTTACCTTCCTGGGGCCTTGTTATATGTTTTCCCTGTTGGACTGTCATGCTATCTACCTCACTGTATAGATTGTGTCAGTCTTACTGGTTCTGAATCTTAATCTGAACTGATTGTTTCCCATCTTATTTATGTTTACTCTGTGTATTCATTTAGCAATCACCTTCTCCATCACTTACATGAAGTCTGGCATGAGTTTGACATCTCTATACTGCCTGCACTTGGGATTATGTTCTTGTAAATTGGAAGTAGAATACCTGACCTGCATTAATCTTGCGTACACCATACTTTCCATACCACAATGAGTACCATCAAAATCTATTTCTTCCCAAATGTACCCAACATTATTATTCCATTTGCTGTGACTTTATTTGAGCCTGATGCTTTCCCTGACTTCATTTTCCTAATTGTGCTTCATACTTCTTCTTGGAAGGGTTCTTAGTCCTCTTTTATCCATAGCTGTGCATACATCAATAGAGTTTCTGTGGAGTTCGCTTCAGTCAGAACCTTCTTGAAATACTCCTCCCATCTGCCATGGACTAGTAAACATTCTATTGCTGGCATCTCTTATGAGTGTAGTCTACTGACTAGCTTCTTTGTCATTTTTACCATTGCAGTACACTCTGATAATGGCCCTTTGTTCCATCAACTGACTCGCCCCCTAGAGGCTGTCAGCAGTTCTGTATGCCCTTTCAGCCTCTGTGTTAGCCAACCAGTATTCCTTCTTAACTTGCTGCATCTTCCTATCTCCTACTTCTTTCTGTGCTACTTCTTTCTGTTAATAACTTCCTGGACTTCTGTATTCTACCACAAGCTTTCCTTATGTACCTTATTTCCATACTTGGCTAAACTGCAGATCTAGTCTACCATCTTCATTCATGCTGTTTGACATGCGATCATTCTTCTTCAACTCCACCTATTTTCTCTTCTTGAAGTGATAGAGTTAAGAGTATTACCTTGACTTCTCTTGTCTTCATTGCAATCAACTTCTAGGCCTCCATTCTAGACTCTGTTGAACCTAGAACCTTCCGTAACCACAGCTTGCAACTGAATGTGACCACCTGTAGTTTATGCTGTGGGCTGGGCATTTCACTAGGGATGACTTGCAATCTCTGATTCCATCCAAATGCCCTTTCCTGACAGGATGAAATCAACCTGATCTGCATGCTAGCCATTGAAGAATGGACCTGTTTAAGAACTGTGAACTGCAGGACTCAGAAGCACAATGTCCCATCATTTTCAGTTGTAAAACAACACATATCTGGTTTTCCTGGAGCTGTTAAAAATATGTATGATGTTTAGTCAGTATCTTGATTTGGACATGACATCCTGCAGTACATCTTGAATGTCCTTATAAAAATCAGCAATGCACCAGATAACTAGGACAGTAATGTTAAACAACTTGAGAATGTACAATAATTCCTTATTATAGAAATCAAAGTATTGGAATAGTTGAACTTTTCAGAATGACTTCAGGAAATGGCATTATATTCAGTTTCTTCTAGGTTACTTAGAGGTGACATTTGCTTGGTCTAAAAGGCACTGACTGATCCAGTTCTATTTAAAAATCTATGTGTATAACTCATCACTGTCTGAGTTAACAGCAGACTGGATAAGTTAATACCAATAAATAAATGGATATGTAAATAACTTCTACCTGAAATAAATTATATGCCGAAACAACTCCATGCAAGATAATGGATTATGCTTGCCCTGCCCATCAAAAGATGTCAACCATTAACTAACAAAAAGAAGAAATCTCCAAAAGAAAGGATACAGTGCCAGTGCACATTTACAAGCCACATCAACAGCAATTTCAATTTTGGTGAGTTGAACTCACCAAATTGTACCTTATTCAGTTTAATCTAGATAAGGTGTAGGAAGGACTGAATTAACAGTCAAGACTAGGTAATCTAGGACAGATCATTGTGGGACATTTATGCTAATGTGAACAGTTGATATGTTATTGTCAACATTGCTCTTGAGTAATCTGACAGAAATAGCCTGTTTAAACTATTGGATAGGGCCTACATCAGAAACAATATTTTCTTGCATTATCTGAGTATAGTTGGGCTACTTTACCTGTGTCCTTTTGGATTTTATCTAATTAGTCCAGGTTCTTATCACACTCCAAGTGCTTAACCATAATACATGAACTCCCTAAATATACCTTGAACATCTTGCCTGCAATATAAATAAATTTTTGGCTCATAGTGAAAAGCCTGCTAATAGAATGGATTAAATAAACAATAGATGACAAACAGTCATTAGGCATTCTTTAATTAGGTATTCTTTGCTTGTAGGGTACTCATATGTCCAGAAATAAAGCTGCTTCATAAGACAGCAAGGTGAGAAAAGTAACAGTTGCTTAAATAGCTCAGATTTTAAGGTAATATCTATGCATCAGATGTATTTATTTGTTGTTTGTTTATGTATTTACATTTGTTAACCAGGTTAAAGAATTGGTACAGAACCTTTTTCAGTCTACTCAGGCCACAAGGCAAAATAACATACAGCAGTAATCGAGAAATGAAACATGCATAATAACAATGTGGCAGAAATACATAAGTGATGAATTACATAAAAAAATGATTATAGTTGCAACAAATACACTGAGTAAACATCACATAAATAAGACAATGAACTATCAAGCATTTATTTATAAGATGTAAATTGACAATATAGACACTGGTAAGCTAGTTAAAGGATATATCCAGAGATGTCAGAGATGAGGTTATCCTGTATATTTAGCAGGAACATATAATCTTACAGCAAATGCATGCCACAAAATTCAGATTAACTAAACCGCTACATACACATCGCCCATATAATAAGGATTGTGGTGGCATGCTCTAGTGTGAAATATGACCAAACAAAAAAGAAAAAGTCTGACGTTATGGTTTCACTGATGTCATGTTTCACATCCTATAGCGTCAACTTACACATTCTTGTCTAGTCTTTTAATCATTTGTATCAGCCTGCCTATACTTGATTGGATTTTCCAATTGCTTATTAATGAAATTATTTTCTGGTCAAGAATTAAACCAATCTAGACATTAACAGTAGTCTTTAAGGAAATTGCCATTTATGAAATTACTGAAATTACAGCGTACACACTTCATGAACTTTCATCTTTCTTACCACTGCACTAATAAGTTTGATTCTTTTAGATTTCCACTAAGTGCAAGTTGCAAAATTAGTAGGTGGTCAGATAGCTGTCCTGATGATGCATATAGGCAGTTCAACCTGTCTGACATGAAATGCACAGTCAATTGAACATGGCATTCTTTAATTTTAGGCATTTTTAAATGAGTATCTTATTACAAACTAAACAGATAATCATTATTTTTTTCAGCATTAGCAATTAACCATATTATCCTAAATTTGGCTAAAACGAAAACTTGTTCATACAGTGGCAGGCATCATTATTTATAACTGCCCCATAAACTCTGCAACCACTCACAGCATCTTGTAATAATCTATTTAATGTTAGAAAATGATAATCAGTAAAAAGAACTGATTAGCTGTTTTGCTGCATTAACCAAACTAAAAACAATGCACAATAATAATATCTGAACAGATCAAAGTGCAGCAATATGAGCTTGTAACAATAAATAAATAAATAGAATAAAACAAAAATTGCCTTAACAACAGTAGCAACAACTTATTTAAAGATAAAACCAAGAGAGGATCATACTTGGTTGTCACATGGTTTTTGCATTTATTATAGTCATTTAACAATTATAAATAAACATTGTAGAGAAACAGGCAGTAGCATCTGTGTGTGTGTGTGTGTGTGTGTGTGTGTGTGTGTGTGTGTGTGTGTGTGTGTGTGTGAAAACATTGTCATGTACTGACTGCTATTTGGAGGGACTGAGTACTGGCAGTTATGAATGCACCTACAAAAATCTTTGAGAAGCTCTCCTATCTTTTATTAGTTATTCACCTTAAAGTGACAGTTTTGATGCTTTATCACTGCTTGAAAAATAGAAAGGGTGCCATAAAAACAGTGTTACCAAACAATTTACATGGAAGTAACACAGTGATTTACAATGCAGCCATCAAGTTCAATCCTGAATACAGGTACACATGAAAGATTTATGTAGTAGAAATAATCAAAACTTGTATTGTACATATTTGTCTCTTTGTTTCTTTCTTGACAGGCTTCATGTTGTGCTGATATTGTTAATGAGTCTCATCTCATCCTGTATCCACATTTGCAGGCACGCTTGCTAATAGGACTCATCATTGCAGAGCCCTGAAACAGCTAACCTGGCTTGAGCTACTCAGCTGTTTTATCACAACTTATTACTGCTCTCAGTCTTCTACATGCACCAGAACAAGGTCCATCACTAAAGGATACCCTGCAGCTCTGTCCCCAGGTAGAGATATTCACTCATACAGTAAACTCTTAGGAATCACAACAAAGTCTAATAACTCAGCGGGTAACTCACGAGATATATGAATTGTAGAACACCACCACAACATGCCTAAAAAAGACCATGAAACTTTCCACTTTCAAGCCTTTACTAAAACGGCAGCTAAACCACAACTGGTTGTGCACATGCATCTCAACTGGCTAGCTCTATTTTCCTCTATCAGCTCATATCCCCTGTCCCTTTATACCTCTCTCCCCTTCTACACAGCAAACCTTTCAACTACTCATCCGCAATTAACTCCCTATATCAATCTCCACTTTACATTTCAATGTCTTTCTAACATTTCCAGTTTATCCATTATTTTCAAATATTCTCCATCACTTTCTTATAATAGGTTCCATGTGAGCACGTACCCTAATATTCTTACCCCCATTGTCTTTGACTCATCAGCTATACAATGCCCCTGAACCTCTTCTAGCTTAAACTATTATCTTCCTACTAGCTAGTATTTCATACTCCTTACCTCAGTTTTATTTATTCATAACATTTATACTGTAACCCTCCTTTCTCAGGCCTTACAAATCATATGCAATGTCGGTTTGTCAAATATATTATGCACAAACTGTTTTGCATACTAAATGATTTATGTTTGGAATTTAACATCATGTACAGTGTTACCACAGAAGAAATACATATTTATTTTTAGAATGCTTTTTATTGAAATTGGCTTTGTGGCTCTGTTTTTCTGTGGTTCTGTCAAACTTCTCATATTTGTTGCAGAAGCACAGAAGCGGCACCCACTGAGTTGCATCATCATCCATCATCTCTACCCCTATCAGCTTACTCTGAATTACTACTGAGTTTCCCATTTCACTCTCCTAGGTTCATAGGTTCAAAGATTAGTAGTAGGCTAACTGCTCTTGTGGGCCATTTTAAGCCTAGCCAATTGTCCCATGTGAGAATCAAACCCTGCACCTTGTGTCTGTAAGGTAAACAACTTAACCATTATGCCAACCATCCTATGTAGTCATGCAGTTTTGGTTCTGTCTTTTCTTTCTTTTTTTTAAGTGTGTGTGTGTGTGTGTGTGTGTGTGTGTGTGTGTGTGTGTGTGTGTGTGTGTGTGTGTGTGTGTGTGTGTATTTTAATTTAAATTGATGATATGAAGGGAATAACCTCTCTGAAAACTGAAAAAATAAAATAAAACAGATCGCTGAACTGGCCATTCTTGACTTGTACAAACTAAAAAAATAAAATAAAACAGATCACTGAATCGTCCTTTCTTGACATATACTTGCAAAGGGATCACAAAATGCCTGTTTAGCAACACGTTTTGCAATGAGGATGCATTATGGGAAATGCACACATTAAGAAATTGGTTGGAAGATTCACTCAGTCAATAAAAATTGAGGGTAACATTGACCGATTACTAAAAAGTAAAAAATAAAAATATAAGTAAAAAAACATTTTTTTTACTAAAGAATGAATTTTATTCAGTCACTCTAAAAAGTAAAAAATAAGGAAGAAGAGTGAAAACATTGCAAATGAAACACAGACAAGCTGATTTCAGAAAAGCATTTGAGGTTTGTTTTGCTGATTCTGATAATGACGTACCAGAAGAAATAGCAGGAATCATCAAAACGAACCTCAAATGCTTTTCTGAAATCAGCTTGTCTGTCTTTCATTTGTAAAGTTTTCACTCATCTTCCTTATGTTTTACTTTTTAGAGTGACTGAATAAAAAGCATTTCTTTACTATTTTTTTTTACTTATATCTTTATTTATCTTTGTATGGTCTAACTACAAAACAATTACATGTATGCAACTAGATGCCATAAGAACTATGTATGTAATGTATCTTTGTAAAACATTTTTGTAATGAGTATCTTAAATGTATCTACTGGATCTTTTCTCCCCAGGCCTCTGCTTAAAATTGGTTTTGTCTAGTCAGACTTCTCCAGTCAACAATGACAAATAAATAAATAAATAGGTTTATGAGTAGACACTAGGTAATCAGTGCAGCAGACTATTTGCACCATGGTCACTGCAGTTCGCAATGCTTGATTGCCCAATTTGTAAGGGACACAAGAGTGAGTCCACAGCTAAATCTGAGCATTTTTGGAAGGGGACAAGCACCTTCCTGTACTTCTACATGAGGAGAGAGTACCCAAATCCTCTTGAACTTATATATACCAATTACATGGTCATACCAATGTAACAAACAAAGAAAATCTACAAAAACAAACATTTTTTTTCTGCTGCATTCCTAAAAATTGCAGCAGTAGTGATTTCCAATGAAAAAATAGGATTTGGGGAGTTCAGCACTGGTAATCTGAACTCTGACAGATAGAACCTCAGCTAGTTTACACTCAATGGGAATAATGTAGTTAAATATAAATAAGAAGTGTGTACAGAATCAAAGATGCAACCTAATGTATACTCAGTGAAGCTCTGTACCTGCATGTTTTTACAATAACCTACATACACTTGAAAAAATAGGATGCAAGATAGTACATTAAAATGTATTTTCATAATGTTAAGAAATTATGAAATTATGGTCATTGGTTCAAAGTCCCATATATAAAATAGCAATAATAACAACAGTATTTCATCGGTTGGAGGTTAGCTATTGAATTAAAACTGTCTGCACTGACTTCAAGGAGTTAGATCATACTGCAGGTAAATATGGCTTTGAATCCACTGTTAGTGCATCTGTAGTATTAGGATGACCAGGACAATTTTCAACAGATAATGAGACACTGTTTTCTTTATATAGAGAAAATATGAATGGAGTGGAAACAATGTACCATTCTGCTACCCTGCATATGTGTGGTATACATCACTGGCTAGATGGTAACTTAATATTTTATTTTGTATTTATGTACTGCACTTTATTTTAAAAGAGCAGTTGTACTCAGCTCTGCAGCATCGACCACTCAACTATGCTATTGCTCATGCTGGAGGACTGGACACCCCATTATCAGCACTACTATAAAGGATGAAAAGGATTGGTTGAGCACAATGAACCCCGGTGGGGGATGTTTGACTGTATGGGTTTATGCATTGCTTTTTCTTTAGAGGGTAGCACCAACTACTCAATTATTATGACTACAAACAATACTTTCTGGAGGACTAGATAGCGCACTATCAGTATTTTATATATATATATATATATATATACATATGTATATATATATATATATATATATATATATATATATGTATATATTGTAAATTGCACAAAATATTAAGCTAACTCAAGCTCCCTGGCTATTCCAGAACATTTATTTGTGATACAGTTTATCTGAGAATCACATTTGTGGAGTGGCAAATATAGCATGGGGTTTGGCAGCATACATTGTATTCTGTGAGGTAGAGAAATACAATGTGGATGGGGGATGTTTGTCTTACTGTGAGCCTACAAGACAGATTTATTATTATTGCTACAGATAAAGCTGCTATGCTGACTGATGTGCAGTTAGCCCGACATAAAAAAAAGTGTTTGGCACAAAGGTCATGTGCCAGCTTGCCTTTTTTTTGCTGTGAGCAATTGGCTCCCCCATAATGTCATCACTGGTGCAGAGTCAGTGAATTTAAAATTGGCTCAGCTGTACATCAGTCAGCAGAACTGTGCCCAGAACTAAGTCTGCAGTTGACAAATTTCAGGTTTAAGGAACTTTAAGGTAATGGTTACAATGCCTGTATCTAGGGATTACATTTTGTAAACAAGAATTCTTATCCTGTGGCTGTTAGATTTGTATACAAACTGCCAGAGCTGTGGCATTATGGTGATGTAATTATGGTATAACATGAGCCCTGTTCTGCATTACTTTACAGTCTTTCACGTTTCTTCTCTCTCCTTCCCTAGATATGAAATGTGAAGCTTTACCTCTCTTTAACATTTATTTCTACATTTTCTGCTCATGTTTGAGGTTCTTTAGCTCCCTTTCCTCCCTTTGTGTTCTGCTGTCTCTCCATTCATTTCCATTTAGCTATTGCATCTTACATAGGGCAGTGTGTGTGTGTGTGTGTGTGTCTTTCGGCTTTTCCCGGTTAGGGGTCGCCACAGCGGAACTCCGGTCCGCTAATGATTGGCAGTAGAGTTTTACATGCTGGCTTGCCGGGCCTAACGCACAACCTTCAACGAAGGAACGCCCATTCACGCATGTCGTCACACAGTAGACGCTTTAAGTGAGAATCGAACGGGCAACGTCTAACTGTGAGGTACATCTACTTAACTGCTGTTATTGCTGCTTTCACATCATCTGATTCTGCAATTTCCTCTGCAGCTTCTTCTTCAGTTGTCACGATAGCTTACCTTTCCTTATTCGTTTTCATTCTTATTCATTTTACTCTGTATCTCCATTAGCAATCTCCATTGCAGTAATTTTTATCCACTATCTAACTTTAACTATTTCAGTTTTCTTTGTATAACCAGCTATCGGTGAATTTCTGTAGTTTTCTGTATTTCACTGGGTTACAGTTTATGGAGCTTTTCTGTACAGATATCCTGTGCAAATGGATATTAGTAAGTTGCACATTCTGTAAACAAAGCATAAAATAAATGTTAAGGGACACTGGTGCAGAAGTTATGCCTGCCGCAGACCAAAATGATACTTGCACATGTGTGTAGCTCAATGAGAAAAAATGCATCTGGCCATGATTTCAGCTACAAGAATACATACTTGTATTTAAAGCAGCCTGAAACATATGAGTGGATTTTAAGATAGGTCTGGTACTGACATTGTCAGGTTCTTGGATTCTTTTTCCTGCAGAAGCACTGAGCATGTGGAGTGTGCAAAAATATACCATAGATACAAAGAAATGGTGCAAGCAAAAAAAAGGATATCTGTAATTCAAAAGTGGTGCACGATGCAAAGCAGAGAGAGAAAAAAAAAAAAAAAACATAATCAGACTTTGTGGGCTAAGCTGCTCTTAGAACAAGTTGGGAGCCACATTTCCATTTTTCATTAACTGGTAAATGGGAAAAAGAGCTTTGTATTTCTCAGCAGTAGCATCATACATTTACTTTCAGTGTACCTCTAAGTCAGGATGAGCTTGATAGAAACTCTGTTGGAACTTCCATCAGAAATTAAAATGTGCAAGCTGCTTTCCTCCCTAAATATCACACGTGAACAGTTTGTTGTTTCTTGTGTGAATAATAGCCGGCATTGATTGCCTTTATTTGGTTGGACTTTTTTGGGATGCAAATGCCTCAGGATTTGTGGGCTTGATCAGCTGCACAGCTTGCTGCAATCCTGACAAAGTCTTTGCCTCTATTCAACTTTTGCATCTTTACATTTACTTGTTTTTCAATTGTAGTAAAACCAACACTCATTTACAGACATGGGGGGGGGGGGTTGGTACAAATCATACAGATTCAGCAAGATAATAAAGGAAGGTTAAATGATACTTAAGCTGGCTAGGACAGTAAAACGAAAGTGACATTACTAGTTCATCCGGTCTTGTGCAACAACAATGCAGCAGGTGCAATACAAAGAGAAAATCAGTAGTACGTATCAAGCAAGAAGGAATCGGGTCAATATATGACATGTATGTATATCATTAAGTATAAAGGATTACTATAATTTCACAGTGGTTATGGAAGTTGTTGTTAAGACTGCAATAAATTGAACAGCGAGAGAGAGAGAGAGAGATAAAATGAAAAGAGTGGGGGACTATAACAGAACTGGTTAGAGTGGCTTAATTAAAATAAAAATTCAGAAGTTAAAAAATGTATCATGGGTCCATGACAACTGCATAAGTTAATCTGAATTTCAAGTGTGTCTGACTCAACCAACGATCTTATGCAGAGAGTATCTAAATCTTAGTTGCCATGAATATAAATGAAAATATCAGATAACTTCATCTTCAGATAGCATGGGCAATGTTAATGATAAAAAACAAAGCGGGCAGGATTTATGATTTTTTTAGATTTCATATTATCATGCTTACTAGTGATTACACAGAGTTATCATGCTAAACTGACCTAGAAGTTTATACGTGGCAAGGACCATACCCATTGAAGATTGTAAAACTATAGCATTAGCTACTCTGATTCCATGCCATTGTTGTAAAGACCAAAACTGGAAAGAACATCCGTGAAATAATATTGTCATGGAGGTTGAGGAGAGAAGCTAAGCTCCATGCAATGAATCACTAATAACATGATGAAGTAATAAAGAGATGCTAGCAATAACGCAACAGATGCTCCAAGTGGAACTTTGTTCATTTAAACTGATTTTAATTAAACTAGTGTATATTTCTTTTTCTGGTACATAGTGAGTTTCTTAGATAAAGAACTTTAAACTCAACAATTGATAAGTGCTGTACCTGTTAAAGACATTTTTTTCAG
Source organism: Protopterus annectens (assembly GCF_019279795.1). Classification (NCBI taxonomy): domain Eukaryota; kingdom Metazoa; phylum Chordata; order Ceratodontiformes; family Protopteridae; genus Protopterus; species Protopterus annectens. The sequence goes on from NC_056725.1 coordinate 1,334,737,763, forward strand.
AATCTTTTAATTAAGTAAATGTTTGACACGTACAATATATAAAACCACAAGAAATAGTAAATAAGTAGCCCACATCTGTAAACAACAAATAAAAAAAAAAAACATTTACACTGATGTAGAAAAAATATAGCTGAAGAAGGTTGTAACTTACTAACACTGCCTGCAACTATAAAATCAGTAAAGTATGCAGCAGTTCCAACAACACTGTTTATATTTTGTATATTTGAAATGAAGCACAGAAGAACCATGTGCATTAAGGAATGTTATTTTGATTATAATAATTACATTGAGCCCCCTCTTCAAAATTGTGTCTAATTTCATGTTCACATACTGAAACAAAAGTATCAACCACTGGATGCATTTTCGGAATGAAAGTGCTAGGTTTAACAAATGTAGAACAAACATTATCAGTATTTTTATAGATAGTTTTTAGAGTTAGTGTCCTAGCAAACAGTCTCAACTCCTGTAAGATGTCTGCCAGGTCAGTCCTCTGGGTCGGGATAAATGACAACCCTTTACCTAAAACAGAAATCTGTGTTTCAGTCAATGAAATGTCAGATATATTTAAAACCAAACCTTTGAGACTTGGCTCCCAGTTAATCTCTGCTGCTGCATCAGAGCAGCCTGTCTGTTCAGACCATTGCCTTTTCGTCCTCGACTCCGTGATCTTTCCTTGATGGGCAGCGGTTCCTGCAACTGAAAAGGTATAGGTGGCATCTCCCTCTGTCATCTCTCCTCTACCAAAAAAGATCTGGAGGCTGTTTCCTGATTAGCATTAGTAACGCTATTGCCCTTAGCCGAATTCTTTGTCTGTGAACTATTCTGAGTGTTTTGCATAGACGTAGATGTCTGTGTCATTTCAACCAACCTTACTTGCACATTAACTTCTTCTTCCACCTCTGTAGCTGCTGTTGGTAATTGCATTGCACGTGGTTCGGTTAATCGCTCTCTGTTATTCTGGGTTGATCTAGGCCAAGCAAAGACCCTCCAACTCTGGAAGTCGTTCATATCTCTTTGAAGTTTTTTCAGTTTCCCATTCTGAAGACGTTTATCGTAACTGGATATTTGTTCGTGTAAAGTATCAATCTTGTCAAGAATAATGTCATTAGAGAAAGTATTCACTAAGCCCATATATGACTTTTTTAGATCTTCCATCAATTCTTGTTCTTGTGGCAAGAAAAAAATAATCAACAAATTCATGTAGTCATAGCTTAGCTGCAAAATACATTTGCTGCCACTTTTTAAGAAGGTCAGGGTATAAATCTCCATATGTGGGCATTGTTAAGACACGTAAGCCCCTGGGTACAATCTTGTATCGAAATGCAGCTTAAAGTAAAACCTCTTCCACTGCAGACGCTTACACTTATATAATTTGTTCTCATATTCTCTGAGCTGTTCTCTAAAGTGTATTTGCATACCTTCATTGACATTAGCCATACTTCCTTCAGGAAAAATCGGTTGGTTAACCAATGGGTTTACATCCACATATAGAATGCGATCAAGACTGCCACTTGTAAAAGTTCCCAAATCCATATCCAAACTTTCAGCCATGTTCAGGACTGGTGTAACCAAAATATGGCACCAGTGTCCCACAGGCAACCACTCCAATGTCCCATTACTTGGCTATTTTCCCCCATTTACCATAAACACTAATGTGTACATGCATACTGCTTTACGTCTACAATGATTATTTGGATTTTATTTTTACATTTTATAGCCCAGTGCTCAAACACTAATAGATATCTGCTAAACAAAGCAATACTGTCTCACAATGAAAATAGACTTGGCATTAAAATTTCTCTGCCCTTGAAACTCACGTTCATTGAAAGAGCATTGAAACCCACACCACATCCAAAGAAAATGCATCTGGACAGTGGTGGATAAAAATTACTTTGGGCTGTTTTCAAATCTTAGGCCCCTTGCACAAAAAACAAGAAACATACATGCATTCTTTGATACACCTTCCTGACTTTATTAAATTATATTCCTTGTATAATATAACACACTTGTTAGACTTAAGTTAGAGCACATTTTAAATGTATTGTTTGAATATTTTTCCAGTAGGCAATGAAACAAAATGCATGAACCAATAATGACAAAACTGCCCAATTCAGAACATTTCCATCATAAAAGTTTACTTCCATGCATACACACACTATTTATATATATATATATATATATATATATATATATATATATATATATATATATATATATATATATATATATATATATATATATATATATATATATATATATATATAGAATGACAGTAGTGTAAGCCATAGGCATCTTGCACAGCTTCTCGCACTTATTTATTTTCAATTTTAGTTTTTTTTTTTTGGGGGGGGATCAAAAGGCCAAAAACCAGGGACACATTTTAAACATTGCTTGTATAATTTTGGAAGTTGCTAGGATAAAATGTTGCGTCACAACTATCCCATTTCACTGCCAAGTCTTGAACTCAGGACACTGTGCATTACAGTTAGAGCAACATACCACTATGGCAAATCAGCAGTTTCCTGAAATATAGGAAGACTGAAACTTAAATGGCTATCATTTAGTGAAATCAGTTCTCACTTCTCACCATAGCTTTCAACCTCTTAGCACAAAAAACCTGGACAAAGCCAATAATGGGGGAATACATCCCCAAAATAGGGACAAATTTCAAATACTGATCTTATAAACTTAGAAAATTGTTAGAATAAAAGGTTTTGTGTTACCATTTATTTTCTGAAGAATATAAAGTCTGAAATTCAAATGCCTGTCATTATTTAGTGAATTCAATCCTTCACTGATTTGCCACAAAAATCCTGAAAACCACAGTTTTAATGAGGAACAGAACAAAAATATGGGGTATAAATTCACAAGTGGTGGTGGCTAGGGACTTTAGGCTCTTTTTTACCTGTACCCAAGGTACAGGGCTTCAGCCTGAGTACCTGTAGCCACCAGGTGTATTCATTTAAGCAAATAGCTCTAACGCCATTCAAACTAAGCTCTGTTCACTACCCCAAACAGAAATAACTCTGTTCATGAGATCTGCAGCAGTCATTTAAACTCAGATAAGCAATCCTTCCCACTCGCGCCATTCAAACAGATAGTAAAGCAGCTAGCCGAACGTGAGCCTTTGAGCTCAGTTCTGACAGGTTGAATGACCTGATGTCATTGCGCACGTGATGATATCAGCTCAAAAAGTGAAAGAAAAAAATGTAAAAAAAAAAAGCTGGGAAAAATCGGAAATGAAGGAGTGCCATGGTAGCCCATTATTTGGACCCCGAAACTCAGTAATAAACAAGTAATTTGGTATGGTTGGGAGATGTGGTGCAGCTCCCCACATGGGGGGTGCAGGGGGGTGTAGCCCCCCTGCTACATAGTACAGGTAAGCTGAGTAACACAAGTGAAAGATGGGAATATCAAAAATGTCGTATAGACATTTTTGTATTATCTATTTTCGACATTGTGGTCTTTCCCTGTTGTCAAATTTAACTTTATTTTTCGATGTAACAACTGTTTGACTAAACCCCTTTCGAACATACCATAGTAAACCCAGTAACCCATGGGTAATTTATGAAAATCACAGATTTCTAAAGTAGGGTGGAAGAAAGTCTTTCAAGATAAAGATCCAGTTGTTTTTATTCTGAATGTAAGGATATTGGGCTATAACTAATGCCTTCCCATATTAGGAGTATGACCTATAGATTGAAAAAGATAAATTATTTCACTTAAGCCTTATTGGTCTGAGTGAGCATTGATGAATAAAGTATGAATTTTAAATGTTGCAAGGATTCTGTTTAATAATTTCTTACTTGTTTCAGAGACACAGTCATCATTACGTAATTATTAATTTGTTTTAGAACCACAGTCTTCATTAGATGTGCTTAAGTATCTATAGTTCCAGTGAGTCACTGTTACCCAAAATGCAGCACATGCTTTTCTAATGCAACCAGCAGACTGTCTACCTACTGTGTTGTTTGTTTATTCTTGCATTCAAACTGCAAATTACATACCACTTAGTGGTGTTTTTTAATATACAAGCTTTTCTAGGATGGTCATTTCCTCTTAAGCTTAGTTCATCATCATCTTCTTTCGGCCGTTCCAGTTAGGGGTCACCACAGCGGATCATCTGTTTCCATTTCTTCCTGTCCTCTGCATCTTGCTCTGTCACACCAACCACCTGCATGTCCTCTCTCACCACATCCATAAACCTTATCTTAGGCCTTCCTCTTTTCCTGTTACCTGGTAGCTTCATCCTTAGCATATTTTTCCCAATATACTCAGCATCCCTCCTCAGCACATGTCCAAACCAACGTAATCTTGCCTCTCTGGCTTTGTCTCCAAACCTTCCAACCTGGGCTGACCCTCTAATATACTTATTCCTAATCCTGTCCACCCTCGTCACACCCAGTGCAAATCTTAACATCTTTAACTCTGCCACATCCAGCTCTAACTCCTGCCTTTTTGTCAGTGCCACTGTCTCCAACCCATAATACATAGCTGGTCTCACTACCCTCTTGTAGACCGTCCCTTAAGCTTAATTATGTAGCAACAAATCTGATAGGGCAGAACTCAATAATGTAACCCCATCAGAATGTAGACCTAAATCCTAGTAATAAACATTATGCCATCAGGTAATGTAGATAGCTATGTCCTTTTTCATGAAAACCTGCATAGCTAGTTGCACAGTTCAAGTCCCTTTGCATACTTTTCCTATAAGGTCTACCAGTATAGATTTGGTGTCTGCCCTTACTCATCAACCTGTGTGGTACACTAAAGTGTTTTATGATGCACATACCAGCATTTGTTTGTCTGTGTAATAATTTGGGCATGTGTGTTTATCACAGATGATCTTGACAGATATAATGCAGGTCAAACAACACAAAAAAGTATGAATTATTATTTGCATGCTGTTATGTACACAAGTACACAGTGGGTGCACTTCCATGATAAGAAACACAACAAGCACAAACAAAACTGAGCCTCTTCATAATGTAAGTGGTACAAGACAGCATGTGCTATAATAGCAATACAGATGCCATACTAACAAGCAATGCAGCTCTTACTGCTATCAGCTGAATGCAAAATAATGACCTCTGCAAATATAAGCAAATGTATTATTACTGACTACAGTATGTACTGAGTAATATAAAGGCTGAGTGATTGCATGTACTGCTGCAACTTTTATTCCACGGGTAACCTAAATTGTGGGACACTGGTCACCAGAACTAACCAAACTAAAATAACATACTGACAAGTTTCTGCTTAGGCTTTAAAAAAATGCAGCCACTGACAACCTGACCCAGACAAATTGTATTTCCCCACCTCCCCTGGAGACACCCTGAACTATATGAAATGGCAACAAGCCCAGTCAGTGAATCATGTTTTCAGGTCTTCTTTGATACATTCATATTTGATTTCAGTTGAGAGTCAATTCCACAACCTTAAGGGTATACAGAAAAATATTTCTCTCAATCATATTTGTTTTCTATACATGTGGTTTAAGAATAAATCTGTCTGCTACTTTCCTAGCTGTTTTTGCTTTGACCCGCACCATGAATATATAGTCATTTGAGGAGTGCAAAGCATTGCTTAGTGGTCAGACCCCCAATGTCATATCCAGAAAGGAGTGCAACTTTTGGAGGTATGATTATAGACCGATGTGTTTATCACCCTGTGAATAGCTGGGCACCTTTCTTACATCATTCAGACTTGCACATAGAAAAGAACACTGCTGTTGTTTCAGCACTAGCAATCATTAGAGTTAGATTTCGGGGAGGGGGGGGGTTCTACTTCTTACTAGTCTTTACTTTAATGTAAGCTACTGGAATGAATTGCTTTATTGTGCAAACACAATCCCCTCTAAATTATGCTGACTGAATTCATAATGAAATACAATTTTGTTACACAGCAAGCATGAAGTGGGTGACACATTGGTAAAAGCAAAATACAGCATATGCTCATCTGAGCTGTATCATAGATAGAGCCCTGATATTCTGAAGTACTGACATGATTTAAAGATCAATTGGCCAATTATTTGGGTGTACATGGCATTCTGTGGGTGCATGAGTCATTACTGAAATGCTGTGGTATATGACTCTTTATGTGCAGCAGACTTTCAGGAGCCAGTGGTTATCACAGTGTTTGGCTCTCTGAGATCATAGGACAAAAATATCTTTGGTACTCGTTCCACAGAATGATACTGAATGAAAGGAAATTCTGAGAATGTAAAGGAAACACTGAACACGACCTAGCTATTGCTTTCCTTATAATGTACAAAAGTGACAATATTTTATCTCTGCTGTTAAAGATTCCCTGGCACAGACAATCTTTAGATAAATATAGCTGTGATACCATAATGCGACATGTATAACTCAAGTTTCAAAATAATTGGGTAGGAGAGAATAGTGTAGTGGAGCAAGCGGATATCTTCTTTTAGTTTGGTAAGATGTGCCTTCTGATTTCTTGACTAGTAATTGAAAACATTTATCTGTGGCTCTGGGACCTGGTTTTATCCTGTAAGTAGAGAACACAGCTGCCATTTCTGCTGAACTTGTTTGTTTTCTAGTCTATGTGTCATACATGTCTGGCATAACCATAGGACAATGTTAAAGGAAACAGAAATGGGGTAACGTGGTACATGCAACCCCCATGGACTCCCTGTTTTCCATTTTCTATATGGGGTCAGGGTGTCATGTCAACTGCTGCCATTTCAATTTAATGCCACTCTCCTGCCTTCTTTGACACTCATGCCTGACTGTCGTAGGTCTTCTCTCACACAATCTATCTGGCTTTTTGCTGGATGCCCTCATTTCCTTTTACCGTCTTTCTACCTGTTCAAACTCATCTTCACCAGATTGTTTTCTGCTTTGCTGCACATGTGCTTGAACCGCTATAATCTGTTCTCTTTGACCTTTTCTGCAATTGGAGCTACTTTGGCTTCTGCTCATGTATCCCCACTTCTTCTTCAGATCCATAGTGTGCATCCTACCACCCAGCTCATGCACTTAATCTTCATCACCTCTAGCTTCCTCAGCTGTTTTGCTTTCACTGCCCGGGTACTGGTCACACCACTGTTTTTTATACCTTACTTTTCAGCTTCTTTGGCATTTTTCTGTCATATACTATAATTGAGGGTCTGTGTCAGTTAACTGCAGCTCTTTTGAGTCTAGCTTTGACCTCCTCATTCAGACTTCCCTTCTCCTCAACTACCCTTCTCAGATACTTGAAGCTGTTAACCTCTGTTCTAGTATTTTCTCTTCTATCTCACTTCTCAGGTTCCTCTGAACTCTACCATTTGCTGCCATTACAGCTTTCTTATCTGTACTCAGTTTCATCCCATGTGCCTTCAGGTTTGCCTTTCATTCCCCTATCCTTTGCTAAAGGTCTTGCACAGAGTCTGCCTGTAATCATAGCCGGCCTTAGGCATACGCCAACTAGGTGGTTGCCCAGGGTGCTGCTCTGGCAGGGGAGCTTTTCCAATAATCTGAATGGTGTAGATAGACCAGGATGGGGGCATAGGGTGGTTTTGGGGTCGCTGTGGAGATCTTCTGCTTAGGGCACCTGTTAACCAAAGGCTGGTCCTACCTGTAATGCACATTGCTGTATACAATAACTTTGTTGATTTGTCTCCTCTGACCGGTTTACTAATGTAGTCTATCACCAGTATGAACAACAGTGGGCTCAGAGCTGAACCCTGGTGCACACCTACTCCCACTGGGTATCCTCTCTGTGAGACTGAACACTGTTCATACTTGAGTAACTGGGTCTTTGTACATAGTTTTCACTAATTCTGCTGAAGTTCCTAGGGCTTCTTCTCAACTATCTGTCTCACTGCAAACATCAGGTCAGTTGTGCTGCATCCTGATCTGAATCAAACTATTCATCACACATCTGACTACACTGCATATTCATTTATTAATCACTCTCTTCAGAACTTTCATGTAATGTGACAGGAGTTTGATACCTCTGTACTACCCACAGTTGTGAATTTCCCCTTTGTTCTTGAACACAAACAAAGAGGCCAGTCACAAGTGGAGTCCCTCGGGGATCAGTCAAGGCCAATGTCAGTGGTCTCTGGCTGACTAAATTTGCAGATGATTGCAAATTAGGAGCTGTCACTGAATCTCACACTGACACAAATGTTCTCCAGGAGGGGCTGACACAGACAGACAACTGCTGTCAGAGCCATGGACTAAAACTAAATGCCAAGAAATGCATAATAGTATCCTTCAGGAAGTCATGCACCCCTGGTTACTATCATATTGACAACACACCCTTTAGAGTTGACCCAGTATTCAGGGACATAGGGACACACATAGATAGTAATCTAACCTTTGACCATCACATGTCTACAGTAGTGAGGAAATCCTTCTATGTTGTGTAACTTATAAACAAAGGTATGGCATTTAAGTCTAAGGAAGTCATTGTTCTACTGTATTTGGCATTCATCAGACCTATTATTGAGTATGATGCCCCCTTTGGTATGTACTTAAGTAGGCATATCCAACAACTGGAATGTCCACAGAAGTCCCTCACTAAAATTATACATGGCTTAAGTAAAATGTTCTATGCAGACCGCCTCTAGGTTCTATGCCTGTATTCTGTCTCCTACAGACTTTTGAGGAGATCTATGCCTGACATACAAAGCATTGTCAGGCCCCACCCTGATGGACCTCCTGCATATCCACAAAACAAACAGCACCAGAATTACTCATTATAAAGATTTAAATCTTGCCTGTAATATAAATAGGACCTGCTGGAGAACAGGTATGTATCCCAGATATTACCCCATCTCTGGAACAGGCTCCCCATCCATGTGAAGCAGAGTTCCTCCCTAACCCAATTCAAGTGCAACCTAGACAATTGGATGGGGAACAGGAAATTCATCCCTGGTTTGGCACCTATGTTACCTATTACACCTGCTCTCTAACATGAAATGTAACTGTAAATTGTTCATTAATAATATTATGTCTGTATCTAAAGGTAACATGTACCTAAGACATTACACCTGCTCTCTAGCTTGAAACATAATTGTAAATTGTTCTTCTTTTCTATATTGTATCTGTATCTAAACTTTGTAACATGGGGCTTTTCTCCCCGGGCCTCCACTGAAAATGGGCTCCCTGAGCCCAGTGGACCTCCCCGGTCATCAAACTGAAAATAAATAAATAAAATAAATACATGTCTCTAATGGATACAGGCAACCTGTAAATGGTTCATCTCCCAAGCCTCTACTTACACTTATCAAGGGTATCAGAACTTGTCAGAGATTTGGGATGCATGGCTAGGCTTAAAAAGGTCATTGTGGTCATTAGCCTAGTAAACACCTATGAACCTGTGAACCTATGAATCTATGAACCTATGAACACTGACACTAATATGCTTATTCTTAAGTCATCTGAGATATGCCTTTCTCTCCACATTTTTATGAGTATCCGCGGGAATCACTTCTTCCCTGTCTCAACCAACATTATATCTGTGGTGACCTCATCTGAGCCTGCTGCATTCCAAGACTTCATTTTCCTTAGCGCTGTTCTTACTTCTTCTTTGATGGGCTCTTCCTTTTCTCTCATTGTAGGCTATGTCTGGGGCAGTACAGCTCTATGGGGTTTTCTTCATTCAGAAGCTGCTGGAAGTACTCCTTCCATCTACCTTTGATGGCCTGTGGACCATACCTCTCAACCTGGAAACATCAAAAATCTAGACAAAGGCCCATGAAAGGTAGGCACAACTGGCCAAAAATCTGGATGCTAATGAACATAAATTTGCATACATAATTGTGTAACCCCACCTACTCCAATGGGATTGTGGGATACCAACATGAAGCTCTGTGCAACTAAATAATAATAAATAATGGCAGACATTTAAATGTCAGACTTCATATCAATCAGAAAATACATAATAATGTAAAACCTGTTATTCTAGCAACTATCTGAGTTTCAGGAGCAATATTTAAAATCTGTCCCTCCATATTTTTGGGCCTTTGTCCCCACCATTATTTTTGGCTTTGTCCAGATTTCCTGCTCTGAGAGATTGAGAAGAGTGGCACACATGGAGAACACAGATGATCATTAACAAATACAATAAGACAATATGGAAACCAACAGTAACTGCATGTGTTCTAATTAAGTTCTGCTGCAAGTTTCCAACATAATTGGAACTGCTAAGGATGAAATCTAACTATTATGTCTTTTAAACATATCAGGCAACCACCTCAAGCGACATGATCATTCTGTAACATTTATTTATTGTTGCTGCTAAATGCAAAAATAAAGTGGCAAAAAAGGGCTAAAAGGAGGGAAGGGGAAAATTGTTTTACCAAGGTGTTACCAAAACCGGCAACCAATAAAAGAAAACAAATATTGCTCCATCTAAAACTATCAATTAATTGTTTTGCCTGTACACAAAAAGTTAGTACAGTAAAGAAGTTGCAACTTGATCTCAGATATCTCTCATATACAATACAATCAAAAAACAGCCCTGAAACCATTTTCATCATTTTTATGTTTAAACAGAAAGTTTGTTCATCACACACACACAAAAAAACAGACACCACATAATTTTCCAACAGTATACCTTGATTAATCCTCCTATCCTTAGCAGCTCCATCAAACAGTTACTATTGGAAGTTGCTCAGACTTAAGATGCCATCCAGTCTTCAAGAAGCTGCATTGCTGCAAAGTACACCAGCTGCATGGGGAAACCAAATTGACCCAATAACTCAAGACATCGCCCCTTCCCTCTAAGCCTCAACATATGTGCATACAAGGTACACCCACTAACTACCCAGGCATTGCCCAACCAGTTCCTGGCTTCCCGCTCAGCCTTAATGCATTGCTTTATATCCTTTGACAAGGCAATATATTCATTATGCAAAAATGGGGTTGACTGTTGATGGATGAATAAGTGGCATTTCACTTGAAATTAATCTCTGTTCAGTGTGAATGCCCTGCCCTCGTTACCAGTTTTAAATAAGCACCGCAAAGTCCTGTTCATATATTAAGCACCTTGTTGCAATCATTACACAGCAGACAAGATATTATTTCTTAACTTGACAAAATAAGTAAAACTTTCAGTACAAAATCACAATTCACCCACTTGACTTGAACTGCAGTGCAGCATGATAACAAGGATCCTAAACCCAAGCTCAGACTAACTTGAAAGCAAGTAAAGTACATCAAAACCTGACCGAACCTGAATTTAGGGCAACACATCAACTACAAAACCACACTAACAATTACAGATAAAAACAAGTACACTAATTCAGATCCATTCATATTCCAGTCCAAAAAAACAAACAAAAAAAATTATAATAATATTTTCAAAAACTATAAACTAATCCTAAAGGTGTTTAAATGCTACTCTGAAGTAAAAGGAGTAACTGCTTACTTTTCATAACTGCAGTCTTAAGAATGCACACTGCCATTGAAGAGTGGCAAGCCAAAAACCTTTGCCCAGACAGGTTAATGGAAACCCTTTTTACTGGCTCACTTCGTAACTGCACTGTTGGTGCCAATTGTCAAATTAAGACAGTTTCCTTATCAATAACTAATGAAAAAAAGTTACTTTAACTGCAGCCACACCCCTTTCGACAAACAGATGTTTATGTAAAAGGGGTTTGCAGGAGGCCAACTGAAGTACTTCCATCTTTGAGAAGTGAAATCTGGTGGTAGCATTAGATATGTTACCTTACACCTTTGCAAGTGGTCAAGTAGTAAGTCAAAGCAAATCTAATATCATGCAGACAGGTACAGCAAGATGTTAACCAGGAAATGCATGCAAATTGCAAACTAATTAGATATAGCCCATACTCCTGAGCTTGATTCCCAATACCTTCACAGTTTACTTTTTTTCTGATCAAGTCAGTTAAACAAACATCATTCCTGAAGTGGTCTTGAGAAGAGGCATTTGTGCATGCATGCATACTTTTAAGTGTCTCTGTTTTTCAGAGAAGTCTATGATTTTGGCTCAAATTGTCCCGCCTCAGTCTCAGAGTCTGACAGGCAGTAATGACATCACGCATGCCCCTACACACTGGTGATGCGTGATGACGTCATCCATAACATAAAATTGTAAAACAAAAAATGGGGAATTAAAGGGGACACTAGGAAATTCATGGCACCCCATTATTTTCCCCTCAAAACCAGTAAATACCATGGAATTCTGTACAGTTGGGAGATATGCCATGGACTGGAGAGCAGGTTGTTGCTGGCATTCCTTATGAAAGGTGTCTATCTTTCTTATCTTTCTGACTTTGCCTTGCAACCTGATATAGTGTCTTTGTGCCATCTGTTGACTTAATTTCAAGAAGCTGGTAGAGGGTCCCTATTAAATTGCTGAACGTTTCAAAGTTCGAATGTCATATGGTCGACACCATATGATCGAACTTTGAAAAGTTCGAAGGTGAAAGGCAATGGCTCCTTATGCACAGAATGGGAAAATTTCCCTTTTCTGCACTGAAGTGCGGTCTCAGAGTTTGTATATTTAAGTAGGGGGGTGTGGGGGTGCAGGGGGTCTTGCCCCCCCCCCTGCTCAGAGCATTACGGTAAGTTTTTTTTCTTTTTTATTATATATTCGAGGTTTCAGGTTTCGCTCATATGTTGTCAAACATATGAGGTTCAAAATTTTGAAGCTTCGAATATATAATATAGACCCGCTGGTAATGTGCCTCTGATACCTTGCTCATTGCTATTGCAACTCCTTTCTTAGCTTCTTTGTAAGGCAACCAGTATTCCTTCCTAGCCTGATTTATCTTTTTCCTCTCTCACTTTTTCCTGCACTCCTTCTTTCTTTTGATGACTTCCTTGACTTCTACATTTCACGACCGGCTTTCCTTATGTATTTTAGTTCTCTGTCTTGGTCACATATCTGCTCTGTAGTCCTCACACAAGCTGTTTTGAGGTGCTGCCATTCTTCTTCAACTCCACCTATTTCCTCCTCTTCTTGGGGTGTTAGAGCCCTGAGTAATTCTTTGAACTATTGTACTTTCTCTCCAGTCAGATTCCAGGTCTTTAGCTCTGTTAGCCTTAGACCCTTTTCTGACCATTGCTTGCAGCTGATTGTGGCAACCAGTTGTTTATGATATGGGCCAACTGTTTTACTGGGGATGACTTTGCAATCACTGATTCTACCCCAGAGCCCTTTCCTTACCAGGAAGAAGCCTACGTGATTTGCATGTTGACCACTGTTGTTTGCGATCTTGTGACTATCTCTTTCGTCTGAACCATGTGTTGGCTATTATCAAGCCATTTGCCAGACAGAAGTCTAGAATGGTCTCTCCTCCTTTATTTCTGTTGCCCCACCCATGTGGACCCAGGCAGTCCTCCGATCCTTTTCTGTCTCTACCGATATGTACATTTAAGTCACCCATTCTCAGCACCAGTTCTTGTCCAGCTTTATTTACTAGGTCCTGCAGCTGCTGTCCGAATACACTCTTCTCCTCATTACCAAAACCTGCTGTGGGGCCTAGTCTGAGAGAATGAATACTGACCTATCATTAGGCTGTACACTGTTTGCCATGAGTCTGTCACTAATTCTGATGACATCCCTCACAGTATTCTGAAGTCTGTCCCTCAACACAATTCCCACACAATTTCTAGCCCGTCTTTCTCCTGAGTAATAGACTCTGGATCCCAAGCCGTGTGGCTTTGCTGCACTGCCCTTCCATCTTGTGTCCTGGTTACACAGGATGTCCAGCCTTCTGGAAAATAACACAGAAAAAAGGAACTATTAAAGTTATAATGTAAATGTTTAACAGTCACACAAATAAAACCACAATACACAAATACAAACAGGTTTAACGCCCAACAACTAAAACAGCATTTTTGCCTTTTACACCAAAAGACTTCATCAGAACTGAATGACATTCAATAACAGCACTTTTATATAGCCACCCATACAGAATTAATTAATGATAACTAATTAAAACTCAAATAATACTTGCATAAGCACAGTCCAAAAAGTACAAGAATATTTAAAGGAGACAACCACCTTTAACATTCACTACAAACTTTATACCTTTGTTCCCAAGGCACATATGTGTACAATTATAAAAATGCATGAATTATTAAAAAATGTAAATATGCCACAGTGGTGCAGCTGTTAGCATTGCTGCCTCACAGCAAGAAGTTCTCCGGTTTGATCCTCGGCAGGGGTGCCTTCTGTGTGGAGTCTGCATGTCCTCCCTGTGGTCACATGGGTTTCCTCCGGGTGCTCTGCTTTCCTTCCAAAAACATGCTGTAGGTGGACTGGACACACTAAATTGGCCCTAGGTGTGACTGCATGTGTGTGTGTGCCTTCTGTGGAAGGGTGGGTGCTGGGCTGGCAACTCAACACCGTAAAACTCCACTGCCAATCATGAGCGGACAGGTGATCCACTGTGGCGACCCCTAACCGAGAAAAGCCGAAAGAAGAAGTTTCTTATTAACAGATAATAATTATTTTTTTTACAAACATTATAGCTTGTCAGTTTTAAAACTAGTGCATTCTTGGTTTTGGAGGTATGCACTGCTACTTTGTCCTTTTGGATATGCAGCCTACTCCTTACCATCATGTCATCCCCTTTTAAGTTGCATCCTGTCAGTAAACCTACACTGAGTGTAACAATTCTTACTTCATGTTTAGTAGGTTGACTGGTTTTATATCCAGCGTTCACTCAACAGAGCTATTCCAAGTAACCCATGCTGGGCAACTGGACACTGGCTGGCCAATAGCTTTTTGACCCAGGGTTGTTGGGCTTTATTGTGGGCACACACACCCTCCCACCATTAGCATGCATCCCTGGCTCTGCATGATGAGCTGCCATAGAATGCATTACCAGTCAGTAGCCGGAGACATTGCCCTAAACGGTCATCTTGGGGATGATTATAGTCCAAACTAGATTATTGCTGAGCACTTAGCCACACCACCATGACAATGCATAGACTGTAATAAACTATAACTGGACAAAAAGCTTTGCTGATATACTAAATAGATACAAAGAGAAAAGAAAACAGAATCTTGGATTATGTGATATTTTCATATGGTTAAATAATATTCTTAGTGAGCAGATTAACATTTTCATGTCATTCACTCAGTACAACAGGCTGGTGTAGACTGGTTTGTCCTGTCATGATGATTAAATATAAGGATTTCCTGGCAAACTGCAATAAATAAGCAAAAACAGACTTTAAAAGAGTTACTGATTAATGATGTACCAATGTACAAATGCTTTTCATTTAGACTTGTATATTGTTTACTGATTTCTCCACATTTTTTCTCTAATATGTCTTATGATTTACTTCCCATGCAAGTAAATATTTTCAATGCCCATGTCCAAACTGAGATGTTTAGCAGTTATGAGATTAATTAATACATGAATGAACTCCCTGGCCTAGGAGGCCTTTGTTTTCATTTATGCCAGTCAACAAATATCTTCATTTCCTGTCTTGAATGCTGTATTCACTGATATTGATAATTTACAAGGAGTGCAGGATAACATGTTATCGTGCTATAACAGTTGTATTCATACAGAGTAACACATTGTCATATCAAAACCACTGCAATGATATATCTTAGCAATCTTACAAAGGAAAATAATCATAACATGTCATCCCAGCAGGGCTTTACAGAGTTATATCTAGGAAATATTAACACACACTTCCAGAAGTACAGACCTAGCAGTAACCAATCATTCCATTGTCAGGTGTTTACATGCAGGAATAAGCATGTATAAACAGTAGGTTAAACCTGTCTACCTATTTTATTTAGATTAGTTTGTTAACCAGGGTAGTACACTGATCACAATGGATCATTTGCAACCACAGTCCAGGTGCAGAAATTCACAAAAAATAAAATGGATCAAATTAACAAACATGGAGTAATCACAGAAGGCAGAGAATCCCATAGACAATTAAAATGACATAAACATATTATTAACAGAGTAGAAAAACAAATGTGTATTAATTTTAGTAGTAAATATGAGAGGGAAGCAACAGCTGAGAACAGAGGGTCAAAGTAGAAACGATGCAGGTGAGGACAGAGTTACATGATATGTCCAGTGGCTGTGCCTATTTAAAAATAAACATGAACACTAACTGTAGCCAAAAGGAGGCAAGCATTCGAGTCAATGTTTTCTTCTGCTTTTGTATTACAGATCATTTTGGATTTGGTAGTCTCAAAACGCAATTTTTCCACAGTTCTTCATATCCATTCAAAAAATTAATTAATTCATCTGTTAGCTTGTTTATGATTAATAATTTAGCTGTCTTTTTCAACAAGATCCATTTTCAAAACAGGCGTGCAGAAACTTATATTTTGTATTTAACATACATAAACATCTCAGAAAAGCATTGCTTAAAGCATTCTGCTAACAATTTTGGTGAAAACAAATTATACGCAGAGAGTAAGAAATAGAATACAGAGTGTATTTGCTACAGAATATTTCTCGGCTCACCATTGAAATGTTGGCACTGAAAAAGTCAAGGGCTCACAAGCCAAAAAAAAAAAAAGAAAGATTGCAAACACAGAAGAGTGAATCTCAAAGCCCCCACACCCCCTGAACTTAAATATACCAACTCTGCAACTGCTATACCTTGGAGAAAAGGGAATATTCTGAGAAATGGCATCTTGGTCTTAGTATGTGTAAGTCTGATCTTTCATACATTCAGTCTCCATATTTCAGGACTTGTTCGAACAGGTCCCCACATTTCAAATGGTTACCTATTTCTCTAGTTTTAATGATTCATTTAAAGTTCATTTATGTGTTTTGAGAAGTATTTTTGCTTGAGTTAAAGTCGCATGACAAGAAAAATTGTTTTCAGTTACCCTAGTTTACAGAAATAGTAGTATTTATGCCAAACTGCATTTGCATTTCTAGTTAAAACTTTAAACAACCCTCTATATAGTTCTTCCCTGAAACACAGAGGAATGACTTTGTGAAGGAGTGTAATGGTGATATTTTTCCTGTCAGAGAGAACACAGATTCCATGATACTTCTGTTTATTAGACTAGACATTTAAATAGCTAACGTATCAACACCAGACTGTTCAATGGCTCAGTTACTGGTCAGATTCCATTAGTAACTATAACACTATGAACACTGCTCTTAGAAATGTATTTCCAGATATAGTTTATACTGACTGCATTGATGGTACATTCAGAAAGAGAGGACACAACCCATCTTCTGGTTTACTGCATGGCTGATCAGAAGAGAAGCTGAACATCCAATCAAGGCTATTTTTGATTTTCTTTTTCTGTTTCCATTCATAAATCCTTATTAGAAAAGGGTCTATAGAATAATTGCTATCTACTTTTAATGACTTCTCATCACTATGCCAGAAGTTTTGTGAGGAACTCTACAGTTTGATGAAGTGTCCCCTTTTATTGTTTCTAATCATAATTGTACAAATGTTTCTGAGTTGGCTATACTGACTAAGGAATTGCACAGTGACAGAACTTACATGGGACATTTTTTATCATCTACAGTTTAATATATTGAGTAAACCAAATTTGGGATCTTTGCTTTACTTTACCGCTTCTTCTCAGTTGCAGGTGGCCAAGAATGGGTAGAATAGTCTCAATGAAAAACAGCACTGTGCTGCCAAGGAAAGTAATCCTAATAAAAAGCCTTACATTTTTGGACCCTATGATATCATTGAAATGCTCTTTTCAAAATTAATTGCTCCTTTGTCTACCAGGATATAATATGCTTTGGTGGATGACTTACATTTGGTAACTTCAAGAAGCATTCATAATGACTGAAGCTTTGATTTTGTCAAGAGATAGCAGTAGACCTAATCAGTAAATACCTGGCAGTTAGCATCAAGGATTAAAGTGGCAAGATGTTAGTGATCTGCTTCCTTTCATCTTGGGTTTGAATACCTCACCCTCCATTTACCTAGTGTGTGACTCAGAGCACTTCACTTAATCAGACACTGTTCTAGGGAAACTAGACTAGACTATTCAATGGTCTCCAGGACCACAAGCCTAATAAGTATACATTATATTTATGATTTCTTATAAATAGCTTAATGATCTGAGCACACCAATATGCATTTGAGTTTAAGTTGAGAGAATGAATGAAGAACGCTATCCCAGTTATGATTAAAGTCTCTTACACTGTGAATATTGTATCACAAATATATTTTAATGTGTCCTTTACCACTTGTATGGCTTGGCAATGCTAGGCATAGATACATCTAGTCTTTACACATTTAGACATAGATACATCCAGTCTTTAGGCGTTTGGATCAGTCAGCAATTAAATATATGATCAGAGACCTGTTGTTACAAAGAGGTGTTTGGAGAAAACTTGAACTTGAAATGAGAGGATCTATTCAAAA
Source organism: Protopterus annectens (assembly GCF_019279795.1). Classification (NCBI taxonomy): domain Eukaryota; kingdom Metazoa; phylum Chordata; order Ceratodontiformes; family Protopteridae; genus Protopterus; species Protopterus annectens. The sequence continues at coordinate 1,334,756,080 of NC_056725.1, forward strand.
TGATCACTCCATACATGCCTTTATGGCCTCTGCCAACTATGGAAATCTTATAACCTAGTAAAATACCCTCTTCATCAGTTGTGTGATTGTTCATCCATGTTTCTATGTTACCGATGTGTCAGGGCCATTTGTGTGATTCTTTAGCAATGCTTAGGTGTTATTACAATGTCAGGCCCATAGTGGTTGGTCCTCACATGGAGCTGTACAGCTCTATTTGCAGACACAGTCACAAAATGTTCTTTACTACCAAACAATGTCTGTCACTTCTGTTGAAGTAAAATATTTTAGGATCATGCTACAGTTTCAGTGAAGAACCAGTGTTTTACACACACACACACACACACACACACACACACACACACACACACACACACACACACACACACGCGCGCGCGCGCAGACACACATACATGTAATATTTTCAGCTGTCAGCATGGATAACCAAGTGAATCATTGTTCAGAGGAACTATTTATTTATTTCATTTTAATTTACACAGTGGCTTGTTCCCATTAGTAAGTCAGTTTCCCCTATCTGTTCTTATGACATCATCTAATCTCCATGTTTGCTGCTAGTACACACTGAGGGTATACAAACGGTATCTAATTGTATACAGCTGGTAAAGGTAGTGATTCACACAAACTCGAGCATTCAGTTTGGTTATCAGACATTAAAATGTTCAGACACTTCATCCATCAAATAATGACTCCATAACCTACCATCCAGCTTGTGTGAGTGATATATCTGCATTTTTGAGTTTGGCAGTAGTAAGCATATCAGCTCTTAGGAGTAGCACAGATGTGACAGGGATGGGACTGCTACCACACAGTTCTGGATTTGTTAGGTGGAAACTCTAACTATGTCGGTCAAGGTAAACACTGCCAAAGACAGACAGTACACTAGCACAAACATATATGTCACTAAGGAATGAACATGACTGTACAACTCTTTTTTGTACACCAGACAGTATAGTACACTTCTATCTATCATATAAAGTGTATACCGTAGCATTATATGGCATCTACTATCTGAGTTCCATTGCACAGGCTACTACCCGATGCAAGTGCATAACATATAATAATAGTATGTGATCCTGTACTGGAACTATTTGACAACTTGGTGCAGGCAGTAAAATGTGTGGATACACAACTGTTATGAGAATGCTCACACTACATTCTTTGTATCAATTTACCTAATGTCAATGTCTCAATGAGTCACAGACTTACTTTTTGATTCATGAAGATCAGAAGGCTATGGGTTCTATTCCCAACCTGGCTGTGTGGATTCATGTACTAATACTGACACTGTAGTGTAAAATAAGGGAGGTGCTGCACTCCTGAGGTGCTGTCCCTCAGACCAGCTGTAAAACTGAGGTCCCATCTGACTGAGTTGGTAATAGCTCCAGTAAATATCAAGGATCAGACAGCATGTATTAAAAAAAAAGAGTTTTGGAATTTCCCCAGTTTCAAGTCAGTATAAACACCACCACAGGTCTTCCCAGAAGATAGGCAATGCTTTGTGGGATTTACCTATTCAAAAAAGCAACCTGCAAGTACATAATAAATACAGCAATAAATACATGCATCTTGTACTGTGTTTACAATCCACTGCATTTTTAAGAAATGCACAATATTTAAAAGCATGCATAAATGTCTAAATCATATTCTGATTGTCCACACATTGTATGTCACAGTGGTACTGTAGGATACAAAGTGATTACCATTTGTTTGTGCTCAAAGGATTCTGATGTGTAGGTATAGCCGAGCACCACCTTTAGGCCACAGTGGGCAATGGTGCTTAGTGCAGCTGAATTCCCACTCTCACTCCTGCAACTACTGTAGTCACTCCTTGAATCTACTTTCATATCCCGAATTACCAAAATCCCGAACAACACAATAGCGTGACCATAAAATCAACAGTTGGATTTACTGAAACTTCAAAATCTTAACATTTAAAATATTGAAAAATAATAAGCACACAACATTCCTGCCTTCTACCATTACAAAACAGATTAAGAAATGAAAACAATTCACTTCAGCCTTTTATCGATTTAAGCGGGGAGGGGGGACAAGTCTCCCTGCACTCCCCACACCCCCTGCTAATTAAATATATCAACTCTGAGATCGCACTACAGCGAAGAAAATGGTAAATATGTGGTTCCGTGGTGTATGGTGATCCTCATTTAAACAGTGCACAACTCAAGTACTGTACTGCATGCTTTACAAATCTAAATATATTATCAGACAACTAAATAATTTAACACATTCATCTTTAAAATATATTGATGCCTTTAACAACTAACAGTACTACACAAACTGTAAACTTACTAGTTCAACATCTCCTGTGTAAACAAAAACATCAAATGTCTGTAACACATTAACAATTACCAAAGATGCAGAAATACCTCTACCTCTAACTTTTCCTTCCTGTTTGCACTTACAACACAGATATCTTTTCAGTTACACACTCCATTCCATTGCCTAAACTTACCCTACAATAATAACAACTTGCATTTCTTTTTCATATGCTCTGTTCTTTTATACCTAGCCAACGATTCACTGGCTCTGAACTTAACTTCTGCCATACTGCTTTGTTTTGCAAACTACAAACCTTTAAAGGGATAGGGTACAAATTACCAGTACACCATTTAGCTATTAACATCATTTAGGCATTCTGAAAGTCGAGCTTTTAAACTTTCAGTAAAGCTAACTTTCAGTGTTATGGTCTCACTATTGTGTCATTTGGGATTTTGGTAATTTGGGATATGAAAGTAGATCTGTCACTCCCTACACCAGTGATATCACATATGATAAGGAGGGTACCAGCACATAACTATTTCTACACCAGACCTCGCTGATTAATATTCCATGATGGCATATTACATTTCACATTATATGTAGCCTGTGAGCTACTAAAAGGCATAATCATGAAGTCAAGGGTTTGATTCCATCAATGTCCATTTGCCTACTGAGTAACTGTGAATAAGTCATTTAATCAAACAGTTCTTCTGTGTCACTTCTAAACAAAAGAACTTAAGTGTTTACTGGGTTGTGCCTTGTTATCAAATAAGTTCAATAAATAAATAAATGATCAAGTTGGCAGCATCAGCACCTGAACATCTATACACTTTCACAGCCAGTGACATAATTACTTCATTACCTTTACTTTACACATAGACCTCAACACCTACTATCACTCACCTTCAAGAATATGTGCCTTCTCAGTGTATATCTTGGTACAAATCAGAATATGAGTCACTCTGAATTTCTCTTGTTGGTAGAACTACATACAAAATGACTGAACACCCTACTATTGACCATGAGTCAGTGGTGATAACCTTCAGCTACCCTGCCTGCACTTATCATATCAAATGACTTCTATGATGTGCTTCTTTATAAAGTGCAATATGGCAATTGTATCAGTGTACAGTACTGAGCTCCCTCCATTCTGTTGCCCAGGTAAGGACCCCTCCAACTCTTCTCATGGTCCCACTCCAGAATAATTATCAAGGCACTATGTAACTGTATTAATGTTGTACTTCATTGATGCCCAATGTGCATGACTACCCACTTGATATTTACAGATGTAGTGCAGGAGACTATGTTCACACGAATACACAAAGATGGAAGCATAATTATTTAAAAGCTATCATTGATTTAGGAGTTCAATGTCAAGATAAGGGAATCACCTGGGTAACTAGGAGGGGGAATACAGGCATTCAAACAAGGGGGCTTCCTATCATGTGATTGAAAATTGTAAACAGTTAATGCGCATTAAGTGAACCTGATTGGTCAAAACGTCATGAGCATAACACAGAAATCACTGTAGGGAATATTTTCCCTTTACTTCAATGCAGTGCGATCTTGGAGTAGGAATATTTAAGTAGTGGGGTTGTGGGGTGCAGGTGGCCTTGCCCCCCTGCCTACAGCGTTTAGGTATGTATAGTTTTTTATTTTTATTTTTTTATTATATTTTCGAAATTTCAAACATCACTCATATGGTGTTGACCATATGGTGTTCAATGTTTGAAACTTTCGAAAATATAATATAGACCCAAACAAGGGTACCAGTGAGCAGAAAGAATCATTTATTTCGAAGACAGTGATAAAAGAATCAAAATCAACAAACTGAAGGGATAAGATCTGAGAAAGGCTGATAGGTTGGAGGACAACGAAAAAGAACACATTACCAAAATAACAAGGATTAGTGTAGATGTTAGGCTGGAGCAAAAGAAAAGCAGAAGGAATTGGAAGATTTTGGTAGCATACTTCTGTCACAAGAGGGTGAACTTATAAACAGTTCTTGCTAATCATATCTAGTAAAACAAACTTAGCTTTTGTTGTCTGCATATACATTTCTAGCTAGTTTCACTGTGTGTGAGATATTAACTAGAAATTTTCTACAGTTGTTAATCATCTGGTTGGGTTTGTTTCTTCTGATTTCCTGCTAAGGAGTGTATCATATAACTTGTTTGCGGTTAAAAGCATTCTTATTTCTGCAGTTTTTCTCTACCTAAGTAGTGTGGATAGTGTAGCATTGTTCATATTCAGGTTTGTGTTTTGGGCCTAGTTGTTTGTAAGTAGAGGCTGTGTGTCTGAGCACATGTTGCAGGCCAACATAGTTTAGCCAAAGCCAGTATAGAATTTCGGTGAGAGTGAATTGTTTATGGTCATTGGCTGATTGGTGTTGCCTGGACTACGGCTTAGAGTAAGCACCTCATTGGTTCTTTCAAGTTTTTTTTAAAGTTGTTTCAGGTTTCAACTTTCTTACTTAAGAAGTTAACTTGTGAGTGTTTCTGCCATTTCACACTGAGCTACTCGGAGGAAGGAAGCTGATCTGTGATATATAACATTAAGTATCCTGTTTTCTTGCTTATTTTTACAAGTTATTTGTAGCAATTTTATTGTCTGCATATACATTTCTAGTTGTTTCACTGTGTGTGAGGTATTAACTAGACATTTTCTACAATTGTTAAGCATCTGGTTGGGTTTGTTTGTTCTGATTTTCTGCTAAGGAGTGTATCATATAACTTGTTTGCAGTTAAAAGCATTCTCATTTCTGCAGTTTTTCTCTACCTAAGTAGTGTGGGTAGTGTAGCATTGTTCATATTCAGGCTTGTGTTTTGGGCCTAGTTGTTTGTTAGTAGAGGCTGTGTGTCTGAGCACATGTTGCAGTCCATCATACTTTAGCCAAAGCCAGTATAGCATTTCAGTGAGAGTGAATTGTTTATGGTCACTGGCTGATGGGGGTTGCCTGGGCTATGGCTTGGAGTAAGCACCTCATTGGTTCTTTCAAGCTTTTTTTTAAAGTTGTTTCAGGTTTCAACTTTGTTACTTAAGAAGTTAACTTGTGAGTGTTTCTGCCATTTCACACTGAGCTACTCGGAGGAAGGAAGCTGATTTGTGATATATAACATTAAGTATCCTGTTTTCTTGCTTATTTTTATGAGTTATTTATAGCACTTTTATTGTCTGCATATACATTTCTAGCTAGTTTCACTGTGTGTGAGGTATTAACTAGAAATTTCCTACAATTGTTAAGCATCTGGTTGGGTTTGTTTGTTGTTTCCCACCCTCCCTCCCTGTTGGTATCCTGTTTTTATACTTGGTGGCTTAGCAATTGCCCGTCTGTACTGTAAATTTGATCTGGGACACTCCTCCCAGTCTAGTGTCATTACCTCATTCTACCTAATCCAGGGAGAATGTTTGAGAAGGCTAACCCACTTAGTTTCTGCTCCTCCTTTCCACTTTCCACTTTACAAAAAAAAAGTTTTTTCTAAGCTTGTTTCCTGCCTTTCCTGTAAGTTGTCTAGTCCAGATACAGATTTACTATATCCAGGACTGTTTGTAAGCTTCTGAGCCCCCAAGCCTTTCTGTTTTGGAGGGAAGCCTTCTAGCTTAATTTTGTTTATTAGAATTAGCCAGTTTTCTAGTTTCAGCACTCAAATCTGTTTCTTTGAGCTCAGCACTTGTTCAGAACTCATTGTAAGCCCTAAATAAGCTACAAATTACTACAGAACTCAACTTTCCTCACTTGTCTAGAGGAAAACAGTTTTTAGAACTTAATAAATAAGCAGCTATCCAGGCATGTCTAATGGTCAGTTCCCGGTGTTTTCTCCTGTCTACCTGATGAATCTGGGCATCTTGGGGCAATGCAGCAATTGCCTCATGTACACAGACAAACCTCTCCTCCTACCACCCATCACTACAACCTGTGAGAGATGCACTTATATAGCCAAACTGGAAACAAAGCTCTCTTTGCCCAAGGCTGGACTAGACAGTCAAGAGGAGAAGGTAAACACTTGCACCACACCACACTCATCACATAATCCCTCAAAACCTACACCACCAAAACACACACATAGAAACACAAAACACACACCTACATTCACAGAGGCTCTCAATAAAAATCTACCCAAGCAACAGGGACCTCCAAAGCAAAAACGGAAACACAACCCAAATGACACATAGCCCACAAACTCAGTGTGCCACTCAACCACAGCCCATAAGGCATAACAACATACCCAACACTCTAGTCATAGGTGACTCTATAGTAAGGCACACTGATGTTCCACTCACCAGGCTAAACAAGGAGAAAGTTACTGTCAGCTGCCTGTCAGGTGCCAGGTTCTGCCACATAATGCATGCACTCAGGTCGCTGCACAACAAGTACAAATATGACTCTGTCATTGTCCATGTTGGTATGAATGACCTGAGATGTACCTCTCTGGACTACAAGAAAAGAGACATGTAGGAGCTGCCCGATCTTGTAGCCCACGCAGGTATGACCCTAGCCCTGAGTAGCATCCTGCCATCACCCAGAATGATACCACAGTACAAGGACAAAATGATTGACTTCAACAATTGGCTAAGCTGCTGGTGTCATTCTAAGGGGATCCAGTATCTGTCTGCCTGGGGTGACATGATCGACAAACCATGATGCTTTGCCAGAGATGGCCTGCACCGGTCTCCCTTGGGATTACGGATACTGGCTAAGGCTCTTGCCACCCCTATATTGCCTTTTTTAGGCAAGGTTCAAATGACAAATTCACCACCATAGCAGGTACAAGCAAGCAAAATCTGAGGGTAATGCTAGAGGTCTAAACCTCAAAATGCACTCACTCAAGGAACTCCTTAAAATAGAGAACATCGACATCTGTGCAGTGACAGAGACCTGGTTCAAGGCTCCAGAGAGCACGCTTGCATTACCAGGCTATAGTTCATACCAAACGTTTCGGCCACCTAAACTGGACCGAAACATTAAAGGCAGAGGCGTGTCCATATTCATTAAGGATATCCACACCTCCAGGCTAGTTGCTCAGCATAATGCATCCAAGATTATCCAAGTGCAACTAACTCTGGACAAGACCGCAATCGAAATTGTAGCTTGCTACAGATCTCCCATCATGCCCCAGGATTTCCACTCCTCATTTCTTGATACACTGGAAAATATTAGGGTACAACCTAACACCCTAACAATGGGCAATTTCAACTATCCCACCATTGACTGGGAAAACTATTCATGTACCAACTCTTGTGCTCAATGTTTTCTGGAATTCATAAATGTCAATGCCTTGGATCAAATTATCCACACCCCTACCAGGGGCAGCAATATCCTAGACCTGGTCATTGCCAACATGGGCAACCAGTGTTCCACACCAGAGGTCAGTTCCTCGTTGGTCAGATCCGACCACAAGCTAATCTCCCTAGACATCCACATCCCACCCCCAACCCCCATTAGGGAAACCACCGAAAAAATTTCTCCAAAGCCAACTTCACGCTTCTTAAGACAGAAGTGGCAAACTTCACGACACCCATGCTAACGAACAATAGAGGTACGACTGCTGAATCCTATGCAAATGCACTTTATAAGCACTTGCATGAGTGCATGGATCATGCAATCCCTAACGGAACCAAGATGCTATCTTCCAAAAAAAAGGAAGCCAATCTGGTGGTCCCCTGCCATAAACAAACTCTACAACAGAAGAAAGAAACTGTTGCAAAAAAGAGTAAAATCCCATGATTGGAGGAACTCCATGGTCAGCCTCAGTAAGAAGCTGAGATCCCTCATAAAATCCACCAAAGCTAGCTACGAAAACAAAATTGCCACTGAGTCTAAAGACAACCACAAAGCATTCTATAGCTATGTCAAGAATCTCAATGGCAACACTCAGATCTCCTCTGAGTTACAGCACAATGGCACTAAATATACAGAACCCACTGATATTGCCAACATCCTGGCAGATAAGTTCAGTGCTAACTTTACCCCCTCTCTCACCCCCTAAAGGGCCTATCTCTATACTGGAAGAATGCAAAGTTCCTATAATCATGACTGCACAGGTAAAAAACACACTCTCCAAAGCCAAGAACACAGCATCCATGGGACCTGACAACATCCCAGGCTGCATTCTACATGAACTACAGAATGAACTGGCACCCCACCTAAGTGCCATGTTCAGTCATAGCCTCACCTCAGGCTTTGTGCCCACTGAATGGTGCACACAATGATTATCCCACTCCACAAAGGGGGAGCCACCATGCACCCTAGGAACTACCACCCCATCAGCCTGACGAGCCTGGTCTGCAAGGCTATGGAACGTATCATCATGGAACTTATAAACAATGACATTGGTATTCTCCAAACTCTGGACCCTACCCAGTTTGGGTTTGTAAAAGGCAGATCATGTCTCCTAAACCTGATAGACTTCTTTGAAGCTGTCACCAAAGTCGTAGATGAGGGTAAGGTGGTTCACACAGCCTATCCAGATCTCATCAAGGCTTTTAACACCATCCCCCACTCTGGAATTATAGATAAACTCACTAAACTGGGTATAAATCCCTATGTCACAAGATGGGTTGCCAACTGGCTCACTGACAGAACCCACACTGTGAAAGTAGCAGACTCTAAATCCAACTTCAGACCAATGACAAGTGGAGTACTACAGGGTTCAGTCCTGGATCCTCTCCTGTTTGGTATCTACTTCTCTGAAGTACAGGCTAACACAGAAGGTCTTTGGCTAACAAAGTTCGCAGATGACTGCAAACTAGGAGCTATAATCAAAACTCCTAATGATGTGGACATCCTACAAAAGGGCCTCACTGAGACAGATGCCTGGTGTCAAAGCCATGGCCTCAAGCTCAATGCCAAAAAGTGCATTATCATCCCTTTTGGTAAAAACTCTGTATCCATGAACTACCACATAGGTGACAGTCTACTTAATACCGAAAATGTGATAAGAGACCTTGGGACACAGGTGGACAGTAGTCTCTTCTTTGAAAATCACATCGCCACAGTAGTCAGGAAATCATTCTACGTGGCATACCTCATCATAAAAGGTTTCTCATCCAGGAAAAAATAGGTCATTGTTCCCCTCTATTCATCACTCATTAGACCCATTATAGAGTACAATGCCCCTTTTGGTATGTACCTCACAAGACATCTACAATAACTGGAAAGGCTGCAGAAATACCTCTCAAAGAGGATTACTGGCCTCAAACAGATGCCCTATGCAGACCGTCTCAAAAAACTCCAGCTTTACTCTGTTGCATATCACCTACTCAGAGGCGATCCCTGCCTAACATACAAAGCTATGTCAAACCCAGAGCTGTTGGACATGCTCCACTTAAAGAAATCTCAAACTCTCCAAGCTTCACACTCTAGGGACCTAAAACTTGTCACCACAATAAACAGAACATACTGGAGGAATAGATTCCTGTCCCAGAGACTTCCCATACTCTAGAACAAACTACCTATCTATATCAAACTGCGCTCCTCATTAGCACTCTTCAAGAAAAATCTTGATGATTGGATGGAAGATAGGAAATTCACCCCGGGGATCACTTCTGTGGCCCTGCTTGACAGGGGCACAGGAAAATAATTTTCTTGGGTGGCAAAACCAGGGTACCGTTTGGCTAGGCTTATATAGCACCTAGGGCCAGTAGCCTAGTACCTACCTATGAACCTATGGTAAGTGAAGCCCTTATCTTGTTTTATTTATGGGTAAGTTTATCAAATCGGTGTGTTCAAGTCTGGTTTTTGCCATAAGAATCTAAAAGTAGCAAACATGATTGAATAGTTTATTGTATCTGATTCAAGTTCAACTTTTATTTTATTAAGGTGCTTGAATCTGAGAACTACTTCAAATAAAAGCAAAAATAAAATCAAGATAGAAAATGTTATATTAATGATAATCTGGCAGTGGAGGATGAAATCAGAAATTATAATTAAGCAAATTTAAATAATTGCTGAAAACTTAAGTAATGTCATATGCCACATATGTCAGAGCAAGAAGACATTTAAGTGACCTGCTAAGACCTGACAGCATGGAATATTCTGTCAACCACTGGAACTGGAGGCTGTAGAGATGTAGAGGCTGCTAACAGAAAACAAATGTACCAGATGTTTCCAATCACACCATGGACATGACCTCAAAACCCTAGGTAAGGCATCCCTTCTCATGTAGGGCTAAGCAAACTACATTTTATAGGTAATGTGGAAATGGACTGGCAACAACTGCAGGCACTGCAAAACTAGGGTAATATAAAGGCAGCTCAGAGTAATTAGGAGTAACCCAGCTGTGAAATTCTGCAGTAATTGTAGACAACCAAACTCACTGTTAGACAGTCCTAGGCACTGGTAGTTCAGTAATCAGGGTGGGAAGAAGCCAGGACATGTATTACCACCAAAAGCCCTTCAGTAGAAGAAGATGCTTGTTGGAAATGAAGTTTTGTAGATGGAAACAGGATGATTTGGCAACAGAAGACATCAGGTCCCAAAGTGTCACTCCATTATTAATATCACACCAAGATTTTTAACTACTTCATAAATGCCATCTTAATACCATTAAAAATTTGTTTGGATTATATCAGTCTCCATCATTTAAGGTAGCAGAGTAGCCATGGTGACGGTCTAAGACACGTTGAGATACACATGCTTGATAGCAATCCAGTTTTAGATGCACTCCAGATCATCATGTAAAGAATTCACTGTATAAAAATTATCCTGAGTGAAGGAAGAGATATCAAAGATCTCTGTTCTTAATGAGTTGACTTAATGGAAGCATATACACATAGAATAATAAAGGATATTGTGGAATTCTGTAAGCAACAAGATAAGAATATGGAAAATTTATTCCAGGCACTATTTGTTGAATTCACCACGAGGGCCAGTAGGAAAATAACTTCAGACAGGTCTCATCTCCACAGTAAATCTGAAAATGGTCCAGGAGAATGTTGTAAACCATTGTGTGAAAAATGCTGCAATGAGATCAATGAAGACCAAAACAGAAAGATGCTGTTTATCCTTTTCTATAAGGAGATCATTCAAGATGTGAGTGTGGCATACCTCTCAACTGTACAGATTTTCACAGAATCTCCAGATTTTTTAGTCATATTTTTGGTCTGCTCCTCATAAAATTTTGGTCTTCTGACAAATCTTTGAGGATTGAAGTCAGAAAATCATGACAGACGTTTGAGTTACAGACTTCATACTCTTCAGAAAATTCATGCTAATGCAAAATCTGTTATTCTATCAATTTTCTATGTTGGTAAGAGCAATATTTAAAAATTTCCCTATTTTTGGGCCTTTGTCCCCCCATTATATATGGCTTTGTCCAGATTTCTCAGTCTGAGAGGTTGAGAGGTATGGAGTGTGGGCCTTCATCACACTATGTCTGGTACCAAAATAACTTGTGAGTACACAACCTTCTCAATATTTTACCTATAAAAAACTGATTAGAAATGAGTTTGTAGTTAATTAAATCAATATCTAGGTTATGCTTCTTCAAAACTGGGGTAAATAAGGCTTACTTTAAAGCAAGTAGAAATACCCCAGTGTTTAATATGATCTGATAAATTATTAGACAAAGTATATGAAGTCAAACAAAAGTCGGTCTTGCTGGGCGTGGGTCTGTGGTATGCGTGACAGGCTGCATGCCTGAAACAAAACAGCATTTTAGTACTATGACACAGTATCATGAGGGAGCAAGCGACTCTCCAGGCAGTGAGGGTAAAGCTTACGTGAGTCCACTGCAGAAACACCCACACCTATAGGCAATTTAGAGAAGTTGATATTTTATGTCTTTCACATGTCGAAGGAAACTAAAATACTTTCTGAAAATGAACACTGACACAGTATGGACATGAAAACTCTGCACAGAAAGCAGCCAGTTATTACTTTGGTTAGTTGGTAGGTGAGCTAGTAGGTGAGCTAATCTAATGCGCATTTTTGAGCAATGGCCCAGGATAGACAATAATGAATGATAATGCTACAAAATAGTGCAAGTAAAAATAGTTGGTACTTATGTATTATTGCAACCACTTTTCTAACGTGGTGTAATTTATAATGCTATTGTGAAACAAGTGCATAGGAAAGTAAAAAGGGTTGTGTGAACTCCAAATAACTTCGGTATTACATGGGTTCTGAAAGGAAAACAGGCATAATGGGTACATTCCTCTTCTTGGGGACTGTGCATTGCCGATGACACTTACTGAAAAGTAAAATTAACCTGGCCGCTGCTACACATGTATTTCAGTAGTTACTAATTTCCATCCTGAGATCATCTGTCTGCCTTGGTAGACAGCCACTCATTTTATGAGGACCATACCAAAATTATGTGGAAAAAAGCTGCACGTTGTCCACAAATCTGGACAGTTGACAGGTATGTATAGCTGGAACAGCAGTCAGACACAAGTGTGAATTTGTTACACTTAAGCAATCGCTCGCACTCGGAAGAAAAGCAGCAGTTATGTGCAACGGGCCAGTTCATGTCTTGCTCCGGGGAAATGATCAGTGCATGTCACAAACTGAAAACAGACTTTACCAATTTTAACTTTTGCATTCACCTTTTACTTGTAACTGAAGGGAAGGTCTGCTTGCTAAGTAACGATGACACACATTGGTGTCAACATGGTGGTGCAAGACATCTAGTGGAAACCTAAAATAATGGGAGGACAGGAAGCTAAAAATCTGGGAACATTTTCAATATTTCTACAGTTTGCGATTGACACAATTATGTCAAATGCTGTTCTCGCCACCTGAGCAACACACACAAATTTTTGGTGCTTATGTATTATCGGTTAGAAAAGAGGTTGCGATAATACATAAGTACCAAATATTTAAATAAAGAGGAGACCCATCATTTCAATACAGATTCAGACTTCTCTGAAAAACAGAGTTATGACTGAACTCAGCAGTTCTCTCATGTAGCATTTTTCAAACATTAGCAACTGCATTTTTATGTTAGCACTTAACCCCAGCAAATGAGGTGCATGATGAGTCAGTTGCAAATAAAGGTTGTGATCATATAGAATAGGAAAGTCCATTCTAGAACATTTCCATTTATTTAGAATTCCTTCTTAGTACAGTGCAAGTTGTGGACTGGGATTGAAAACAGGAGGGCTGGAAAGAAGTCAACTAGCTGAAAATTCTGTAGATTTAGCAGTAGAAAGTGTTCAGTTAAAATATGGGGAGGAAAGAAGGTCAAGTCCTATAGACAAGAGTACATAAAAATGACTAAGGGCATCTCTACAACTGGAAGCCAACTAACACCAATGCAACTTGCTAAAATAATTTTACACAGCTCTTACAACTGAAATTAATGCTCTTACATTCATCAATATTTTGTATTCACATTTTTCTGTACTCATATCTACAGGGCATCTCCTGTCTCTAACACATGCATGCATGCTATAACAGCTTAGTATCTGTGACTATAACGTATTAACATACATCTAAACTGTCATTGTTTACAGGTCATAAATGTTCTTGCTTTTCTCCACTGCCCTCTGCCCAGACCAAATTCTTCAACTGCTAACAAAATAAATAAAATATTCGTACGTAATTGAAAAGCAATTGTCAGTGCCAAATGTCTTAAATGGCATTGGTAATCTATCATTAGAAACTCACAGTATGTGATGCATATATTGTATACTGAGTGTAATTTTCAATGGAAAGCTTATTCTGGTGGAAACAGGAATGTCATATAGAATGATGTAAGACATCGATAAGGAACAATTGATGCACCTTATAATAACAGAGTATTTTAAGATGATTGTGGAAAGCAGTATATGGCAGCATAGTAATTTCCAAGTAGACATGAACTATTTAAAAAAAAAACTTTATAAGTTACAGTTGGCATTGCAAGAAAATAAAACTGCAAATCGAATGACATGTACTGAATATCTTTGCAGTCTGTTATATTACCCTATGGTTGACTTAAGGGGAACTAGACAATTCAGAATACTCTTTAGAGCATTTTGTACTGTCTTTGTTGTGTGACACCTTTAACTTCAGCTTAGAGAATGGGCAATCCATAGATTCCACCCTGATTAGAGAATGAAAGTTCTCCAGCATGATGTTAACGTACAAGTAATGCCTGTTTAAAATGAGTCTGACAATTCATGGCAGCATATCAAGTTGCTGTGAAGCTCGGACTGAAAAAAAACCTAACGGCCGCCATTATTTTACATTCACTAAGCAGCGCTTCTGCTGTTTATAGAGTGTAAAATATATTTAAGAAAAAAGAAAATTAAAACCAAAAGTGTGTGTGTGTGTTTATGTCCGCGTGCGTGAGTGTATGCGTGCATGTGAGTGAAAGCGACATTGATCCAGATGTTGTTTTACACTCGCTATGCAGTGCTTTTGCTGTTTAGCAAGTGTGTGTGTGTGTGTGTTTCTGTTTTTGTGTGTGTGCTTATGTTTGTATGTGTGTGTGTGTGTGTGTGTGTGTGTGTGTGTGTGTGTGTGTGTGTGTGTGTGAAAACGAGGTGCATGTGAGTAAGAGAGAGACAGTGAAGAGTGAAGTGATCAAGCACTGGCAGCAGCAGCATTGAAGAGGTTTATGTACCTCTTACTTAGATCAAGTTATCTGGATAAAGCCTAAAATAAAGGGGGGACAAAGGCTAAAAACAGGAACATATTCCTGTTAAAAATATCAGAAAGTTTCTTGAATAATAGGACTTGTGTTAGCATGTATTTTCTTTTTTTTTTAAAATATTTTTTTATTTTCCAAATAATATAATGTTTAACAATACAATCATCTATAATCAAGTCTTATACACTATGTACAACTGACCTGAACAAAGGAGGGGAAAAATTAATAAAATATATGAAATTAGTAACAAAAATTTATAATATTCAATTAATAAAGTATGAAGTTACACATTAATTATTTAGGGTTAATTTTTAATGTCTAATAAGAGTTACAATTTTTCCCCAAGGATTGTTTGTCCATGTTTTAGGTGAAATTCTCGATTCCTTCACCTTGATTTCTAATGTCGCTGTTTCTTCCATCAATCTCAAGAATTCTTCCAGAGTAGGTTTTTGTGAAGACTTCCACTTTCTAGTTATACATTTCCTTGCCACAGCTAGTATGGAGCAAAGTAAGTATAGATCTTTTTTATTCATTCCAGTAGTATCATTAACATTTAAGAGGACTAAAGATTTGGTTAAACTAAAGGTATCTGAATATAAAACTCAAGTATAAAAACAGAAGCAAACTGAACAAGCGGCACTATTAAAAACAAATAAACTTTAATAACAGTAAAGCGCTTTTCGTTTGTGTATCATACACAAACTTTTTCAGACAATAAGTTACCAACATCGTCATCCTTATATAACAACTATTAGCTCTAGTGTTGTTAGTATGCCTATCAAGTTTTAAAGGAATACTGACCTTAAACCATCAACAGTGCAACCTTAAAGCGTAGTGTATCCTAATGTCATTTAATCCACAGAAGTATATACATACAAATAAAAATAAACAATGATAATAAAAATAAGTAAATAAATAGCCACTACTAGTGGTTTTTACATAAATTGTTACTTCCAACAGTTGAAAATTCACCTAAATAAGCTTTTAAGTTTTAAAATGCTGCTGATAGAGCAGCTTTCATTTATTCCAGGCATATTATATGCATTCAACCTAATTTGCCAAGAGAGTTCTAGATCTTCCAGTTTTAACCCTACTGGACCCCCTCTTGGGTTCTGAATGACTTGATATATCACTATGAATTTAAAATTGTGATCTAGATGGCAAAAAATATGTTTGGCTAAGGCATTTTCAAGTTTATTTTTTCTAATGGCATAGATGTGCTCGTATATGTGTTCACGAAGACGTCTCTCTGTCTTACCTATGTAAAAAAACGAGCAAATCTGACACTGGGCTAAATAAATAATCATCTTAGAATTACAGTTAACTCTAGGTCTCAAAGTATAGAACTATAGAAATATATGAAGAATGCCCCAGCAACTTTCCAGAGGCTGGTAGATCGTATCCTAGCAGGAGCAGGAGGGTTTGCCCTTGTTTACCTAGATGATATTGCCACCTATAGCCATTCCTGGCCAGAGCACCTTCAGCATGTCAGGGAGGTGCTGAGCAGACTACAGAGGGCAGGGTTGACCATTAAGCCGAGCAAATGTCAGGTATGTATGGCAGAGATTTCCTACCTAGGACATAGAGTGGGGAGTGGTAAGATAAGGCCAGAACCTGCCAAAGTGGAAGCCATTCAGGTATGGCCTGCACCTGTTAATAAAAAGCAGGTGAGGGCATTTTATAGGGACAGCAGGGTACTACAGAAAGTTCGTCCCCAATTATAGTACCATAGCTGCTCCCCTCACAGACCTGACAGGGAAGAAAAGGCCAGATACAGTAGTGTGGACCCTAGCATGTGAGCAGGCATTCCAGAAGCTTAAAGAAGCTTTGGGAGGACCCCCTGTATTAGCCAGCCCAAATTGTTGTGCAGGTGGATGCTTTGAACCATGGGGGTGGGAGCTGTACTTAGCCAGATTTCTTCAGAGGGGGAAGAGCACCCAGTGGTTTATCTCAGTCGTAGGCTCCAACCCAGGGAGGAATGCTGTAGAAAAGTAATGTCTAGCCATAGTGTGGGCACTGCAGAAACTCCAGCCTTATCTGTATGGCAGAAAATTCACTGTTATGACAGATCAGAACCCTCTAACATGGTTAAACAGAGCCAGTCAGCAAAATGCCAAGTTGCTAAGATGGAGCCTGGGGTTGCAAGAATATGATATGTGAGTGCAGCACTGCTGTGGGAGTAGCAATGCCAATTCAGATGGGCTCTGAAGACAGGGAATGGGCCAGGTATACTCAGATAGACCTAACCCTCTCAGGAGCGTTTCTCTAGGGGCACTTGAAAAACTAGCTTGAGTTCTCTGGAGGGGTGTGAAGACTGGTAGAGATGGGTGAAGGCTGCCAGCCAAGCTAGATAGAATTTTATTCATACTTCTGTCATTTGTGAATATGAACGTGAATCACAGGCTTGTTGTCTTAAATGAAAAAATGCTGTTACAAAAATGTGGCAACAGTGCTCTCTACTGACCCAGTAAAAGCATGTTGTGACCCTTTGATCTAAAGTCAGCTCTGGCCAGGCTAGATGAAGGCTTCCTGACCATTGTTTTAAGGCTAAAGTTAATGACCAGAATTTACATGTGGAATGTCCTTTATTGCTCTAAGTGTAAAATAATGTAAATGCAGTTTCTGTCAGCCTGGGAACACCAGGAAAGTGTGAAATGATGTAATGTTTTATCAGAACTGCAGTTTCAATTTAAACAGTGAAAATCAGAGATTATTAAGCATTTTTGTCTTGAACATCCAACTCAGCACTGCCTTCTGCTCTCCTTATGTAAGTAGTATGTTAGAACTGTGTTTTCTCCTAGAAGTAGCTAGGAATTAGAAAAAAAATTAGACTAAGTGTTTACTGAATTATTTTAAGTATTTCTGTGTGATCTCTGAACTCTTGCCTAGCACTGACTGTGTAGTAGAAAGTATTGTCTTGTGGTTTTAATTATTTATTATTAAATATTTTAAAACCGTTTAACTGTGGCTGTTTTGTGTAGAAATAAGTTAAGCTCTAGAGTACATTGCATATTTATAGAGTTTACTGTCCAAGTAACTTCAAATAAGCCTTGACTGATTAGTCACACTTACCAATTGGATAATAATATTGCACAGTAATAATTGGACACCCTTTTCAGGGCCTTTGAGTAACTGATAATTATTAGCTGGATGTTGGCAGGGTACTACCATATAGTCTGGGTAAAAGGGGCACAGCTGGAGAACCTGTGCCAGCCTTCTCCAGAAGTGTCTATGTGGGCTACTTGGGCAGGGACATGAAGCACTGGTTGGACAGAGAGGGTACTGGAGATTTTAGCTTGTCCAACTAGGCTGAGATCTAGACCCTATAGCTGTACCAGTGGGGAGTCTTACTGGGTATATTGAGAGCAAGGGAACAACCCGCCCCGGACTGAGTGTGATCTCTGTGTGCTCTTAAGGGAAACTGCACTTTACTGTGTGTATTTGTTATCCTTTCCTCATATATGAGGTGTTAGTGGTGAGGACTGAGGCTCCTTGATTTCTGGAGAAGGGCACGGGCATCACAGAGGTCCGGGGAGAAATGCTGCAGATGTATGTCTTTGTGATGTGGGAGGAAACCGGAGCACCCACAGGAAGCCCACATGAATGCAAGGAGGACATGCAGACACTACACAGAAAGCACCCCAGCCAAGAATCAAACTGGAGAACCTCTTGCTGTGAGGCGACAACATAACCACTGCACCACTATGCCATTGGTATTGTTTTCAGTTTAAGCTTCTCTATCAGTGTAAAGTTACAGTCTCAACCATATTTTTCCATAGTTGTTGTCAAAATATTTTTAGTCTATCATTTTCCTCTTAATGGCAGATCTCTGCCCTCCTTAATAATGGGTGCTAACCCTGACCCTAAGGGTGCCCCTTCCCTCAACTGTAATCCTGTACCTTTACCTTCATAAAAACTTTACCATAGTACTGCCACTATTGAGATGAATTTGAAGTAGTGTTATGAGGGGTTTTAGTGTTAATATCTGGAAAGGAAATAGTTTTCCTTTCTCAATAATATTTCATTCAGTATTGTTTGTTTTCAGTATTGTGTATGTTCAAACTTTTTTGTCTGTGTTTTCAATTTGACATTAAAGTTGCTTGATCATCCACAATAGAACCATATAAATATATATATATATATATATATATATATATATATATATATATATATATATATATATATATATATATATATATATATATATATATATATAAAATATATATATATATATGTATATATAAATCTATCTATATATATATATATATATATATATATATATATAAAGAGAGAGAGAGAGATGACCTACTTTGAAACATGACATTTTCCCAAAATTAACAGCAAAGTTTTCCCAGGGTAAGTAAACACTTGCCCATACTGACACAAAACATGAACTGACATACGTAAAACCCACATAGGTAGGGGGTTAAACCCCCACATCCCCCCCAACTATATATACCAACACCAGGATCACAGTACAGTGGAGAAAAGGGCATGCTGGGCAAGTGTTTACTTACCCTGAGAAAACTTCGCCATTTGGCTTTTTCAGTTTTCGCTATTTTTGTCTCAGGAAAATGACATTTGGTTATATGGGCACTGACATTTCAAAGTAGATCCATATATATAGATATATAGATAGACATACAGATATGTAGATATAGATATATATACACACACACACACACACACACACACACACACACACACACACACACACACACACACACACACACAAATATATATATGGCTTTCTATTAAGCTGTTGCAGACGCAGGTTGCTGAATGCGTCTTTGTCGAACTGAAAAGTGCGAAAAGGGAAAATAGCAAAGTGGCTTTTCAGCGAATTCTTTCCCAGGGAAAGAATTAGTTTGGCTGCTTTCACTACTTTACCTTTTTGGCACTGTAGTGCGATTTTGGAGTTGGTATATTTAAGTAAGGGGAGGTGTGGAGGGCAAAGCCCCCCACATTATTTTAATGTTTTATAGTTCTTTTTTTGTTTTGGAACAGCTATTTTTTTCCCTTGGAAAAAAATTGCTGTTCTAAGGTTTTGACGTTATAAGCTTTCGCTTATATGAGGTCGATTATGTGCCATTTAAATGACTTTTGGCCATTGCTGGTTAAACAAAGTAAAAATAGCCAATTAAAACTTGCTAAGTTAAACAACTTTAAGACCAAACAGTGCTGCCAGCATATTTAAGTAATGTACTAAACACACACACCCACCCACACACACCCACACTCACACATGCACACACACACACACACACACACACACACACACACACACACACACACACACACACACACACACACACACACACACAAACACACACACACATGTGTGCACACACACACACACACACACACACACACACACACACACACACACACACACACACACACACACACACACACACACTACCACAGAATGACAATGGCAGCATAGAAGCACAGTAGCAACTCTGCTAAAAATTCTCTGGGATTATCATTAATGCAGATATTGCCCTTATTTTATATTAAGATCAGTTGCAGGGAGTGCCTTCTGTGTGGAGTCTGCATGTCCTCCCCGCGGTTGAGTGGCATTCAAAAGACATGCGTAAATGGGCGTGCCTTCATTGAAGTTTGGACGTCGAGCTGGCACCTCGGCGTTTGTGAAAATCTACTGCCAATCATTTCCGGACCGGAGTTCCACTGTGGCGACCCCTAACCGGGAAAAGCTGAAAGACAAACAACAACAACATCAATAGTGCACAATGAATAGAAATAGAATTATTTATGTATTTATTTAACATTTCTTTACCAGGGTACAGTACTGAGCACAACTGATCAATTTTAGTCTCAGCCCAGGAATACAAAGAAAGTTAGAAGTAAATAAAGTGAGAGATAGCAAGAGTATAATGAAAATACAAAACTGCAAAATCATATTATATTACCATCTGGATAAACAAATGACAGTAAATAAATAAACAAATAAATAAATACATACATACATACATTTTCAGCTAATAAAAATGTAAAGAGTATACACAATTGTAGTATATATTGTTTACAGTAAATCAAGATAAATCTCATGTAGAAAGGGAAGAGTCTGTTTGATAATTACAGCTACGTATTGTCTTAGTGTATGTGATAGGAGTGTAGAAAGGAGTGAAAGATGTTAGAGTTTTTGAATAGCTGTAAGGAGAAGTGATATTCCTCCTCATGCCATACGAGAAATAGTAAGAGTTCTACTAGAAAGAGGGAGAAAGTGATATAAGTGACCTAAGTGTCATGTTTAGTCATAGCTTACCAGGCTTTGTCCCCACTGAGTGGCGCACAGATACAGTTATCCTACTCTACAAGGGGGATCAACCTTAGATCCCAGGAACTACCGTCCCATCAGTCTGACGAGCCTGATCTGCAAGGGTATGGAAAGCATTATCATGGAACTTATAAACAAAGACATTGGCAACCTTCAAACACTGGACCCTACCCAGTTTGGGTTTGTGAAGGGCAGATCTTGTCTCCTGAACCTGATTGACTTATTTGAATCAGTCTCCAGAGCTGTGGATGAGGGTAAGGCAGTCCACACAGCCTATCTGGACCTCACCAAGGCCTTTGACACCATCCCCCACTCTGGAATCATAGATAAACTTACTAAGCTGGACATAAATCCTTACGTCACTCGATGGGTTGCCAACTGGCTTACTGACAGAACCCAGACTGTAAAAGTAGCCGACTCCAAATCCAGCTCCAGACAAGTGACAAGTGGAGTACCTCAGGGTTCAGTCCTGGGATCGCTCATGTTTGGCATCTACTTCTCTGCAGTACAGGCCAACACTAAGGGACTCTGGCTAACAAAGTTCACAGATGACTGCAAACTGGGAGCCATTATTGAATCCCCAAATGATGTGGATATTCTACAAAAGGGCCTTACAGAAACAGATGCTTGGTGCCAGAGCCATGGGCTCAAGCTTAATGCCAAGAAATGTATAATTATCCCCTTTGGGAAAAAACATGTACCCATGAATTACCACATATGTGGCAGTACACTAAACACCAAAAGTGTGATGAGAGACTTAGGGACACAGGTGGACAGTGATCTCACCTTTGATAACCACATCACCACAACAGTCAGGAAATCCTTCTATGTGGCACACCTCATCACTAAGGGCTTTTTATTCAGAAAAAAGGAGGTCATTGTCCCACTGTACTCATCCCTCATTAGACCCATTTTAGAGTACAACGTCCCATTTGGTATGTACCTCTCAAGACATCTGCAACAGCTAGAAAGGCCACAGAAATACCTCACTAAAAGAATCACAGGCCTAAAGCAGATGCCCTATGCTGACCATCTAAAAAAACTCCAGCTATACTCTGTGGCATATCATCTACTCAGAGGTGATCTCTGCTTAACACACAAGGCCATGTCACATCCTGAGCTGTTGGACATGCTCCACTTAAAGAAATCCCAATCCCTCAGAGCCACACACTCCAGGGATCTAAACCTTGTCATCACAATAAACAAAACATGCTGGAGAGATAGGTTCCTGACCCAGAGACTACCCATACTCTTGAATAGACCTCCCTTACATGTCAATCAGAGCACCTCCTTGGCCCTCTTCAAAAGGAGCCTTGATGATTGGATGGGAGACAGGAAATTCACCCCAGGATCATGTCAGTGACCCTGCTAGACAGGGGTCCAGGGAAGCAAATATTGTGGGAAGAAATATCCAGGGAAGTGTTATGGCTAGGCTTGTATAGGCCCTAGGGACAATAGCCTAGTCCAACCTATGAACCTATTTAGCTCAAATTAGATGATATGGCCAGATGACAATGGCCTGTGTCTGATAGGGGGAGGTAGACATTTAGTTGAGTTCTAAATTTTGGGTAAGGTGTGGTATCTTTTTCTTGTGTTGAGATGCTTTCCCAGAGTTTTGGATATAGCATAGAAAAGTAGTAATCCATACAATGGAGTTTAATTTTGGGAAAGTTTAGGTGTGGAGTCAGATTGGTTGTGTTTCTGAGGATCTAAGTAGAAGGTTATCTATTTAGTTTCTCTGCTTGAGAAGATAAGGTCAGGTTGACTAGGTGTTTGCATAGTTGGGATCCTTTGGAAAGGTCACTATTTTGAACAGGGGGCATTTTGCTATTTTCCTATATATAATATTTATTTTAATATCAAGAAGTGTAAAAAATGTCCATATGTGGTCCATCTGTTAAGCATAATAATCTTCAAACTGGATAGTGTTGGCAATCCTAGATCTTTCCATGACAATGCACACTTTGCATGCAGTGTCAGATATTGCAGCACCTCTTAAGATTCTGATCTTGCCCCATATATTCTACTATTTTGGATCTGACAGTGCTTTAAAATTACGTATTACAGTAAACAGTGTTTACTCAAAATAATTTATTTCATATAAGTTGAATTTAGAGAATATATTAGAATAAATAAGAATATTTTATAAGTTGAGTACAATATTACATTTTCAAAGAAAAAAGAAGCAAAACAAACTATTTACACTAAATACAAATTGTCTGAGAATAAAATAACTTCAAGAACCACAAGTTATGACTATAGATCTATTTATCAGAAAAAAATATGAAAAGGTTTATGATTAAAAAGTTTCAATGAGGGCTAATGCTTTCAACCAAGGATTGTTTTTGAGTTTGCTAGGAAAAAAATCTGTTCTTCTTAGTTGTAGCTTCTTTAATAGTTGTTTTTTTAATGAGAGAAGAAATTCTTTAAATTGTGGTGAAAATGGATTTTTTCCATTTTCTTTTGATATTTTTCTTGGCTACTGTAAGAATTGTCCAAGTTAAATCAAAAAGGTCTTTTTTGGATTGTTGATCTCTAAAACATTTAATAATATTAGCTCTTTTGTAAGCATAAAAGAATCAGACCACAATGCTTTGAGAAAATATTCCCAAAATTTGCATAACATAGGGCAGTTAAAAATGTGACCAATTCACATTACAATATTTGTTACATCCTTGACATTTAACTTCAGAATCTTTAGTAAACTTAGGAACTCTATTAGGAGTTAAAAAGCTCTATGAATGAATTTCCAAATGTATAATCTCTATTATAAAGTCCAGGATATCTTTGAAATAGATTGAAGAAGTTCTCTGTTTCATTCAGTTAAAGAAATTTGGTGTTCTTTTGTAATGAAATTCCAGAATTTATCATTTAAATTACTAATATATGCTGCCAATATTGTATGTAATTTGGATATTGGATTATTGGTTTCCTGGACTTTATATATAATTTCATTTAGAATTATAATCAAATTTGGACTCTCCTTCCCCAAAGAATTAGATATATAGCAGAACTTAGTTTGAATTGGATTAATAATTAATTGTAAATGAAATGAATCATTAGAATCGATATTATATTCCAGACACAAACACTCAATAGATTAAATTTTAACTCCATCAAAACATTGATGCCAGCAAAAGAAGTTTTGTCTATCCCATTTATGGAGTATATGAATTGGCATGTTATTTATAAAATTTTTAACTAAAGAAAATGGGATAAGGGATTCACACCAAAACTTCTCATTTAGATCATTTGAAATTATTTTTAAAGCCTTTTAAAAGTTGATTTATATGATATGATTTTGTAGAAGGATAAATAGTAATTTCAATATAATTGCAGATACATATCCAAAAGGGATTATAAGATTTATGACTATTAAAAGTTTACATTTTTATTTATTCATATTAAGCAGATGATGGTATAGGGATCTCCAACTCATGACATAATTATTAGCTAGCCAATTTAAAATAGTTTTAAGTATTATTGTTTTTGCATATGTATCTATACTTGGGAAATTAATACCGCCAAACTTCCAAGGTCAAAAATTATGATATAAACTCAAGCTAGGTTTATTTGGAAGCCACAGAAAATTTATTAATAACTTATTTATTATGTTAATGTGTTTTTATCAGGTGACAAAATAACAGATCAAATTATATGCAATATTTTAGGAAATAATATCATCGTAATTAATAGTAATCTATCTTCAAATGGAATAACAGTTTTGTGTCAAGAGTTGATTAGTCATTGAAGATTTGATTTTCTCATAGTTAAAATTTAAAGTTTCTTCAGTAGTTTTTAAAATATTAATTCCTAAATAAAGTAAATTAGAAGATTATTTACCAAATGACTGATGACCTGAGTTCAATACATTTTTCCTATTAATAAGAAGATTATTAGATTTAGAATTATTAAAGTGTAAATTAGAAATTGACTGATAATGTTCTATTACCACTTTCATTTCTTGAAGTGAACCCTTGGAATTTTGCAATGTTATTAAAATATCATCAGCAAATAACATAATTTTAAGTAATATTCTTGATTAATTCTCAAATCCTGAATATTTTTGACTTGGAATTAAATAAATTGCAAAAATCTCAATAGCTAAATCAAATAATAAAGAATAAAAAGGACAACCTTGTTTAGTACCTCTTGTTATATTATGAAGTTTGATGCAAATGGACCTAATTTTACATAAGCTTTATTATATTATAAATAAACTTTAGCATTGAAATAAATTGAGGGAGGAAGTCAAACTAAATGAAGACTTGAATAAACAATTACAATTTAGAGAATCAATGCTTTCTTGATATCTAAACTAATAAAAGAGATTTCTATTTTCTACTATTCATAACATGTATAAGAGTAATGAATCTTTTGATATTATCACATATTTTTCTCTTATAAATAAAGCCTGATTGATCTAAGCCAATTAAACTAGTAACATTACTTTCAATCTGTCAGCTAAGATGGACATAAAAATTTTATAATCTACATTTAATAAGGATATAGGTCTATAAGAGGAACACAAATTACTGTTCTTACTTTCCTTTATAACTGTTACAATTACACAATGGAGACAAGTTTTCTTGGTTCTGTACAGCTATCATAACTTTATGTAAATGTGATATAGTTTTTGGAGGGAATAGTTTGTATAATTCTGGAGCAGCGTCATTATTTACAGGAGCTTTATTAGTTTTTATAATTTTTATTTTTTGATTTATTTCTTGAAGCATTATAGGTTTTGGTAAGTTAATTTTCTGCAAGGGAGTCATTTTTATAAAGGATTGATCAATCATAGATGTTATATCTGTTTCTTTATTTATTACATTTTGATTTAAAGATAAGTAATAAGTTCTAAAAGCTTCTAAAATGTCTGCAATATCTGTATATGAATTATTTGTTACTTTTTTATTTCTTTTAATATTATTAATACTAGATTAAAATTGAATTGTTTTTGTGATATTTTTAAATGTTTAGGAGATCTTGAGTAACAAGCTATTTTGAATTTTTCCAATGCTTGTTTTGCTTTATGAGATAATTCATTAAACCTTTTATTAAAGACATTTATTTCCTCTTTATTGGAGGTAAGCTAATTTTCTCCTTTTTTCCTACTCCCTTTTAATTTTATTTGAATATCTAATAATTCCCCATTCCATTCTTTAATTTATGTTTGTACCAAGATATTGAACGACCATAAGTATAAGCTTTAAAAGCATCCCAAACCATAATTAGATTAGAATCTGGAGTATTATTAAACAGCATAAAAGTATCGATTTCATTAAGTAACCAGGTTTTATATTCTTTTATTTTTGTAATATAAGCTGGCATTCCTGAAGATTTAGCAATGGGAAGTAATTTAAATCTCCTGGAGGAGATGGATTCTGAATTATCTATTAAACAATTAAAATCACTACCTATAATTAAATTTCCCTTATAAGTAATTATTTATTATGACATCAAGATGCTTTTTTTGCTAATTTACAACCCACACCTTGAAACCAGTATAAATTTACCAGAGTTCATATTCTATTTTTTTACTTTTTGATGATTAAATTAAATAATCCCTCCCATTCCTCATACTTGCATAAAATATGAGGTAAGTGTATCTCTTTTTTCCATAGGAAAGCTACTCCTCTTCTATTAGATTTAAAGGATGATTGAGCTAAGACTAGATATTTAATGGAATTCCATTTATTTTTTCCATTTCCATATGAAAAGTGAGTTTCTTGAAGAAAAACTACAAGAGGGTTATTCAAATCTAGGTATTTTACCAAATTTGCCCTCTTTTTAGGATTATTTAAGTCCTTAACATTTAAAGATAAAATAGTTAAATCCATAGTAATTTAAATTTTGAATGTAAATTGAAAAACAAGTAATAACATGGTGAAGAGAATATTGTGAGTTAACAAATATAAACTTGTGATTATTTTATAGAAAAATATAAGTATCTCAAGCAAAAGAAAAAAAAACTTAAATAAAAAATAAATATTTCACAAACTAAATCTAAACATGGAATATCTACAATTCCCAGTCTGTAGGAGAAAAATAAATTCTAGAGCCTCTATCACCAACTCAATGAAATAAAAAGCATCAGACACAATTCATAAGCCCTGCTCTGAATTAATATGAAGTAGGAAGTCATATAAAGAAAAGATAAATAGTATGTTTAATTAGAAAATTATACATGAGCAATAGACTTGAATTAAATAATAACATGTACTTATTAAAATCTAAAATATATAATATGTGTAACATCTTGTATATAAGATAACAAATAATCGATGCATTGTATCTTTAACTAATAAATCTCAGACTAGACATAGCTTAAAAATAAGAAAAAGAAATTAATCAGTATAATTAGAATTATAGAATAATGTAGTGAATTACAACTACATTTTAGGTGCGTAAATAAAGAAAATTGAAAATATCTGCATCACACTCATGTATTTTAGCTTTCCTTCCTTTCTCCTTCTCTGCCTCTTTTTTCATCTCCTTTCTTCTCTTTGATTTCTGTCTCCCTACATTTTTTTACTCTTTCCTTTCTACTTCTCTCCTCCTTTTTCCCCTTTCTTCTCCCCTTTCTTCCTTCCCCATCCCCTTCGCCATTTCTGTAGATTAGATATTTATGTAATATAAACAGTAAGAAGGCATTTATTATCTGTCTCATTCATATAAGCAAGAAATATGGGCACGTCCTCTATTACATTATACTTCAAAGAAACAGTGTGACAATTATTGTGAAATATGAATAAGATGTCACAAAAAATAAGCAGATATAGCCATGATTGCCACCTAATGCCAAAACAAAACAACCCTCCAGCATACAACACACCCGAGCAAAACAAACTCCTCCCAGCACAACAAGAGATCTTCCACTACACTTAAGAAGAGCCCATTCCACCAGAAAGCCCCGTACATCAAAAGGCCCACCCTGTTCCAACACCAAGCAGCAGCCACAGCCCCACTCCACCTGCACTCCACAAGATCTACCTATTGAAACTCATACAGCTGTTCAAAAGTTGTAAGCAAGTATACAAGTATGTATTTTGCCAGCAGTAAACATATAATTAAATGACTTCTTCTCTTAAGAGTTTAAATAATTAATGAGATTATTTCTTCTCCTCTTTAATGAGATTATTGCTTCTCCTCTTTCTCCCCTCAACTCTGTCTGGATCACTGTACAGTGAGGAAAGTACAACAGTGGAAATAGCCCAGAATTTCTATTGCAAAGTAAATACAGTACAGTATAAGAAGGATAGACTTCCCCAGCTAAGAATTCCATCCAAAGTGACTGCAGGTAATGTAGTTAAGGAAGTGCCTCCACCAGAAACCCAGAGAGATGGTTACCACTAATCAATTATGCGGGTTGAGAAAGTCTAGAAAAATGCCCTGCTGACTAGCTTCACTACTGTTAGCAAAATAATGGTAAAATCCCTGGAAGAGTATGAAAGATTAAATGGATGTCCACTGCACTAGGAGTGTTATTTACCCTGAGCTGACTACAGGAGTCTTCTGTGTAGTTTTCAGATTATGTTGTTTCCCTCACTTTCAGAATTCATAGAATTTTATTTAAAACCATTTCTTAAAGGTGACTGGATAAGAATACAGAACACAACAGAAGCTTTAAGTATTGAAGAATATATGTTAACATTTTCACATAACTATGCACCTGGATATGATTAACCTGTATACATCTATTCCATATTAGGTCAGATTTAAAGGTGTTATGTTTTGGTTACATATTAAGAAAAGTTACCCTATTGAATTTAATCAATTTTTAGTTGAAAATTCTGCAAATGTTTCTAGAGACGAATGCTTTTTTACTCAGATGGCAGGTTCCAATTACAATTACAATTGCCACCACTTACACAGATCTAATGATGAATTACTTGAACATGTATACATCTGCAATAGCTAATCATATGTATATTATTATCATGCTGAAATTTTATAGAGTATTTAGATGACTGCTGACTCCTATAAACTTCAGATATTTCTATATTACAAGTATTTGTTATGAATCTTAATCAAAGTCACATGTGATTTCACTTACGATTAGTTTTAATCACTTTACAATTAATTATTTAGATGTAAGTTACATCTTATTAATGTATCTGTCAAGACATTATATTGAAAATCATTTCTAAAAATTGCTATGTTAGCCTCAAGCTACCAGTCATAGTTTATTATAGATAACATTTCATACTCTATTGCAGAGAATTAGACATTTTTGTAATAATATGCAGAAAGCAACATAACAGACCATATAACTTTGACAAGGAATTAAACAAAGAAGTTAACATCTAAATAAAAAAACCTTAGCTACAGACAAAAAGTGAGCAATTAAAGCATGAAACCAAACAACTAAACATTTCCAGAATAAGTGCTCACTTTCTAGTCACTACATAGGATGTCAATATATCTAGGAACAAGAATTTGATCCATTGTTTCTGACTAAATATTAACACATGCTCACTTTTTTGTTTTCAGTTTTTTTTTCTTTCTTTCCTTCTTCTCCCATTTCTTTCTCCTTTTCCTCAGATCACTGTTTATTGAAAAATTGTGATGTTTATTATTTGTATACAGAAATTCAAATAGGCAGATTTAAAGCCACTCCTTTATTTCAGTCAAAACCATATGAGCGTTTCCCCTGTGGAGATTACTTTACATCTAAAATACATATAAAGTTTTGAGATTAGATATATCATCTTCTTTTCCACAGAATGGGTAACTTACCTTATTACATATGTACATTATTTTCACTTAGTTAAAGGAAAACTCCACCTTCTTCTAAAGTTTAACTCAATCCTTAAATTTCTTTTCTCCCTACAATATGGTTCCAGTATTGTGTAGGTACCAGAAACCTGCTCGTAGTGCTTCAGAACTTTTATTTCCTTGCATTGGAATCAAAGGAAGGGAAAGCCCACCTACTTTTTTTAAGCTTAACTTCTCACATACTTTGCAGAGGAATTCGTCTCCACCTGCATGACATATCATAGACACAGTTAAATCTGTAGTTTACCCTGTCAGGTACTGCTGTCAGCCTTAGATGGACAATTAATATTGCTAATGTCAGGAACACAGCAGCTGATATAAAAAAAGGACAGAAAGCTGTGGAACTGTTTCACATTTTGTTTACTGTAGACAGAAGGAAAACTTAACACTCCTTTTTCATAGCAAAGCAATGCAATTAGATCAGTCAGGGTTTTAAAGGCAGTTGTCACATCTTCTGACAAATTTACATAAGCAGTAACACAGTATTGAAATGCTAAGCTTTAAATGTTGGTTATTTATAATAGTCTATATGTTAAGATAACTTAAATGTAGTATCAAGGATTTCTGTGGCAGTTAGAGAAAAGTCAGAAAATATTTTTCTTGTAAAGTATCAACACATTTACCATTTTCAAGCCCCCTCCCCCCAACAGGACAGAACTGATGAAGTAGAGACAGATGGCAACCTTATCAACTAGGTGCACTGATACTGTTTATAAAAAAGGTCTTTTATGCTTTTTTGTGACATCCTCCCAGAGGAGGATGCATATCTGGTACATGGACATCCATGGCAAGAGATTCCCACTGACTTTGAGTCAGTCCTTATATTGTTAGTGTATGAGCAGTTTGTAGTCTACAAAGGAAATGTGACCATTGATGACAACCATAATATACAGCTGAATTTAATTTAACATGCATTTACTATGTGCTCTTGTATTAAAAACATTAAGAAAAGGAAATCAGAGGTACTCAACTGTGTTTAAACACACACACACACACACACACACACACACACACACACACACACACACACACACACACACACACACACACACACACACACATATCATTAGACTGTTGAACCCTTGGGAAAAATGAACCATGACGTCTGTTACATAACTACCCTATCAAGGGGCTTATTTTATGGATGTGCAGTGACTAAGTGCAATACTAAGGTAGCTCACCAACACACACTGAAAGACTGTAAAGTGCAATATACAAACTGTGCAATAATTCAGTCTATTCATAGATATGCTGCTATTGATTCAGTTTTACTATGACAATATTACCTTCATATTGTTCCTTGTCTTCCTTGTCTCCTGTTCTGGAATGGGTGTGGGTCACTGTTGTCCTACTTTACTATAGCAATAACCCACGCCTGGGTGTGGGTAATGCTAAATTTACCCATGGTTGGCATGGTTTGGTCCCGAGGCACCAAACAAAGCCAACCGTGGGTAATAGCATTACCCACACCCAGGCGTTATTGCTATATATGACATTATTTAAGAAAAGAAACTATTACTTTTCTTAAATAATGGCATAGTATAATGCCTGTTTACTGCCCTTCCGCAGATGTCTGGCATCCGCGGCAGTTCTGATGTACTGCGCGCCTGCGCAGTACATCAGAGCTGTCTGTGGGCAAAAGCTACGGAGAAAGCAAGATCTCCGTTGCTTTTTTTTAGTGTCTCGCTATGTTAAATGAGTTTAACATAGCGAGACAGTTTTAAAACAAGCAACGGACATCTCCGTTGCTTATTTTAAAACTGTCTCGCTATGTTAAACTCATTTAACATAGCGAGACACTAAAAAGCAACGGAGATCTTGCTTTCTCCGTTGCTTTTAAACATGTCTCGCTATGTTAAATGGGTTTAACATAGCGAGACAGCTTTAAAATAAGCAACGATCTCCGTTGCTTATTTTAAAGCTGTCTCGCTATGTTAAACCCATTTAACATAGCGAGACAGTGTTTTAAAAAAACGAGTTATACTAATGGAAAAAAGTCCGGGCGACCGGACCTTTTTCCATTAGTATAACTCGATTTACAACGGGCACGCTGGCCAATCAGCGTGCACGTTTTGGGGGGGTCATGGTATAATTACAAATTGCTACTTATTAAAATTCTACTGTGATATTTTATTATTTTTTTCTCTGTCTATGTGTGCAACTGTTTCCTGCATTGAGAATGAAGCATTGTAATTTTGTTCAGCTACACTGCTGTGTAGTTCTGAATGACAATAAAGTTTTCTTTAACTTTGACTTTGACATACACACACAGTCAGACATGTGCATTTAAACAAAGTACTTCATGCCACATATAGTATTCTACATGCTATGTGTGGGTGTGTGTGTGTGTGAGTGTATAAAAATGTATGTAGCATGTAGAATACAAAAACAGAAAAAGACATCAAGCAAAGCAATACACCATTCAAACAATCATCCATCTAAAACCCACAAGCAAATCTCCACAATCCCCAAGATTCAATACTGGATCAGCACACAGAGTACACATGCATTGTTGCACTTACCTACTTCCTGTAACTTGAATATCATTAGAAGAAAATCAAGTATATGTGTAGTAACTAAAGATTATTATAACTGTTATAGCAACTATTATGAAAGCATAAAATATGGAGTTAATAAAACCCTAATAATAAATGATTACTTTAAAAGGGAAAAGACAAGATAGTAACTACGCGACAACATAAAGAGCCCTTCCATCTCACAACTTCATAGCCATATATTTAAAAACATAGAGACATAAAATAAATATAAAGTACAGAAGGAAAAGACGGATATTAAGAGAAGAAATAGAATAAAGCAAATAATGAAAGGAAAGATATATTTAACATATCAGAAAGAAACTTATTGCAAACTACCATTCACTAAAATCAATGAGTTGAGAAAGAAAAGAAGAGAATGTATTATGCAGTCATTTCTTTACACTTTTTTTCTTATACATATAAAAGTAAGAAAAAAACATTTTAGGAAACAATGCATAAGGAAATCAAAAAAAAAAAGAAAAGAAAGTATGCAGGTAGTCAAAAAGATTACCATATTATCTCCTTCTGCTCGTTCAGATAAACCAAAGATTCTTATATTATTCCTTCTTTCATGATTTTCCAGATCATCTACTTTTCCCAGTAACCAAGTGTTGTATTTTTTAAAGTCTCTGTCTGAGAATAATTTTCTTTGAGATGATGATCCATGTCAGTTAAATCATGTTCAAGATCTGAAACATTTGCTTGTAACCATTGGTGCAAGTCCATGAGAATATTTATTTGTTTAGAAGTATTCTCTCTAACATCCAAGAGATTTTCTTAAAATCCATCAATTTTGACAGATATAAATTGTAAACTTGCCATTACTTGATGTAATTCTTTTCCTGAGTGAAGAGTCTGTGTGATTTTTCATAAAGATGCTCATTCCTATTTGTTAAAGAGACCAATTCCCAATAATAGTTTCACAGGAAATATATGTCAGAATGATCTTAAAATTAAACATTAACAAGATGAAATGTACTTAGATCATTACTTTTATAAAAATATCCTGTGAAAATTATTAATAACTGCAGAGCTCTGAAATGAGTTGTTATCTCAGTGCCATCTTGCCCCCCCCCCATTTTGCTATTTTTAATGTTTCAGTGGTGTCCAATTTTAGGGCAATGTGTAGCAAATTTACAAAGGTTATTGGTTATTGTTTGAATGTATGTAAATCAGTTATTGATGCTGAGCTATGAAAGAGGCTGCATTCAAGTTGGGAAAGCAGAATACCTTTGTCTATGGCTGTTCTGGAGGATTTGGTAAGAAAGGGGAAGATTTTATTCACTAAAAATAGGAGAGTGTTAACCTGTTTTCCTGTGTATTCAAGGTAGAGGGAGAAGTTAAGGGAGGGGTCAAGTCAATAATGGCATTGTATACCTAATGTATACTTAATATATACCTAATATATACCTAATATTCTTACTATAACCTTGCAATAAAACTGAAATATGGATTTCTTATCATAAGAACAATGAAATCAATACTATACCAATAGTCACGTCACTAAGAAAATAACTTTACAATATGTTACATCAATATGCAGAAAATTATCTTGCACTAGAAATAGTCAAAAGACTTTTAGCACAATGCATACAATGATGCTATTATGTCGTGCTTCCAATGTGTTCAGTATATGTGCCATGGTAAGCTGGTTTTGGGCACTGTGCATATCAGGGGGTTTCAGTTACATTTTATTAACTATTACACCATGCATCATAATAGTGATTGCATAGCTCTAAGGATGTAAACTAGTATTGCTAATGACGTAAGTGCTACAGTATACAGTGGTAGTATAATGTATGAAATTAGTGCTGTATGCAGTGCACTATTGAATAGCACTATTATTAATGTTCTGGGACATTAGTTAAAGGTATAATGCATTAGTGATGCATTATACCCTTACAGCATTAATACTGCAAGATGATACTATTTTGATATTACCAAAATACCTCAGTATTTTTGTTGTAATACAAAATTAGCATGACATGCACAGCACTATAATATAGCGTTGTTTTAGCGGAAATAACAGGCATAGAGTCATAAACTGCATGATGGAAGTAGCTACATATGTAAACATAATAATGCAGAAGTAATAAAAACTGGTATCTTGCAAAAGTTATTTAACTAGTGCACTGTTAAAGGCTGCATTATCAATTTGGCAATGAAAGGAGTATAGTTTTAAGCATGTGTGTGTGTGTGTGTGTGTGTGTGTGTGTGTGTGTGTGTGTGTGTGTGTGTGTGTGTGTGTGTGTGTGTGTGTGTGTGTGTGTGTGTGTGTGTGTTTGTAAAAATCAAAAACAAAAGAATAACCTTCTTGGTTTTGCAGTCTCAAACAAAAATAAACTACATATTTGGTTTCTTTTACCAGATATTGACAGTTTACACAACCCACCCAGAATGCAGCCTGATTTAAAAACAGAATTCCATGGGTACATGCTTCTTCCAGGCCTTGGTAACAACTCTGTAATCAGTTACTTCCACACAAGGTACATTCCGCAGATTAGTCCCGACTGGGATGTCACACTCCAAACTTCCAACTGCTGTGAAAATATTTCAAATCTTCATACTGCAGTAAGCTAAAGTTACCATATACATGTTTAGAACCATTTTACAGGTAACATGTTAATTGTACTGTTCTTGTGAAACACAACTGAACCGGTACAGAAGTGAAGACTACCACTTTAAGCAGTACCTTTGTATCTAGACTACAACTAGGAAGTGGACTTTTCAAGTAAAATGGTTAGAAGGATTCAGAGTCAGTGAACAAGGACCTCATACCCTTTGGCAGTTCTGATATCCATTCCAGTGTAATAACGTAAATATCATTTATTTACTATACTTTGTTACCAAAATCAGTATTTTTGTGTTTTTTTTTAACCAGTCTTAGCTACACTGAATCAAAGCCTCAGGTAGGAGACATAGGAAGAAGGTTCTATATCAAAAACTTAAAGACAATTCAGAGTAGCTAGTCAGCCTATGTAGCATGATATTTTTGAGCTGAGAGGAAACAAAAATGTTCCAAAAAATAAACCTATACAGGCATGAGGAAAATATACAACCAGGGAGCATTTAGAGCTCAGCACATATCAACTTGTAGAGGTGAAATACAACAGTACTGAATACTGTCTTTCCATGGCACAGTACAAAATTATAGTGAGGGTCTAGGAAAAGTTAAACGTCTTTACTTGCGTTTAAGCTAAAACTGAGCAGATAGAAATGCACATTTATGCATGTGCTAAAACTAATTATTTTTAAGTGATAACTGTTTGCCTAGTGGAAGCTGATCATCTTTTGTTTTGAGTATAAATAGTTTCCAAGGACTGTGTGCTGCCGAATTTCTCTGTGCTTCCTATTAAACTGATTCGTGCTACAGTTGTCTGCCAAGACTCTACTTATCAAAAGCTTGTAATATGCAAGAAAAACAATGTCTGTACAAACCAGACAGTTCTTTTCAGACTCTAAGTTCATACTAAGGTCAGAAAACTGCATCATTGTTTTTCATATCAGTTGTTTTTAAAATCAGCCTCTGTTTAGATTTTGGTAGTATTCAAAAAGTGTTCGGGGCAGCACTATAATTTTTCTTCGAACTCATCCCACTCATGTCCCTTCCTCCAAACCCCCCAAGCTTCGCTGCACAGACCATGCTTTCTCATTCCTTGGTCTCAAACTCTGGGAATCTCTCCCTTCTTTTCCTAAACATCATTCCTCTTACCCCATTTTGTGTTCACAAATAAAAGTACATATCAAGACTCTAAGAAAATGCACCTGCTGTCATCTCCCTGGTCATTTAACTTAACCTCTTCATTGACTTTTTCTCTCTACATATGCTGCTCTGACTCTATTTTAGATTGAGATTCATTCAGCATGTCAGCTCTGATGCCACTCTATATTTAATGCATGTATATACTCTGCTTTTCAGTCACTCTCTATATGTAATGTATCTATTGCCTTTATACCCTCAAGCCAACTATGATATTCAATATGTATATGTATATGTTACATTTTGTCAATCTCTCTGTATAGAATATCATGTATTTATTGTGTTTTCCCCAGGCTGAGACTGAAATGTGTCCATTGGAATCACTACTCTATTCCTGTTAACAAATTCAAAAGAAAATAAATATATAAATAAATAAACAAAATTAAGGGCATATGATGTTTAAGACATCACAATTGCTTGATTAACTAATAAGAGAAACATTATTGTGCTGAAACAAAAACTTAGTT
The DNA here is from genome assembly GCF_019279795.1 of Protopterus annectens. Classification (NCBI taxonomy): domain Eukaryota; kingdom Metazoa; phylum Chordata; order Ceratodontiformes; family Protopteridae; genus Protopterus; species Protopterus annectens. The sequence goes on from NC_056725.1 coordinate 1,334,792,793, forward strand.
TGAATAAGTTTCCCATGGACCTTTGCAAGACTTATACCGTTGCTCTGGGCAACAACTAGAGGCCTGCTGTTTTTACTGTCTGCATCACTGCTGATTATTGTTATCACAATAACTTTTCCAGCCAGCCGTGCCTTGACTCAACACAATGGAAGACTTATGTGACCCTCACAGCTTTCCAGTCGAGAGAACTAATTTTGAATATTTCCTTTTAAAATCTTTCCAATGTAAATGCAATCTAGTTCAGAAAAAAAGAAGCTTGGTGGTATGAATTCCTATTCTAAGCACTGCAGTTTCTTGATAGCTGCCAAAACTAGAACCTGTTAACAGTTTCTTAAATAACCACATTTAACCATTTATGCCTTTTTTTGTTGTTGTTTCCACTTTGTTGACTAGTTTAGTCTTAAAATGCCTTTGGCCTAATTTCAGGGGAGACCAGAGCAGTGGTATTATTCATACTGATGGGAGAGGAAGGGATATAGCCAGGACAAGGAGGAAATTCCATTACTCTTTCTGATAATCATCATCATCATCATCATCAGCCTCTTTTTCCCCATTTTTCTACATGGGCTCAGGGTATCGTGTTAACTATCACCATCTCTCTTGATTCGGTGTCACACTCCTGACTTCTTCGACACTCATGCCTGACTGTCACAGGTCTTCTTTCACACACTCCATCCACCTCTTTGCTGGATTTCCTCGTTTCCTCTTACCGTCTTCCTATCTGCCCCAAATCTTTCTCACCATATTGTCTTCTGTTCTTCTACATGTGTCCAAACCACTGTAATCTGTTCTCTTTGATCTTTTCTGCAATTAGAGCTACTTTGGCTTCTGTTCTTATGTCCTCATCTCTTCTTCTATCCCACAGTGTGCATCCTACCACTCTTCTCAGGTACTTCATCCCCATCATCTCTAGCTTCCTCATCTCCTCCGCCTTTACAGCCCAGGTGTCTGAACCATACAGTAGTATTGGTCGCACCACTGTCTTGTACACCTTACTTTTCAGCTTCTTTGGGATTCTTCTGTCATAGACAACTCCTGAGACTCTATGGCAGTTGGCTGCAGCCAGTCTGATTCTAGCTTTGACCTCTTTATTCAGACTTCCCTTCTCCTCAACTACCTCTCCCAGACACTTAAAGCTATTTACCTGTCCCACTATCTTCCCTTCTATCTCAATTCTCAGCTTCGTCTGATTTTTCAGTTTGCTGCCATTACTGCTGTCTTATTTGTGCTTAGTTTCATCTCATGTGCCTTCAGTTTTGCATTCCTTTCCCCTATCCTTTGCTGAAGTTCTTGCTCAGAGTCTGCCTATAATGCCACATCATCTGCATATAGCAACTTTGTTGATCTGCCCCCTCCAACCTGTTTGCTAATGTAGTCCATCACCAGTATGAACAAAAGTGGGCTCAGAGCTGAACCCTTGTGCACACCCACTCCCATCTATGAGGCCGAACACTGTTCGTACTCAAGTCATTGGGTATTTGTACCTAGCCTGCACTAATTTTACCAATGTTTCTGTGACTTCAAACCACCACAGTACTTCCCAAATCAGAATTCTTGGGACCTTGTCATATGTTTTCTCCAAGTCTAGGAATGCCCAGTTGGACTCTTTCCTCATCTCTAGCTTCTTCTCAACTATCTGTCTCACTGTAAACATTGGATCAGTTGTGCTGTATCCTGATCTGAATCTGAAATGCTCATCTCCCATCTTAGATTCTAATGCTCTGTGTATCCATTTATCAATCACCCTCTCCAGAACTGTCATGAAATGTGACAGGAGTTTGATGGCTCTGTACTGCCTACAGTTGTGGATCCATACATACAAATATTTCAAGCATGGGCATTAATGCCTTTCTAGCTTGCCAATATACCAAAACACTTGTTCCCATAATAAGTGTCCAGACTGTTCTTAAAAATACCTAAACTAGTACTTGCTTTAATGTAATTTGGTAGTCCCTTTTGTTCTTGTACACTGGCACAAGTAAGCTTATTCTCCAGTCATCTGGGATATGCCTTTCTCTCCACACTGCCATAAGTACCCTCAGGAGCTATTTCTTTCCTATCTCAGCCAGCATCTTTATCGTATCTGCTGTGACCTCATCTAAGCCTGCTGCTTTCCCTGACTTCATCTTCCTTAGTGCTGTTCTTCCTTCCTCTAGGGTGAGCTCCTCTTCTCCTCTCATTGTAGGCTGTGTCTGAGGCAGTACAGCTTCTGTGGGTTTTTCTTCATTCAGAAGCTGCTGGAAATACTCCTTCCATCTGCCTTTGATGTGCTGTGGACAGGTGAGCAGGTTGTTGCTGTTATCCCTTATGAAGGGTGTCTGAATATATTCTTTACCTTTCTGTCTTTGCCTTGCAACCTGATATAGGTTCTTTGTGCCACCTACTGAGTCACTTTTCAGAAGCTGGTAGAGTACCTCTGATGCCCTATTCTTTGCTATTGCAACTCCTTTCTTAGCTTCTTTGTTAACCAGCCAGTATTCCTTCCTAGCCTGGTCCGTCTTTTCTATCTCCCACTTTTTCCTGCACTCCTTCTTTCTTTTGATGACTTCCTGGACTTCTGCTTTCCACCACCAGCTTTCCTTATCTGTTCTCTAGTCCTCACAGATGCCATTTTAAGGTGCTGCCATTCTTCTTCAACTCCACCTATTTCCTCTTCTTCTTGAGGTGCTAGAGCTCTGAGTAATTCTTTGAACTGTTGTACTTTCTCTCAAGTCAACTTCAATGTCTTCAACCTAGTCTCTGTTAACCTTAGAACCTTCTCTAACTACTGCTTGCAGCTGAGTGTGGCAAACAGTAGTTTATGCTGTGGGCTGACTGTTTCACTGGGGATGACTTTGCAATCATTGATTCTACCCCAGTGCCCTTTCCTTACTATGAGGAAGTCTACCTGAGTTGCATGTTGGCCACTCTTTTATGTGATCTTGTAACTGTTTGGCTTTCTGAACCATGTGTTGGCTACTATCAAGCCATTTGCCAGACAGAAGTCTAGAATAGCCTCTCCTTTTTTATTCCTATTCCCCACCCATGTGGACCCAACAGTCTTCATATCCTGTTCTGTCTGTCTCAATATTTGCATACAAGTCACCCATTATCAACATCAATTCATACTGTCCTGATTTATCTAGTAGGTCCTGCAACTTCTGTCTTAATGTACTCTTTTCTTCACTGTCACAATCTGGCTGTGGGGCATAGGCTGAGATTATTAATACTGCCCTGTCATTCATTACACTGCAGCTTGATTGCTATGAGCCTGTCACTAATTCTGATGATACCTCTCACTGCCTTCTGAAGCCTCTCCCTCACCACAATTTCTAGCCTGTCCTCCTCTTTAGTAATAGACGTTGAATCCCAAGTCAAGTGGCTCTGCCCTTCCATCTTGTCCAGCCTTCTGCCTATCATCACGTCATCCACTTCCAAGCTGCATCCTGTCAGTGAACCTACACTAAGTGTAGCAATTCTCAGTTCTTGTTTGGCAGGTTGATTGGTTTAAGTCCAACTTTTGTCAACAAAGCTATCCCAGGTAACCCAGGCTGGGTGACTAGACATAGGCTGGCCAGTAGCTTATTGACACAGGGCTGATGGGCTTTATGGCAGGTACATGCTGGCCAGTAGGGGGCACATACACCCCCCCTCCCCATTAGCATGAGTTCCTGGCGTAGGTCGGAGTAGGCTGGGTCCTCAAGTTACTTATCACCGGTAACTACCCATGCTCATTTTGGCAACATCAGTCAACATGACTGAATCACTGAGAGCCATATTTTACACAGTCAAGTGGCTAGCTCTGCAGCATGCCACTGCATGCAGTTTGTGATCCGTGTTCTCCTATTTTGAAGATACTGCACACCACAGCAGATGCCCAAAGCAGTTGGTTTGTACAACTCCTCCCCCTACAGGGCACCATGTAGAGTCTGTGCTGCTGTCATAGCTCCATTCTTTGGAGAGTTTGAGATGGAAACACTCATCATGTTTTTTGGAGGTGAGAGGAACTTGGGAGAGAGAGAGAGAAGGATCTTCAGTAGTTATATTTCTGGTTTCTTTTAGTTGTTCTATGGTTCTGCCTTCTTTAGTGTATGTGTGATGTACTTGTTTCCTATGTGCTTGGCCCAAACCTCTCAACCATACCGAATTACTCATTTTTTACTGAATTTTGGGGTCCAAATGAAGGGGTGCCACAATTCCTGAGTGGTACCCCTTCATTTCTGATTTTTTTTCTTTAGTTTCTTACTTTTTTCGAATATGGCGCTGTAGGAGGTGACGTCATCACGTGCATGATGACGTCAACTTCGTCAGGGCTATCAGCCAGTCGGAACTGAGCTCATGTCATCATTTCTGGCTGCAAATGCGAGCAGGAAACAGCACTCAATTTGGATGTATTAGCAGCATCCAAGAGCAGGAAATGTTAGTGGTTTGGATTCTGGATGTATTAGCAGCAGCCATCGTTAAGAGCAAGCAGGACTGGATTTATTTTGTATGCACTCATTGGGCAGGATGATCAGCAGCCAGATTGGATTTATTTTGTTGGTCAGGATTGGATTTATGAACAGCAGTGATGTTTGGGGCAATGCACTCACGAGCAGGATTGAATTTTATGTTTGGGGCAATGCACTCATGAGCAGGATTGTATTTTGAATGCACTCGGGCCTGGAAAGAAATCAAGTGAAGGAACAGGTGTGTGTGTGTGTGTGTGTGTGTGTGTGTGTGTGTGTGTGTGTGTGTGTGTGTGTGTGTGTGAGTGTGTGTGAATGCCCCCCATGTAATTCACCTGGTGGCTAGAGGTATTCAGGCTCAAATCCTGTACCTTTGGTATAGGGTAAAAAGAGCCTAAAGTCCCTAGCCACCACCATATCTGAGCTTTGTCTAAGAGTTGAGAGCTAAGCCTATGGTGAGAAGTGAACAGAATTTGTATTCCCCCATTATTGGCTTTATTGTTTGTCCAGGTTTTTTGTGCTAAGAGTTGAGAGCTATGGTGAGTGAGAAGTGAGAACTGAATTTGTATTCCCCCATTATTGGCTTTGTCCAGGTTTTTTGTGCTAAGAGGTTGAGAGCTATGGTGAGAAGTGAGAACTGAATTCACTACATGATAGCCATTAAGTTTCAGTCTTCCTGTTTTTAGAGGACTGCTGATTTGGCATAGTGGTGTGTTGCTCTGACTGTAGTGCATAGGGTCCTGGGTTCAAGACTTGCCAGTGACATGCATGGCGGTAGCACATTTTATTCTAGAAAGTTTCCAAAATGATACAAGCAATGTTTAAAATGTGTCCCTGGGAAGTCCCTAGCCACCACCACTTGTGAGCTTTGTCCAAGTTTTTGTTCTAAGAGTTGACAGCTATGGTGAGAAGTGAGAACTGAATTTGTATTCACCCATTATTGGCATTGTTTGTCCAGGTTTTTTGTGCTAAGAGGTTGAGATCTATGGTGAGACGGAAGAACTGAATTCACTAAATGATAGTCATTAAGTTTCAGTCTTCCTTTTTTTAGGAAACTGTGGATTTGGCATAGTGGTATGTTGCTCTGACTCTAGTGCATAGGGTCCTAGGTTCAAGACTTGCCAGTGACACGCATGGTGGTAACACATTTTATTCTAGCAACTTTTCCAAAATTATACAAGCAATGTTTAAAATGTGTCCCTGGTTTTTGATCTTTTGCCCCCGCAAAAAAACTGATGTTTAAAATAAGTGCCAGAAGCTGTGCAAAATGTCTATGGCTTACATTACTGTCATTCTATTTATAGTGTGGGTGTGGAAGTAGACTTTTATGATGGAAATGTTCTGAATTGGGCAGTTTTGTCATTATTGGTTCATGTATTTTGTTTCATTGCCTACAGTACAGCCTACTAGAAAAATGTTCAGACAATAAATTTAAAATGTGCTCTGTCTAACAAGTGTGCTGTATTATACAAGGAATATAACTTAAGACAGGAAGGTGTATCAAATAAAATAACACCTGTATGTTTCTTCTTTTGTGTGCAAGGGGCCAATGATTTGAAAACAGCCCAAAGGTAATCTTTATCCACCACTAGCCAGATGCATTTTCTTTGGATGTGGTGTGTGGGTTTCAATGCTATTTCAATGAATGTGAGTTTCAAGGGCAGAGAAGTTTTAATGCCAAGTCTATTTTCATTGTGAGACAGTATTGCTTTATTTAGGAGAAGTCTGTTAGTGTTTGTGCATTGTTGTGCTGCAAAATGTAAAAATAAAATTCAAATAATCATTGTAGAAGTAAAGCAGTATGCACACATTAGTGTTTATGGTAAATGGGGAGAAATCGCCAGGTAATGGGACATTGGAATGGCTGCAGGGGGACTCTGGTGCCATATTTTGGTTGCCTGTTCTTCAGTTTGCGTTTGAAAGTTGGTATCCTACAATTCCATTGGAGTGGGTGGGGTTACGTAATTATGTTTGCAAATTAGATGTTAATTAGCATACCGATTTGTACCTATTTTTCATGGGCCTTGTTCAGATTTTTGATGTTTCCAGGTTGAGAGGTATGGCTTGGCCTCCTCATTCAGTCTCTGACAGTGCTTGGTTCCACATTTCTGCAGGGATCCTCGCTTAGTGTCTGTTGTGTGGAGGAGTAGATGCTATCAGGTGGAGGCCACAGTTTTAAATAATAATAATAATAATAATAATAAATTATATGATTTTAATGCACCATCTCTTTCTCAGCCAGGTAGGTCAGGAGGGCACAGGCAATGAATGTCGGCTGTATCAGGGCTATGCTTGTGGTATGCATTGCAATTAGGAGCCTCCCAATGTGGCAGCATATGTTTAGACAAAGCAAAAAAAGCATGAAAGAAGCCTTCAGCTGATTGGTGCTGCAGTTCTCTCAGGTTCAACAGCATCGAGCATATGTCTCAACTGTCTAAATTTCATAGAATATCCAGAATGCAGACTCAGAACTTTGGTCTGTTCCTCATAATATTTGTGGTTTTCTGGCAAAGCACAGATGATTAATGTCACTAAATAATACGTTAGAATTCAGACTTTGAATCCCTCAGAAAATGCTTGCTAATGCTAAACTTGTTATTCTAGCAACATTCTAAGTTCCTAGACTAATATTTAAAATCAGTCCCTAATTCTGGGCTTTTGTCCCTCCCATTATTGTTGGCTTTGTCCAGATCTCTAGCATTTATACACAATGAGAGGTGCAGGCATCAATGAGTGTGCTGATACACTTCCTGTTATCTATCAGCTATCACAAAATCCCCATGTTTTCACCTGTGGTGATGCCATATCATATACGGGGGGGGGTGGACAATAGGGTGCTGACTCACAGATGATTAATGGGGCTAAGCAGCCTTAATAGACTTTAACTAACCCTTTTTGTCTGTCCAGAATTTTATAAAGGTGAATATCAATATGTTAGCTGGAGCACCAGTAGAGCAGACTGCAGAGGCAAGGTTGACAGTTTTGTGTAAATTTCAAAAATAAACTGACAAGTTCTGATAGTTCTGAAAAGTAGTCATATGCATCTTGTGGTTCCTAGAAGGAGCAATAAGTAATTATTCAGTGAAGGCCATGTTGAATGAAACTGCCTGATGTGATGCCTGCAGTTAAAGAGAGACTTGAAAATATTAATGATAGTGAATTATCGCGTTGATTGGATCTTGACCGCTAGTATTTTTTTCATGCCCATCTGTTCACAAGCAGATATTCCCAGTATATCTGGCTACTAATTTAGCAAAACTTAACAAATAAATGAATCTTTACTTTTATGTACACAACATACCCCAATTTGACCCAACGACTTCAGTTTACAACTAAAATAAATAAAAATGAAACATATAATATTAGCTCTCATTTGGCATTTAAACCCCCTCCAGCATAATGTGTTGGTGCCACTAGAGCAACAGGACCCTCTTTCCCTAAAATGCCTCACCCTTTCAGCTAGGAATGCCCCAGCATGGTGACCAAGATCAAACTACAGACACACACACAGAAACAGACAGATAGACAGATACATACACACACACACACACACACACACACACACACACACACACACACACACACACACACACACACACACACACACACACACACTTGGGTACAATTAGAACTGTATGCTGAGGGTTCATTTGGGATTTAAACCCCCTCCAGCATACTGTGTTGGTGTCACCGGACCAACAGAACCCTCTTTCCTTAAAATGCCTTACCCTTTCAGGTAGGAATCCACCAGCATGGTGACCAAGATCAAACTACAGATACATACACACAAACAGACGCACAGAAACATACACATGCACGCTGAGGGTCTTGGGTGTGAGTCCGAAATGAGAACTGATGTTATTTTACTTCCACAATCCTAACAGTGCCTAAGCAGAAAGTTTTAAGCTTTGTGTGTGTGTGTGTGTGTGTGTGTGTGTGTGTGTGTGTGTGTGTGTGTGTGTGTGTGTGTGTGATGTATATGTGTGCATTTGCAGTTTGATCTCAATTGCCACGATGGTGGTTTTCTACTCAAAAGGATAGAACTCTGAAGGAAAAAGTAATGTCTATCTCTCCAGATGCTCTTGTTGGTCTAGCAGCAGTGACACCAGCAAATTCTTTCACTTCTGTGATTTTAACAGTAATTAAGCTTTTGACTCAGACAAAAAACTTCTCATGCCCACTTCTTTAAATTAATGTTCAGTAGTAATAATAATGCATTCTCTTCCAGTACCCAGAATAAATGAAAGAAATCCTCAATTTATAGACACATTTACAGTCCAGGGAATTTTACATTGACAACAGCACTGTTTTGTTTTCGTACTCACTGAAGGAGCAGAGCATAGATTTAACAGTGATGTGTTCTTTTGATTAGTACCAAACGAGCCAATAGTCACTCTGCCAAAAAAAAAAAGAAAATACTTACAGATCAGAGTTATCAATTAGCCTGGTAATAAATGTTTTTCCATAAAAAATGTTTTTTTTTTTGTTTTTGTTTTTGTATTGTTTAGTTTTCTCACTGTTCACTACAGAAGTGTTTCTTTTGTGATGCTAAATCATCACAAACATACAAATACATATACACAATAGCATACATGCATACAGACTAACCCTACACATTCTACACCCACTCCATGAAAAACACAACAATAAAAATGAGTCACTCTTCTAATGTAAGAAGAAAGTGCCCAACACCTCCTTCAGGAAAGCTTTTCCCTTAAATCTTTAAACTTATAGTTCCAACTTTTAGGTAAGTGCAGCTTGGGACACAAAGTTGCACGAATATCACACCTCTCAACTGTCCAGATTTTCTCAGAATTACCAGATTTTTGCTTCATATTTTTGGGCCATACCTCATAACATTTGTGACTTTCTGTCAAATCACTGAGGATTGAAGACATTTCACTTTCAGGCTTCATATCCTTCAGAAAAAGCATGTTAAGGAAAAACATGTGATTCTAGCAACTATCTAAATTTATAAGAGCAATAATTAAAATCTGTCCCTATTTTTGGGCCTTTGTCCCAACCATTATTTTTGACTCTGTGCAGATTTCTTGAGATAAGAGGCTAATAGGTAGGACGAATACCCATCTTTCACAGTATCCATCTCTCATACCTTTCATATCTCCACCAAACACAACTAACCTACATTTCCTGCACTCTAACAAATATTTTCCTCAGAAAATATTGCTACCTCATTCAACACACACTTCACACAAACCATAATATCACTAACTAAACAATACAACCCCCCTCCCCTCCAACCCACACCTTCAACTAGTAATCTCCCCACTGCCTTCTCTTTTTCTCCTGTACCTATCGCCAACATAAAAAAACTCTTAACTAAACTTAAGCCCACCAAATTAGCAGCAGACAACCTCCCAAGTGAATACCTACAAATCACAGCTGATGCTCTGGCCTACCCAGTATCCATCTTGATTAACCGATCTCTGTCAGAAAGTTATGTTCCCACACTGTGGAAAGTATCACATATAATTCCCCTGCACAAAGGCGGACCCTCCACAGAACTAACCAGTTACCGCCCCATAGCTATTCTCTCTCTCCACTCTCCAAAATACTAGAGAGATGCATACACTCTCAGGTCTCAAGACTACCTCCTTACTAACAACCTCCTTTCCAATACTCAGCATATTTTCCGACCAAACCATAGCACCACCACTGCCTTACTCTCTTTTACTAACACTATCCTTCAGCATAAAAACAATGGCTATCTCTCCTCTGCTACTTTTCTAGACCTATCTAAAGCATTTGACATGGTCCCACACAAACAACTTATCTCTGTCCTCAATAACCTATCCTTCTCACAATCGGTCACCAACTGGTTTCAGAGTTACCTGTCTGACTGCCAACAATCCGTTGTATGGCAGAATGACATATCTCCCCAACTACTTGTCTCCATAGGGGTTCCCCAAGGATCCATTCTTGGACCCCTACTCTTCTCTGTTTTCACCAGTAATCTAGCCTCTGCCACCAAACATGGCACACTCATACAATACGCAGATGACTCAACCATCATCTGCTCAGCCCAGTCCCTACCCAAACTGCAAAAAGTCACACAGGAAGCCTTTTCCTCTGTTGAAACTTGGTTATCCAATGCCCAATTAATACTCAACCCAAACAGAACTAAACTACTCATCTTCCAACCCACCAAACATACTTAAAACAACTCTCATTTTAACATCACAGCAAAAGACAACACCACTATATACCCAACTGAATATGCCAAATTGCTAGGAGTGGAAATAGACAATAAACTAAAATTTGACATTCACATATCCATGACCATAAAAAAAGTCCACAAAAAACTAGGAGCATTATACAGAAATAAGCTACTTCTCACCAAAGCAGCAAAGATTTCAATAGCAAATTCCCACCTTATCTCCACCCTACTTTATGCCTCTCCAATATATACCAACCTAAGGTAATGCGATCTAAACAAGCTAGAGACCTGCTACAACAAAATCGCCAAATTCGCTACAGAGGCATTCTACCATAGTCACCACTGTCTCTCACTTGCTGAACTGGGCTGGCTTGAACTCCCTCACCTCCTTCAATGGTATCAACTCTCACTCTCCCAGAAACTATTAAACCATCCACTAAATGTCCCATCCCTCCAGAATCTACTCCAACCCTATCGCACCACCAGACCACTAAGATCCAGCAACAAAAATCACTTGCAGATCACTAAAGCCAATATCTCTGCTGGTAAAGCACTATTCTCTTGCACCATAGCCAAATTATGGAACTCCCTCCCACCCACAATTACCTCCATACCATCATGCACCCACTTCAGAACTTTACTAAAAGCACACCTAAAAACATGCTGGCTATGCCCTTGCAACTCCCACTCTGATATCACCCACCCCATCCAACCACTACCTTTCTTTCCACTCCACTAACTACCTTGATTATAGCAAGCTCAGATGCTCATAAGCCTAGAATGTATTATACAGCAGGAACTTCTTATTGTAACATTTGTTAATGTCTGTTATGTACTTCACAGATAAAGATTCTACTTTTCTACTGATGTACTATGTTCTTCATCTGTAAATATGTTGTAAGTAATTGCTATGTAAATTGTTAATCGCTATGTAATCCAATGTAACTACTGTCTGTTTATTTTAACTGTGGAGCTTTTCACCCCGGGCCTCCGCTGAAAATGGAACTACGTCCAGTTGGACACTCCCGGTTAACAAATATAAATAAATAAATAAATAAATATTTAAATGTACATCATATCCAGTACCAGCACTGCATGCTTCTTACCACTGGGCACACACTACCAGCCCACACACCACTACCTCAACCCGTTTATTGATACGTCAATATGACATATAAAAAACTACTATTATTGTCTCTTCATATGATTCTGACTACAAAACCTGCAACTACTACCCCTTACAACACAGCATGCCTTTGACCACTCACACCAACTAACACCACCTGACACTTCTAGCCATTAACTCCAAACCCTACCTGCTCAATGCTCACCAGGCAAGCTGTACTTCATGAATAAACTGACCGACAGGCATACTCCTACCCTCTAATACATCACTCTTGTTTTTCCAGCAACTCTGATAGGTAGTAACCAGGGCATAATATACCATGGCCTATCACAATCATTTACTGTGCACGTACGTATATGCAAAAAAAAGCTATCACTCCACTACTAGAATCCAATGAACTGGACACTGATATAAATGCCTACAATAAATAAATTAACAACCATCAGCATACATACTGAATGCTTTTGTAAGCAGCTCACGTTCTACATTATGTAGGTTAGTCATGGGATTGTTCAAGTTACTGGTTACACAATGAAGGTTAGTCATGGGACTGTTCAAGTTACTGGTTACACAATGATCAGTTTTATTTGCATCGGCCACTTACTAAAATTTTTCTGTCTCTTATTCCTTGACTTGGATACTTGATAAGAATGATTTTGTTATCTAAGTGTCACGTCCTTTTAAGAGCTGAAAATTATGTCTTATTATGCTGACGGCTATGTCATGAACAAAGTGGCAGTTGCTAAGCTGACCACTTCAGTTTAACCACATCATCAGCGTCTTTCATAACTTAAGTTTTTTTTTCTGACATCGTTTGAAGTGTTTCTTTAACTGTAGTTTATCTTCACTATATCATTCTATCTGATATCAAGAAATATTCTCTTCATTTAAATTGTCCTTACATTTAAGTCTTTAGCAAGCTCTTTCATTTGCATGCTGGTTAACTCTGCTGCTCTAAACACATTTCCAGCTTTTTCCATGGTCAGTTCAGAATCTGACAAAGTTTCCTTTTTAGTTTGTCATTTTTAATGCCATGGACAGCTGTGTCTCGTGGCAATGAATCATTCACTCATTAGCACTGTGCTTTAATTTGGTCAGATATGCATCAATAGATTCCTGACCCCTGTGAACTCTGGTTTCTGCTGAAAAACAAATGCCAGATATATAAAAAATATTTTTAGGCTTGCAGGACTGGTGGAACTTGTATTTAATGATGACTAAATTAGATGGCCTTCCTTAAATTAAGTAAATTATTTAATACTTTAGTTGTGTCACCTCTAGCCAGGTAAAGAAATGTTGCAACTTGTATTGTTTTACTTTTCTTAGCTAACCTTAAAGCAATGTTGTAAATGCTGAATTTCTGCCAAATGTCACTGTAATGCCAAAGAAGCTGGTAGAGTCTGTGTTAAGATGTAAGCCCTGACAACTGTATTTAAAAGTTAAATTTTGAAAATATGAAAAGTCCAGGGTTTTCAGAGAGAAGAAAAGAACTGTAGCCTTTTCACCTGAACTATTTGTTATGGCTTTTTTTTCTGCTGTGGCTTTGTCTCTTTGAATATATTTTTGTTCAGTTACTTTTTTGAAGTTTTGTTGTTTAAGTGTAATGACATATATTGGCACCAAAATGTGTTGTTTCATCGGTTAACAGATTTTATGCCTTCATTTTATGGTTATACATACCGCTCAGCTGTACAGATTTTTGCAGAATGTCCCAATTTTTGCCTCATATTTTTGGCCTTTTCATAAAACTCGCAAATTACTGGCAAATCATTAAAGACTGAAGTTAGAAAATAATGGCAGACATTTGAGTTTTAGACTTTGTATCCTTCAGAAAATTCATGCTAATTCAAAATCTGTTATTCTGTCAACTTTCTAAGTTTGTAAGAGCAGTATTTAAAAATTGTCCCCATTTTTGGGCCTTTGCCCCACTTTTATTTATGGCTTTGTCCAGATTTCTTGCTCTAAGAGGTTAAGAAGTATGACTGGCCGGGTAAGCCCACTTTCAAACAATATTACTTACATGATGTCTTAACTATTATGAACCCATTGTTATGTTTTCAAATCCAGACTGTTCAAGGCTGGAAATGTAACTGCCAATATTATTTTCCAGTTGCCAGGGCTACAAACTGGCCAGAATCTTATGACAAGTCAAATTTGTGTCAGACTTTATCTCATTAGATCCCATGTACTGTTTCTAGTCTTGTGGATTGTTTTCACCTTGTAGTTACTTTTTTAGTTGATGGCCAGATGTTGAAGATAGTGTGTCAGCAGTCATTGTCTTCACTGAGATGGCAACATTTGAACAAGCAAGAGAACATCACATGACATTCCACATTCTGTGTAGTCAATGGAAAACACACTACACTCTACATTTAAAGATAATCTGTACATACAGAAGGAAAACATAAAGAAAAAAGTGAAGTTGCTTCACCAGTGATGCCTCTAGCAATGCTGAAAGGTTTAGTAAACATGAAAAACTCAAACCAGAGCTTAAACTGTTCACAAATTAAAACTGTAGCAGAAAGTACCATCTTAGTCAAACATGTCAAGTAGCTATGCAACTTTCACTCCAGAGCAACAGATCAGAACCACTGGTGAACGTGTTGTCCAGAAGCTCATGCTAATACAAATGCTAAGGTAAATACTGCAAAAGATACTGAAGTTATCTAAAGACTTTTCCCAATTGTACTTTAAAGAACATCCATACAATGGGGTCCACAGTTCAAAACTCACAAATGGCAAGTTCAGAGTATTCTGAAAAGACTAGGTTAGATAGCTCAAAATAAAGGTAGCCACAAGATGGCAATAGAGACACAGCAAGACCAAAGATTCAACACCAGGTAAAAAAGTACATTACAAAAGTCTTTTTTCAAGTATACAAAGAACAAAAGTGATAAATGACCAACAAAAGCATTGAAAGTTTCAGATTAGTGTAAATATTTACGCACATCAGTTATAGAAGTAATTTTTACAGTGCACTGCCATATAAAAACAAAATCAGGTCTATTAGAAAATTTAAACAAATTAATTAATAAATGAACAAACTCAAACATAGTGCACATCTCAAGACAGGAAACCAGCAGCAAGACAGCATACCTACTAATAAAGCTAATATATTCCCTGAAGGAAGCAGACGCAGATATGTAATTAAAAAACAGCACACAAACTGCAATATGCATCCACTTCCTCATTTGTAAAAGGTTGATGAGTTAGGGACAATACCTTTCAATTGTCTTTGGTTTATAGGGACATTGCTGATTTTGGATCAGGCAGTTTGCTCTGTCCCTCCTAATCCCTCCTAAAACTGGTGATTTGGATAGAAAAGGTGGCAGATTATGCTTAATAAATAATGCCAGTACTTATGAGTTACAGGCATCTTTTACTGTGGATTGCACTTAATAAAAAATAAGAATGATTAGAGTCGTAGATTTGTATATTAAGTAACAAACTCTTATTCTGACAACTTCTTAAGTTACTAGTACTAATATTTTAAAACGTGCCCATGATTAATTCCGATTTGCCCCTCCCTCATTATGGAGGCAAGAGGTTGAGAGCTTTGAATTCTTGAACAGAGAATGGAGAAAGTAGAAGGGGCAGTCTGACAGTCTGACAAGAAGTGTAGAGAGTACACAATGTGAGTCAAAAGACAGCAGAAGGAGGTATAATCACAATTCAAATATATTTATTTTTATTTATATATGGTTTGATAACAATAAGCAGGCTGGTCAACACACTCTTTTCAGCCCTACCTTAGACACAAAGACTTATAAGATACAAAATGCTAAGTAATACATTGCTTTTATTGCACTTGTTCCCTATTACCCACTGACTATCAACTTTCCCTTCTTCTGGAGTTGTCATGCACCTGCCATCTGGAGATCTGTGGTTAGGTCCTTACCCTACTACCCGGTGGCTGACATGAGTGACTGCATCACTGTGAGTGCAGGCCTTCTATGCCCTCATCTGCTATGCTCCCAGACATACACATGCACACCTACAAGTGGTATTGTCATCAGCTTGGGGTTCCAAGCCCATGTTCCTCGGTCTTGTGGCCATTGTTATGGTGCAAGGTTCTACTTGCCCATAAGCAGTTTTGCTGACCAGGACCACCATTTCCTGCTTCCAGGAAGGTTGATTTGCATAAGCCAATTATGTCTACCATCCCCTGACCACCTCTTCCTGCACCAGAGCCCTAGTCAGATTCTGATCATTTGGGTCATAGTCAGAACATCATCACTGTGTGCCATAGAGCTGGGGTGTTTCATTCACACTGGGAAATATGGCAACAATATAGCTATAATATAAAGAAATATTATAATTATATGCATAAGGAATGTTGTAACAACACGGACATGATCTGTGTTGTGTGAAGTGTTTTTGCAGTAGATGCAATGATAAGAACTTCTGTACAAAATAATTTGCATGGCTCTCACAATTAAATGAAATATAAAGTTGCTGTTCTTGCTTAACACTTCTCTATTCTACTTTAATAATAGGTGTCATTTAAAGAGAAAAAGGATAAAGAAAGATTGAGGAAGACTGATGTAGTAAATAGTATATTATGCTAACATACCTTTAATTTCTCTATAAACTGGCTAACATTTCTCTAACTATAAAATCATTGTCATATAACTTGGATCTGTTCTTAACCAATGTTTTCATATTATGTCTAATTTGGTATAATTATTTAAATTATAGTTGTTTTTTGTATTATTTTTTAAAGACTGTAAAAATTATTCTTAAAATGTTTTGTAACACTTCACAGCTTTTATGCCTGGACCACCACTGAAAACGGGCTCCTACCCAGGCAAATGTTCCTGGTAATCAAATGTCAATCAATCAATCAATCAATCAATAAATAAGTAAATAAAATTTAAAAAAAATATTTATAGCAGCATATTCAGTGGTTAAAGCAATTGTATGATGTGAAATGCTTTCACAAGGAGGCTGTAATATTGATTTAGCAAAGGCGTAGTGACTGTTATCCTGTGTGCCTAAAGCAAGAAGACATATGAGTCTTGAAATCATTTGTAGACTTATAGTGTTATTTCCAGAATTACTGTATGTTTAAGAGTTTATGGGTATCTGAGAGGTGATGGGTCCCATTGGCTGGTGCTAGTCTGGAAAACCTTTTTTGAACTACAGTCTTTGGAAGTTAGGTTTATAGAATGTAAGGGTATCATCTCCTTCAATGGCTTTTCTTAAAGAGTAAGTATATATGATTATTTTTATGTTTGTTTCTGAAAGACAGGAGTACTGGGGGTATGTAGGACTTTATAGAATAGAGCTCAAAGTAAGTAGCATGTTCTGGCAGAGACATAAAGCCACATAGGTCTTGTGACCATTTTGTATCAGTTTACAGTTCTCTGCTTTACTGTAATTAGTCCACACACTTGACTAATGACTGCTTGCATGGCTTTGCTTTGACCGGGATATAGAGTGATACACGGGGGGTGCATATTCCTGATAGGGAATTAGGATATTGACTACAAATGCTCAACAGACTTGTATTGTCAAATTATTTGATATAATATAACAAACCTCGATCTGATTTCCTAGTTCGGATTCAATTTTACCTGTATGTGGCTTGAAGGTTAGCTCTAGATCCATAAGAACCCCTAAGTATTTATATTCTACCACCTGATTTATTTTATTCATAAGTTCATAGGTGTGTACTAGGCTAATGGCCCTGGAGCCTTTACCAGCCTAGCCCATAGACGTGCCTGACATTAATCTGTTAGGAATATTCAGAGGAAGGCAATGTTTTAGTTTTTCAGTGATACTGATAAGCATCGATCAGAGCTAGATCATGGTCAAATGGAGCTCTAAGAATGATCATGAACCAGGTCCCCTCCCCTACACCCATTCAGTCTCCCATTACTTGTCTATCTCTCCCTAATTATCATAAACAGTCTTCTAAACTGACAGTGTACATATTATTTTCTTCTTTACTTTTGCAACAATTACAGACGTGAATTTAATTTAAAACTTTACTTCAAATTCTATAACACAAACACTGATGGCTATTTGCTAAACAAAACAGTTGCACATTGGAAACAGACTTAGCATGAGTAAAAGTAAACTTCTCTTTCTTTGAAGCTCACATTCATCGAAAATTCATCTGGCCAATGGTGAATTAATAGTACCTTGGTCCTTGAACTATTTTCAAACTATGGGCCCCTGCATACAGCTTCAGGACTATGCATACATGCATGTGTTATTTCGTTCACTTTCCTGATTGTTTTAAATTATATTACTTGTTTAATACAGCAACATTTGTTAGAGTGTGTTTTAAATTTGTAGTTCTGAAATTTTTTTCCAATAAGCAGTGAAACAAAATGTGTGAAACAATAATAACAAAAGTACCCATTTCAGAACATTTCATCCATAAAATACCACTCAAACTGCTGCTATTAGAGTCCTCCAATAAATGTACTCAACAATCACAGTCATTAAGTCAATTGTTTATGCATCATATATCTGACAAAAATAGCTATAGTAAAGTATTCCAATTTGCTTTACACAACTGTACACAAGTCATGTAAAGACAGACTAATGACTTCTTAACTTTATCAGCTCAGCAGGGTCAGTCATTTTTACCTACAGACACCCCTCTCAAACCCAGAAATTATAGCTACATTGTTTAGTGCATCCTACTCAGATTTTGTGGCAAATAATTATAATAATAATAATCATGACCAAAGTCAAATTTCAAATTAGTTTCACACAAACAAAGTATTCCTCCTTAATTCACAGACACACATGCACATGTGTTCTCCACAATAATATTAAAGACTGTTTAAAAATGTCCAGCTAAGAGCATGACATTCTTTCATCCACAATGACCACCCCACCCCCACCTGCATTTGTAGCCCCTCTGTTTGTGGCGTACACCCCTTATAGTCATGGAGAAATAAATTACATGTATTTTATTTGTAGATTTGGATGAACTACATTGAACTGTATAAAGATCACTAGCGTAATATCATAAGATCTAGCCAAATGTAGACCAGTTTAAACAGAAAATTGTTTGTCAGAGCATGAGAAACATTAACTGCTTGATAGTCAATGCTAAGTCAATATGCACAATCACTGCAAAAGTAAAAATGTTCTTAATAATTCTACGTTAAAGAGAACTATTACTAATGCAGAGGTTGCTGCTGGCAAATACCTTTGCATTTCAGTTCTTCACTTACAAATACAGTATCTGCTGACCTTGAAGAATAAATTGCCTCTACTGCATTAAAAAAATGGTGTGTTGGTGATATTGCCATAAGATTTTCTGAACTAGATCAGCTATGCAATAGGGGAAGGCTGGCAAACAATGGCAACAGGTTCATAATTACTAGGCATGCAGTTAATGAGATCACTAAGGAGCCTAATTGAAATTCCCAATTGCTTTAAAGCATTGTCTTAATAAGTGCCTTGCCCAGTGTCACACAGTAGACAAATGAAGGTGGAAAGACTAAACCCTGCACTCTTGCCATAGGAAGCAGCTCATTAGCAAGTTGGAGCCATGCCTCTCAACCTCTTGACGCAAGAAATCTGGACAAAGCCTGATATAATGGGGAGCAAAGTCTCAGAAATAGGGGCAGATTTTAAAAATTACCCTTGTTCACTTAGATAGCTGCTAGACTAATAAAATTTGTCTTAGCATGCATTTTTTCTGAAGGATATGATCTCTAGGACTCAAATGTATGTCATTATTCAGTGACGTCACCCCTCAGAGCATCCTATTGATTTGCCAGAAAACCACAGATTTTATTATATACAGACTAAAAATATGAGGAAAAATCTGGACGTTCTGCAAAAATCTGGACAATTGAGAGGTATGGTTGGAGCTTTAGTCCTATGCACTAAGTGCCAGAATAACAGTTTTTAACTAAAAGCAGAAATCCTTTACAATCTGATCTTGTAGAGAAGACTATATCACAGAACTATGGAACAATGACTACATAGTGGATGCTGAAGATCAGACTTTCTTATCATTACTTTAAATAATGTATACTTTATGACCAGATAAACATCAACCCCTTTGCAGTTGCTGAAGGCTGTAAAGAAGATACTGCAAAAACGTATAACTAAAATGCAACATGTTTAAACTATATATTACAAGATGTGTACTTTTTAATGAATTCATTAATTCTTTAGTGCAATGAATGAAGCAAAACAATTGTAGACAACAGAAATGCGGCAGCAGCTTTTGTTCATACCCCATAATTCATATAAAAAATCAGAAATATTACTGCATATAGCTTACAGTTTTTGGGGAGGTCTTACATGCCTGCAGAGACCTACATCTCATTTTTGACCTTCCTATGTCTTCTCTATCATCAAGAATACAATCCATTCTGACATTACTCAGTACAGGTCTGACCTACTTGAATGAGTAATAATGCTGGCTTGTTGCTGCATACACCTCCAGACTTACTAGAGCTATATCATGGACAAATGGGTCCCTATGCAGAGTAATGAATCAGGCCCTTGCCAGCCATACCAACATCCCATTACTTGGATGCCTCTCCCTAGTTACCCTAAACACTGTTCAAACCTGTCAGTGTACCTATTATTTTCTTCTTTAATTTTACAACTACGACAGAGACTTGAATTTCATTCAAAACTATTATTTCAGATTTTATAGAAAAAAACACTGACAGATATTTTCTACACAAAACAAAACATTCTCACATTGAAAACATACTTAGCATGAGGAACAGTAAACTTCTCTTCCCTTGAAACTTACATTATTTGGATTATTTTGCTAAGAGCAGATAGAGGCTCAGGACTAAATGACAAAGTCTCTATCAAACCTGTACTTAGAAAGATATGAGAATATTTAGTCATTTTAAATTGTAATAGATATATATAAATAATTTTTATAATGCATTTTCAACAAGAAAACTTTTATTAAAGTTTTATACTATCATTTGTATTCAAAATGGAGTTAGTTTTTATATATATATATATATATTTTTTATATGATTAGTAGCAGTAATGAATGCACTGATATACTTTTGTATTTGCTGCTTTAAATGTTAAGTGAACTAATTGATGTGTGATGATGATTGGTTCATTTGAATTGTATTCACCATGTGCTTTAGTATTTAAACTGTCTATGTTAAGCAAACATTGTGATCTGATGAAGCTATTTTTTAGCGAAAGCGCTTATCCATTGTTTTACTAATAAAAGTATCTGGCTTTGAATATAAGTATGTAATGAAGCACTAATTAACATATATGTGAAGGGTGCAGGAATTCTAAAGACAAATATATAATGTATTTGCTAACAGCCTGGGACAGCCCACTGGACATGCGTCCCTTTCCAGGAGCAGCCCAGGGGTACTGTCTGGTGAAGTAACTTAGCAGAGTCACACAAGAGTCAAATCTTTTAATGGATTAGCCATGTAACACAGAAAGTAGCTCTTAACCCTACTTATCTGCATAAGTGCTAGACAAACTGTTGCAACCCAAATGCAATGCATTTCTCACCTGTGTGCCAGCAAAAACTAAACTAAATTAAAAATGTATTCATAGTTAAAATATTAACATTAAATTCATAGACTGAGTGTATGCCTGCCTGCTCCTGTCTCATTGGCTGAAGGCATCCATGTCTTTAATGCTGCTGCACAGTATTTGATGCTGAAGCCAAGAAAGGAAAACTTTTTTAAATTAATGTTGTGCAGTGAAGTAGGTTCCCTAGTGCTGGAGCTGGCCCTGATACTTTCTAGTTTGTGTTCCTTGTTTTGTTTTATATATACTGCAGTAAGCCGTTTCTTTTTTTTTTTTTTTTTTTTTCAAATGTAAACAATGTTTCAAATGCATTTAAATGGTAGGAATCAGCTCTTTATTTAGTTATGTTCTGTCAGTGGCATCAGGTTTCTTCACTCCAAGACTACATAGCAAAAGAGCAATGAATTCCCAAAGATTCAATAGATGTACAGGAAACAGTTACAAGTAACAGTATACAATACAGCAATTATAAATCTCCAGATAGATGCGTGACTTTTATGAGAGGAGAAGAAGATTGTTTAGGTCATTCTTAGGCCAAAACCTTTAAAAGTGAGTGGTACAATGATGAAAAAGGCAGGGAGAAAAATTCCTAAAGAAACTATTGCATGATTGAATTCTGATCCAGCATGTTGTGTACCGAGAGTGTGGAATACTTGAGAAGTGTCACAGAAAGGGAACAAACAGATAATTCATACATTTTACATGTGGCAATTTAGGGATCATTTTGTAGTGAGAAAAATACATTTTGGGAAAAGATAAATGTGATTAGTGTACAGCTGTACTTTCAAAATGCATACATTGTGAAGGCAGCCTTTAAGATAAGAATTCACAATGAATATAAAAATGTGAGTATATGAACAGAATTAAACTGAAAACTTGATGAAGAAAGACGAAAACAGCAGCAGTGATTATATACAGTAATAGAATATAAACCCGAAATGTTTACATATGCCTATGCAGCAATAAGAAAACACAACATAATATAAAAGAAATATGACAAAATAAAAATTCAAAGCAAACAAGTCTTGCAAAATACTGACATGTATTTAGTGATTAACAATGAGTTGATATGACATAAACACAACTATAATTGTAACCATTTCACTATAACAATGAGGTCATGTGATTTAAATCAGAGCTGTATTTCCAGCTTCTGTCTCTAGAACATCTGGTTTCATATTCATTCAGCCTGTAGATGCTTTATGACATTTTTTTAAATAAGAAGTTATTATGCTCATTCTTGAGTGGTGAAGGCTAGGGTAGGAAGCATGTTTCAGGTCACTGGGTAACTTTAGGGAAACATATATATATATATATATATATATATATATATATATATATATATATATATATGTATAGGGTCTATGACATGGCTTCGAAAATCCTTTTCATCGAATGACCTAATAATCAAAACGTCTGTTAATAGAACTCAATTTTGTGGGGGGCTGTGCCCCCCACATCCCCTGCTAAATATATGTACCAACTCTGAGATTGTGAGGAAAGTGTAAATTTTCTGATCTTCATTGTACCGCGATCTCATAAAAATTAAGTTCTGTTAACGGATGTTTTGATTATTAGGTCGTTAGATGAAAAGGATTTTCGATGCCATGTCATAGACCCTATGTAATACATCATCACCCTGTTAGAAAATGAACATTATCCAACAGGACATCAATGTACTGGTATTGTCTGGCAAAAAGCAACTCCACTACTTGATGGCAGGTTATTAAGTTGCTGTAAAGCTCTGAATGAAAAAAAAGCAAACAGACACCATTTTTTATGTTTGCTAAACACTGCTTTGCTATTTAGCTAGTCTAGAGTTAAAAAAAGTAAATAAAGTAAATTAATACATTAAAAATCTTGAGTAACAAAAGTAAGTGCAGGAGCAGTTGTGAGGGATGCCATTTTACATTCCCCTTACTGTATTTAGCAAGGTGAAAAAAATAAAGAAAAAATAATATGAGAGTGTGCGAGTATGTGTGATTTTGTGTGTGTGTGTGTGTGTGTGTGTGTGTGTGTGTGTGTGTGTGTGTGTGTGTGTGTGTGTGTATGCGTGTGTGAAAGAGAGAAAGACAGAGTGAGGGAAAGTAAGAGTGAAAAAGAGAAAGAGAGACAGAAAAAGAGAATACCTGTTAACTTCTTTGCATTGCAACAGCCTTTCCATCAACATGCATTTTCTAAACAAAGAATACGAAACTTTAATGTTGGCATTCTAACTAACTGTAATCCTCAATGATTTACCATAAAATCAAACACTATATAAAGGACAGAACAAATCTATACGGCAAAATCAGAGACAGTTAAGAGGCAGCTAAGTTATTCAGTCAACAAAATTACTGTAACCATTAGGCACACCTGTGTGTGCATGTCTGTGTGTGTGTGTGTGTGTGTGTGTGTGTGTGTGCGCATGCGAGTGTGATTGTGTGAGTGTGCATGTGTGTGTGTGTGTGTGTGTGTGTGTGTGTGTGTGTGTGTGTGTGTGTGTGTGTGTGTGTGTGTGTGTGTGTGTGTGTGTGTGTGTGAGTGGGTGTGGATATTGAATTTATTTATCTATTTACTGACATTTGATTACCGAGAAAGTCCAAGTGGGTAGGAGCCCATTTGCAGCGGAAGCCCAAGGAGAAAATCTCCAAAGTATTGCAATGCATTTTAAGAAAAATAATTTTACAGTTTTTAAAAACAATACAAAAAACAAATGCTGTTTAAATAATTATACCAAATTACACATAATATGAAAACAATGATTAAGAATATATACAAGTTATATGATACTGATTTAGGAGTAATAGATATTTTAGCCAGTTTATAAAGAAATTAAAAGTAAGTTAGTATAATAAAATACAGTGGGTGGTGCAGGTTGTGTGTTAAGGTCGTAAAGCAAAGTTCTTTGGGTTTCTTCTCGGCTGGGGGTGCCTTCTGTGTGCCTTTGTGGTTCTCCCTGTGTTTGTTGGTTCCTCCTCGAGGTACTCGGTTCCTCCCACATTCCAAAGATCATCATCTGCAGGCATTTCTCCCGGGCACTGAAAACAAAACAGACTCTGTCCTGGAGAGTCGGACTTTCCTGGTCAACAAATGTTAAATTAAATAAAAATAAATAAAAAAAAATAAAAATAGGAATTGCAATATTACGTGAGAGAAAAACAGACTTATGGTATATTTAGAGAGAAAGCCAAAGGAGAGAAATTGATAGAATTAAGGAAGTGAGTGCAGAAGGGAGAGTAAGGAGGTATAAAATATGAATACCTATTTGTTGACATTTAGGTATATAGTTTACTCTGGTGTTGACCAAGAACAGAGCCAGCTTTTGGCTAGAAGTCTTTCGAGTGGTTTTGAAGGATGGGAAGGAAGATAATGACCTGAATGATACAGATAAGGAGTTCCAGGCCTTAGCAACATGCTATAAGTACAGACCATGCCCAGGTGATTTAATAGGTTTTGAAAACTTACATAAAGTACATTTTGGATGTAAAATATTTCCTCCATCAACAAATTACATATGCTAGACATGTGTGTGTGTGTATGTGTGTGTGTGTGTGTGTGTGTGTGTGTGTGTGTGTGTGTGTGTGTGTGTGTGTGTGTGTGTGTGTGTGTGTGTGTGTGTGTGTGTGTGTGTGTGTGTTAATCAAGTCCATAGTGTAAGACCCAATATTAACGATGCTTAGGCGTCCTTAACAAAAGCTTGTTAAAAACAGAAAGTGTGGCAGAAATGAAGTTTGGCAACAAACTAAGTTGTCCCGGGACATCTTCATAGGGGGGGGGGGGTTAGGTTATTATTAAGCGGAGTTAAGTGGGTTGGGGAGGTGAAAGGGTTAAGTGGAGACAGGGATGGTTGGCAGGAAATGAGATAATGATGGGGAGGGGCTTAAGAGGTTTAGTCTAGTGTAGTTGGGTTAAGCAATCATATTTTGGCGTGAACTTGCTAAGGCAAGCAGAACGTCCAAGACGACCTGTAGGTATTGAACTTGGCAGGTAGGCCTGGGTCAGTAGTTGTGGCAGTGAGGAGATATTTTAATTAGCTATGTAGGGTTTGTAATTAGGTATGTATTCCTGCTCAACTGTATCATGCAAAAAAAAAAAGAATGGTAACTGCTGCGGTTGAGGGCAGGAGGGGTGTTTTGGTTGAGTGCGGGTGGGTGGTGCAGTGTTTCTTTAGTCCTTGTTTCAAGTTGTTTGATGGATATTTTACATGTATGGTTGGGATGTGCGACCTTCTGGTGCTGGCACTTGCTCGGGGGAGGGGGTAGTGAAAATTACATGCTGGTTATACCACTCAATTGTAGCCCTCATAGCTGTCGGAATGCCCGGATTTTTGGCTGGTAGGCAGAGAGGGTGGTCTGAGTGAAGGGCTGTTAGTCCTAAGTGTTTGCTGGCAGTGTGCCTATGCTAGTTTCTCCCCTGCCCCTTTCCGATGGGGGTGGAAGTAAGCAAGTGTTTTGCTGCTATGGTGTTCGGCTTTGTCCGTGATTCATGGCTCGGAGGTGTGCTGTAGGTGTTTGGGTTGCAGTCGTTGTCTGGGTTTTCATTTCTGGTCGTGTGCTGCCTTTGGATGGTTGCTTAGGTGATCTCCAGTCGAGCTGTGCATTTCGTTGTTTCGCAGCACAAGGCATTCCACTGAGGTGGTGTTTGGCTGGTCAGGCCATTTTTGCGGGCTTGTGGAGTTATCAGTGACATCTGCCTGGTGGGTTGCTGCCGCGCATGTGACTGTAGCATCGGCAGCTAATCCATAAAAAAAAAAGTAGTGAAGTAAACTTTGAGGGAGGGTGTTGCAGGCCGGTTATGGGGTTGGGCTTTGTGATGTGTTTGGCCTGCATTGTCAGGGCAGGATGTTCATGGGCATCGGTGCATTTTCTTGATGACCGCTTTGCTTGGTGTCATTGGTGGTTCATGGTTGCGGCCTTTTTCTTGGTGGCTGTTTATGGTTGGTTTCGAAGTTGGTTTGCTGTTTCACAGGCCTTCCTCGTGTTGGCTGAGTTATGTTCGTTGTGGAGTATGGGCCATGACTTGCTTTCAGTTTTGCCTCTATTGGGGAGTGGGGGTCTGTGTCGGTGGATGAGGCTGTTGGCATGGTTGGGGGGGTCCATTAAAAGATCTGTTTGATTTTTGGGGATGTTGGTTTGCCTTTGATTGTGTTTCCTGTTAAAGATGCCACAGAGTGTATTCCACTTATGTCGGAGCTTCAGAGTTCATCGGTGTGTCAGTTCATTGGATGTCAAACATTAGTGCACAGGTATGCCATGCCGTGATGGATCGGCAGACATTGGGTGTGGAAGGGATTTTCAGAGAAATGCACATTGGACTACAGTGAATTTTATGGAACACTGGTGGATTGGGGTCTCTAGGAATGTGTTTTTTGATAAAGATATGGTCCGCAGCTAGCAGGTCCTGTTGTGGTATGTTCCATTTGTCTCAAATGTTGTAGCCTCATTGGGGGTGGGGGGTGTATTGGGGGAAAAGAAAAACATGCATATTTGTGAGGTGGCTGTTAATCATTTTATTGAGGTGATGGTTGAGTGCTGCTGTTTTCTGGATGGTGACTTGATGGGAAACTAAGGAAAGGTGAAATGCATGCCTTGGCTATCTTGGCAGCACCAACATTGGGGCTGAGTTTTTTCTAGAGGGTGAGCTTTTGAGAGGTGTTTGGCTGGGTGTTCAAGTGACAGGTTGTTGGATGGAGCTGTGCAGGCCTCACTTTATTGCAAGCTTTTCTTGGATGATTGTTTTCCCGTAGGTTGTCTCTGCCCGCGAAGAATACCTAGTTGGTTCATTGGTTGCATTGTTTTATGGTTCCCGTGAGATTTTTCGCAGGCTGTGAGGCATTGTTGTTTCAGCGTATGCGTATCTGTCTAGATACCGCATGGACTATGTGTTAATCTCCTGTTAAGTGATATAGGCAGACAGTAGTGGTTGCCTTGAATAGTCAGTCTGTATTACCTGCCCATACAAATGCTCTTAATTTTAAGATAATTTTATACAATGGCCCAAGGATGTCCTTTTGATCCAGCTTTTTCCGATAATGTATTTAAATGTGCAGAAATCCCCCACCCCCCAAAAAAAAGGCTTGGCTACAGTGCTAACTATTTCCATTTCTTGACTGTAAGTGTGACGAACAGCCGAAGGAAGGGACTCGTACCTTTTCAACTGCACATGTTTTCACAGAAAGGCCAGATTTTGCTGTAGATGTTTGGTTTATTCCTAATAAAGCCTGTGGTTTTCTGGCAGTCATGAAGGGTTGAAGGCTTTCAGGATGCAATAATGACATATATTTTGAGTTTCAGACTTCATGTTCTCCATAAAATGCATGCTAAATCCTGTTCTAGCACCATTCTAAGTTTATAACAGTAACATTTAAAAGTTGTCCGTACTTTGAGCCTTTGTCTCCGCATTATTTTAGGCTTCATCTGGATTTCTTGTATTAAGAGGTTGAAAGGTATGTCGGGGATGATTAACAGAGAATTTTGGAAGTAGTTGAAATTTCATTCGGGGAAGATTTGCATAATGTTGGGATGGCTAGTTGACTGTTTTGATCAGTTAGTATCCTGTGTATGTATTACATTTGAAGGTTTGTCACTCTACGTTACAAGAATAAGGATTGTGGTGATTCAGTATGCAGCTCAGGTGTTCAGGTAAGGGTCAGCTAGCAGGCATTCGTGCTATTGCTAGAATGGCTGGGGGGGGTGACATCGGCAATATTTCAATCATACCTCGTGCAGGCACACAGTGTCCAGATTTTTTGCTTCATATCCAGGGCCACTTTCATAGACAATTAGGGGTTATTCAATTGGAAATGGTCTGCTTTCATATCTGTTTGTTGGCATGCTTTATTAGAATTGTGCGGGGGATGGGGGAGGAGAATGGCTCCTGGATGCTGTGGTTGACCTGTAACGAACTTTGTTCGGCTATTTGATGCCTGCTTGGCCGGAGTCTGAGGGTGAGTAATGTGAGCTTGATGGGCTGAGTGGTTGGCTTGGTGGAGGAGACCCTGGTTTCCTTGGTGGTGGTGGAGCGTTGGCCATGGTGCCTCCCATTCAGTCTCTTGGCAACGTTTCTGTGGCTCGGTGTTGCATTGCAGAGGTGTGGTGTCTGTTTAAAATGAAGAGGTAATGTGACTCTTTGTAAAGAGACTGACATTCATACATTACAGCCCAGCAACTCTCCAAAGCCCTGCTGAGAAATAATAATGTGCCATTGATCGGAAAGCATGTGATAGGGGACTCGGCATTGGTGGTTTGGTTATTCAGTGTTGCATTGGTTGGCTGGGCTATTTTCAGGGGTTGATCGGTAATTAGGAATGGCTTTTGCACATGGGTGTACTGTTAGGGGCATACCTCTCAGCTGTTATTGGAACTGTTACAACTCATGTTGCTGAGCAGATAGTTTATTGGGCATGAAGGATTGGGTTTGAATTTAAGACTGGGGGAGGTGGCAAGGTGTAACAGGTAAGGGGTATGCTGACTGCTGTATAGTTATATTAATACTTCATTTGTTATTTCTAAATGAGGAAATGTTGATTCAATTTAACATTCAGTTGCAACGTGTATATTTGTCATGGTTTCCTGGTAAATCACGTCTATGGTGTGTAGGCTCCTGGGTTCGAGTTTAGTAGAGGCTGTTTATTTAGAAATTAATGGCAGACATTTGAGCTTAGTACTTCATACCCTACAAAATTCATGTTAATAGATAGTCTGTTAGTCTAGCAACTTAAGCTTTGCCCCTATTTTTGGGCCCTACTTTGTCATAGATGTGGTTGGCAGTGTTACATTCCTTCCCAGGTTGGCAGGATAGGTTTTCTTAAAGATTTCTTGGAATGTGTGTAATGTATTTTGGATGACTTACATGTCTTTTCTTTCTTGCAGATGGGGTCTTGGAATGCTGTGGCTGTAGTTTGAAATAGGTGGGTATAAGATGAAGCCTTCTCCTTACATATTAGAGGATTTACTTTTGTCCTTTTTGTTGTAGATGATGGTGTGATGAGTTCCAGTGGTGAGATGCAGAGAGTTCCCAGATGATCATGCTTTGGTGTTGAATAAGTGGTGGGGTCATTGGGCAAAACTGAGGGGGCAGATGGAATGTGCAGAGTGGATTTTTACTTGATGGGCTGAAGGAACATGGACTCGACAGGCAAGATTGAAGGCTGAGGAATGTGGCAGCTGATGGAGGGGTATGAAAGGAGGTCTGTTTTCCAGCAGTGCAGCTGAATATGTAGTCACAAGGTAATGTCTTATTTGCTTGAAATTGTTGGGGAGTATCAGAATTGAATTTCACATTGTATTGTTAGCTGGGGTCTTCCTTGCTAGGGGTCGGGTAGCGTTGGTGGTTGAGGTTGAGTATTCTTGCTCCAGTGGCAGGTGATGCTTTGGTAAGCATTAAGTAATTGCCAGGGGCTGCTAATGTCTGGGTAATTATTGTACACCAAATGATGTTTGGCTTGACCCTTCCCTTTATGGGAAGTGGATTGAACAATTTTAGGTAGAAGGGAGGGGGAACAGCCTAGTCAGGCTGGTTGGCGGAGAAGAGGGATAGGCTTGCCCTCTTCTGTTCCCTCTCTGAGATCTGGATGTTCATTTCAAGGATCTGGGGAAAGGAAATGAGTAGTTGGAGGAAGCTTGCTGAATAGATAAGCAAGCTGAGGTAAGGATGGTGCTTATTTGGTGGAAGTTAATTCAATGGATGGTGCATGTAGTGAGTTGGGATGCTGCTTCATAAGTAAAGTAAGCGAGCAGAGGTATGGACCCTGCTTGTTGGGCAGGCTGAGTAGGTACGCTGCCCTGATTAACATTACAATGAATGGTATATAGAGTGAGATGGGATGCTGCTTCATCAGTAAAGTAAGAAAGTGAGTACAGGTATGGACGCTGCTTACTGGGGCAGGGTGAGTAGGTACACTGCCCTGATCAACATTACAAGGATGTTATGCTGTATTTAGGTTCATAGGTTCCTTACAGGTTCATAGGTTAGTACTAGGCTAACTGCCCTTGCGAGCCATTGATAAGCCTAGCCAATTACCCCTTGTGAGACTCAAACCCTGCACCTTGTGTTTGTAAGGCAAACATCTTAACCATTAGGCCACCCTCCCAACCAATTATATCATGAATAGTTGTAATTAATAAAGTTGGTGATCAAAGCTATGTTATGGAAATTTAATAAAGGTCATCAAATGTCATTTGGTGTGATGTGTGTTATTGAAGGGGACCGGGACAACAGGACCAACAAGACAGTTAACATAATTTAAAGACATTAGTTCTACAAATGTACACTTTGGTTTTGCCTGCTGTCTGGATAACAGTGCTAAGTGCTTTACTAGCTTTGAAAAGGGTTTTTAAGGATGGTAATACCCTTTACTTTCCCACATTTTTTAACTTATAGTACTTGGAACAGATAAATTACAAAGAATTATGACTGGGTCACTGTTCATAACCCTTTATTATGTGTTCTTAACATGGATGCTAGAAGTCATTTCTTGGGGTTCATTCTTGGGGTGGATTTCTTGGCGTCTATGTCTTAAATACATCATAAACTGGTTATAATCGAAGACCTGATCATAATCCTCTGTGTAGGGTATGAGCATAATGATTTCACTTGGTATTCAGGAAAAAGACAGCTTTGTTAAACACCTTTTTGATGTAAGAAAGGAGCTTAACATAGTATTGTTAAGCACCTATCAGGACTGTTAAGCTCTATTTTCATGCTGAAAAGTAATAAGTGGCCAAAAAATGACTAGAATTTAAAACAGCTTTAAAACTCTGTAAAGCACATCAGACTATCACACTTATTTTTTTGTGTAGCAACATGAAATGTATTATAGCTATACTTTGCTTCTGACAACTTTCTGCCAAGTGGCACTAAACATGTTACAGCTTTCACAGCTGTAAAACATTCTGATTCTATACTTTTTTCCTTTTAATCAGTAGTACTTATGTGTTATTGACTCAGATGCCAAGACTTATCTCTTGAGATCTGTTTTGCTTCACTCTAAAAGTGAATTTCTTGACTTCTGTGTCACAAACACATAACAAGCTGGTTATAATAGGAAACCTGATCACAATCCTCTGTATCACGGTTATCCCTATATGAACTCTAATAGAAAAAATAGAGTAAAACCAGACTCCAAAATATTCCTATTTCTCAGTTTGAGAAATGAAGGTATTAAGTTGTTCTCATATTTCAGTGGTGTTGGGTTTACTTTTGTACTTCGTGAATTCCAAAGAACATTATACTGTTTTGTTTCAGTTTATAACATGTTTAGCACTCAAGCAGTTAGACATTAAACTCCTTTTGGTGACCATTTTGTACATGTTTAGAAGAGCAAAAAGCTGTAAGTATAAAACTATCATTAGCATAATAGAGCATCCATATGTAGATTTTTCACAAATAAGAATGGGTTGAAACCCAGCACAGATCCCTGCCGCACCTTTGCTTCAGGGTAGTCAGCATTACTGCAAAGACTGCCAGTGAAGTATTCATTTTTGTTTTATGTAAGCTATTGTACCGCACCTTCTCTGTGGACTGCAATGCATTCAGAAAAGCTAGTGGCTGACTGACTGACTCTAATGCCCATTTGATATCAATGAAAAGAAGCCTTTCCCCGTGTTTATGTAGTTCAAGCTACAAGTGACCAGATTGTAATTAAAAGCATTATAATCTTGAAAGAAACCATTCAAGTGCTATATGTTTCTACGTGATCTAGTATCTGATTACATAATTAATTTTTCAAAGCTTTTCATAATGGGACATAGATTTAGCTAATGGTGAACATTAGAAGAATCAGATAGGGAAGAAACCTTAGACAGAGCAAAAACATAATCATGTTTAAGTTGAAGGGCAAAGAACCAGTAATAATGCACAAAATAAATGTAAGTACAAGGGGTTAATAGTGATGGGGCTGCCATTGTTAAGAAGTCTGTGATTGTTCAAAAGATTGCTGTCATAAACTTAGTCCATACATTTCAGAACATCTTTTGTGGAATGTGGACATGAGAGGCAGAATTCCATATATTAATATGTATGCTAAAAGTTGGTGACGTAGGACTGATGAAAATTTGGTTGGTGACTGCACACAAACAGGATATGATGCTTAAATTGATTTAATACAGATTGGTTATGAGAATCAACATACCAATAAACATTAGAAAAATACTGCTAAGATCATTTAAGGAATGACTTAGGAAGACTTTTTTTTCTTTTATATCTCATGAAGGTGGATTTGGCAGTGTTAACTCAATTCTGCAAGAAGACCGTTTCAGTTTTAGCCACGAATTGATGTTTACTTGAATCAGTGACATTCCTCTTCTAGTCTTTTGTGCAGTGAATACAAAGAAATGGACAGCAATGCGATATCAAATCTTCTGAGATATCACTCATTTTCAGAATCAGTTCCGCTTCATGAGTGTGAAGAATCACATGTGTAGAACTAGTACCTTGTTTGTGGCTTATCCAAGCCTTGCTGCACTGCAGTTTCAACAAATTTGTAAGAATCAGATTTGTGCAACTGTGCCTGCCCAGGTATGAATAAGGTACAGCAAGAGCATTTTTATTCTCTGCCAGTCACGTCTGCAATCATTATTTCTTAAGCTCTTTCCTCCTGATGCAAAGAAAAATGAAAGCTTAAGGGACACCGTACTTGGACTGTGTTGTCTATGGATGAGGATAATTGTCAAAAGATTAGAAAAGCTCCCCTGAATTTGTCACCTTTGTGCTGAGGCTCTACTATACCCAACTGCCAGCAAAGAGAATAGTTAAAGAGTGTATCTCAAACTTGTACTGCTGTATCTGTAGACAGAAGTGTAGCTGGCTCCTCCAGCACCCTCCGCTGCTACCATGAATGGGAGGGCCTCAGCTCTTCAGATGCAGAGCAAAGAAAAGCACTTTACTGTATTTGTAGTAGGGGTCAGCTTATTACAGATCCAAAATCACCCTCTAAGCTCTTCCATCTAAGACCAAAAAAAAAAAAAATTCCTGCTATTGCCATCAACCACGTGCCTGATGTACAACACACACCCCTCCCTCCTGCCCAGCCATTCAGGTCCTATTTCTGTACCCTGCCCACAACCATCTCCACTTTTATTAAAATAAATAAATAAGAATTCCTTCTTATAAACTCTAGCAAACTGCTTAGTACAAATGTAGTAAACAGCTGCTACAGTACAGTTTATACCCTGCCTGCACGGAGTGTTACAGCTCTCAAGTTGCCCCTCTTGCCCCGCTCTAGTTACATTACTGTCTGTAAATGAGCATCATCTCAAAGGATTAAGAAAGCATTATTGTCTTCCTGAGATCCCGTGTGCTGCCAGTCTTCTTTTTGAGACTGTCGTTTAGCTTTTGGGATGTTATATGAAGAAAGTGCAATTTAGAAACTATGTGAAGGTCTTCTTTTTTTTTTTTTTTTTTTTTTGATGATAGACCAAAGTGTTCAAAACAGTATTTGAATAACTTATAGAAGCACTGATTTGCAGGACTGCATCACTGATTCTCTGTGTAAAGAAAACAACTGTGGACCTCACTTCACCATACAGTATTCTACAACAGTGGAAGTCTTCATTCAAAAGTGTATTACGTACAGTTAGAAAATACAGTGAAAATCTTACTGTACGATGGTGAAAGTCTTCATTCAAAAGTGTATCACTGCACAGTTAGAAAATACACTCTGTTACTGACACCACAGCAGAGAACATCTGTGCTGCCCAACATCTGATGAAGTACATCTGTATGCTTTATGCTTCCTACTCAGTATAATAATCAGCTGTTGCATCTCATAGGTTCAATGGTTGGTACTAGGCTATCGGCTCTAGGGCCTATGCAAGCCTAGCCATAACAATTCCCTGGATATTTCTTCCCACAATATTTACTTCTCTGGACCCCTGTCTAGCAGGGTGACTGACATGATCCCTGGAGTGAATTTCCTATCTCCCATCCAATCATCAAGGTTCCTTTTGAAGAGGGCCAATGAGGCGCTCTGCTTGACATGTATGGGCAGTCTATTCCAGAGTATGGGGAGTCTCTGGGTCAGGATCCTATCCCTCCAGCATGTTTTGTTCATTGTGATGACAAGGTTTAGATCTCTGGAGCATGTGGCTCTGAGGGATTTGGATTTCTTTAAGTGGAGCATGTCCAGATGCTCAGGGTTTGACATGGCCTTGTATGTTAAGCAGAGATCGCCTCTGAGTAGACGGTATGCCACAGAGTATAGCTGGAGTTTTTTTAGACTGTCAGCATATGGCATCTGCTTTTGGCCTGTGATTCTTTTAGTGAGGTATTTCTGTGACCTTTCCAGCTGTTGCAGATGTCTTGTGAGGTACATACCAAATGGAGCATTATACTCTATAATGGGTCTAATGAGGGATGAGTACAGTGGGACAATGACCTCCTTTTTTCTGGATGAAAAGCCCTTAGTGATGAGGTGTGCCACATAGAAGGATTTCCTGACTGTTGTGGCGATGTGGTTATCGAAAGTGAGACCACTGTCCACCTGTGTCCCTAAGTCTCTCATCACACTTTCGGTGTTTAGTGTCCTGCCACCTATGTGATAATTCATGGGTACACATGTTTTTCCAAAGGGGATAACTATACATTTCTTGGCATTAAGCTTGAGCCCATGGCTCTGGCACCAGGCATCTGTTTCTGTAAGGGCCTTTTGTAGACTATCCATATAATTTGGGGATTCAATAATGGCTCCCAGTTTGCAGTCATCTGCAAACTTTGTTAGCCAGAGTCCCTTAGTGTTGGACTGTACTTCAGAGAAGTAGATGCCAAACAACAGTGGTTCCAGGACTGAACCCTGAGGTACTCCACTTGTCACTTGTCTGGAGCTGGATTTGGAGTCGGCTACTTTTACAGTCTGGGTTCTGTCAGTAAGCCAGTTGGCAACCCATCGAGTGACATAGGGATTTATGCCCAGCTTAGTAAGTTTATCTATGATTCCAGAGTGGGGGATGGTGTCGAAGGCCTTGGCAAGGTCCAGATAGGCTGTGTGGAGTGCCTTACCCTCGTCCACAGCTCTGGAGACTGATTTGAAGAAGTCAGTCAGATTCAGAAGACAAGATCGTCCCTTCACAAACCCAAACTGGGTGGGGTCCAGTGCTTGAAGGTTGCCAATGTCTTTGTTTATAAGTTCCATGATAATGCGTTCCATGCCCTTGCAGATCAAGCTTGTTAGACTGATGGGACGGTAGTTCCCGAGATCCAAGGCAGATCCTCCCTTGTGGAGCGGGATAACTGTAGCTGTGCACCACTCCTGCAAAATAGGAACTCATACATATAGTGGCCTTTAGTTTCAAGAATTGTATCAGCCTTAAATGCAGTTCATATAATGGGGACTTGGTGAATTACCTTTGTAAAATGAATTATTCCCATTCAGAAGTCTCTGTATTTTAGCCAAATTATGACCTATTTTCAGTGCCCTATCCTCCCTATTTCTTCTGAACCAGAACACATTATTGCTGCCTGATTTCTTTTAACTTAGAAGTATAAACATATAGTTAAACTGATTTGTGATGTTTTTTGTACTTACTATTAAATGAATATAAATAATTCAGAAACAGATGTTCTGCACAAATGCTTCCACTTGGTGGTGGATAATACCTTATTTAAAAGAACTGCTTTAAAGATTTGTTGGAGCAGTAACTGTTAATCCTGCTTTGGTAGTCGGATGGCTATTACAAGTCCTGCATGGGTTGTGATGATTGTTAGTCTGGTGATAGAGTTAGGACAGTTGTTACGTCAGCTGGTACTGCTAAGATGACGCTGATTGTTAAAGCAAGTACAGTGGTGTTATGGCTGTTATAACAAGTCTTGCCTGGGTACTGATGATTGTTAATCTATATGTAGTAGCTGGACAGTTACTATTACTGTAGTTAGTACTGCCTGTGTAGTAATGATTGTTAATCTATATGTAGTAGCTGGACAGTTACTATTACTGTAGTTAGTACTGCCTGTGTAGTGATGATTGTTAATCTATATGTAGTAGTTGGACAGTTACTATTACTGTAGTTAGTACTGCCTGGGTACTGATGATTGTTAATTTATATGTAGTAGTTGGACAGTTACTATTACTGTAGTTAGTACTGCCTGTGTAGTGATGATTGTTAATCTATATGTAGTAGTTGGACAGTTACTATTACTGTAGTTAGTACTGCCTGTGTAGTAATGATTGTTAATCTATATGTAGTAGCTGGACAGTTACTATTACTGTAGTTAGTACTGCCTGTGTAGTAATGATTGTTAATCTATATGTAGTAGCTGGACAGTTACTATTACTGTAGTTAGTACTGCCTGTGTAGCAATGATTGTTAATCTATATGTAGTAGCTGGACAGTTACTATTACTGTAGTTAGTACTACCTGGGTGGCAGTGATTGTAAGAGCAGTTGCAGTGGTGTAATAGCTGTTATAACAAATCCTCCCTAGGTAGTTATGATTGTTAAAGGAGTTGCAGTGGAGTTATAACTGTTATAACAAGTCGTCCCTAGGTAGTTATGATTGTTAAATGAGTTGCAGTGGAGTTATAGCAGTTATAACAAGTCCTCCCTGGGTAGTAATGATTGTTAGAGCAGCTGCAGTGGTGTTATAGCTGTTATAACAAGTCCTCCCTAGGTAGTAATGATTGTTAGAGCAGTTGCAGTGGAGTTATAGTGGTTATAACAAGTCCTTCCTAGGTAGTAAAGATTGTTAGAGCAGTTGCAGTGGAGTTAT
Source organism: Protopterus annectens (assembly GCF_019279795.1). Taxonomy (NCBI): domain Eukaryota; kingdom Metazoa; phylum Chordata; order Ceratodontiformes; family Protopteridae; genus Protopterus; species Protopterus annectens. The sequence goes on from NC_056725.1 coordinate 1,334,829,717, forward strand.
AGTGGTTATAACAAGTCCTCCCTAGGTAGTAATGATTGTTAAAGGAGTTGCAGTGGTATTACAGCTAGGAAGTTGTTGTTTGTCTTTCGGCTTTTTCCCGGTAAGGGGTCACCACAGCAGAACTCTGGTCCGCTAATGATTGGCAGTAGACTTTTTTACGAAATGCCGAGGTGCCAGCTCAACACCCAACCTTCAACGAAGGCATGTCCATTTATGCATGCATGTCTTTCGAATGCTACCCAACAGCGGGGAGGACATGCAGACTCCACACAGAAGGTACTCCCAAGCCAAGCTGAGAATCGAACGGGAGAATCTCTTGCTGTGAGGTAACAACGCTACTGCCATACCATTACAGCTAGGAAGTAATGATTGTTAATCTACTTGTAGTGGTTGGACAGTTACTGTAGTTAGTACTGATAGTGGAGGTGATCTGTAAAGAACTTGCAGTGGTGTTACAGCTATTATAACAAGTCTTGCATGGGTAGTAATGATTGCTAAAGGAGTTGTAGTGGTGTTACAGTTATTATAACTAGTCCTGCTGGGAAAACTTTCACCTTATTATACCTTCTGCCAACAAATATCTGAGTTTGCTAGTCTTGCTGAGGACATCAGAGCTCTGAATTCTGATCTATCCGTGCCCTTCACCTTCACTGGTGAGCAGAAAACTAAAGGATTTGGACAGTACCATTCCCTTTGCCACAGCACACATTTTATACTTTTGCATACATCATTCTTCAGCCCCATAATTCATTTCTTGATCACTCTGTCATGGTTTGAGTGAAAACTTGTTGGCAGTTCTAGTACCCTGTGCAGTCTGTACTTCCTTTTGAGTTTCTTTTCTTCCCCACATTCTGTCTCACAGGTCTTATCTGATTCCCCATGGCTACAAAATTTCTTTGATCCCTACTTGAGCTTACAAACTTTAGATCTCCTCTGGTACTCCAGGGACAAATTTCCTTTGCTTGCTTTTCCTTATCATGAGTTTAGCTTTATCTGTCACTGTTTTAAAGAACTACAATAGATTTTCCTTTTTTGTTGGTCTTGCTGTGTGTTTTAACTGTGACATGTTACGCCTAGATGAACTCTTTGGCATAGGCAGTTGTATTCTTTAGTTGCCACATTACCTAGCAACTATAAAGCAGGAATGATACACATATTACCTAGCAACTATAAAACAGAAATGATACACATTTTCTGAAGCATAATGAACCTGAAAATCAATGAACTTTCCAGTGTTGCATCAACTCTAAATGCTTTACTCATCACAGAAAGGGTCATGTTCCCGAAATCTGAGACCTCCATTAATCTTTTCAACATTTAAGCTGTTTGCAGTTTAACAGTTGATATGTCATCATTTTTCGTAGCCTGCAGCTGTAGTCACAAGACTGGACATGTAACAAAAAGACAAGGCCTGCAGCTCAAAGAAAACAATTCTAGTCGATTGCTCAATTCCCACCGCCAAAGAGACGTGCAAATATGTAGCTTTGTAGTGAGTGCTGAAATGACTGAATGTATACTTATGAATATGTGTGTGTGTGGGTGTGCATGTGTACGTGTATGCTTGCCTGTGTGTGTATATGTACATGTGTGCGTGTGTGTAAATTTGGGTGTGGATTTGTCTGTCTATATACCTATGTGTGTCTGCATGTGTTTCACTGCACTGTGAATAGAAAAAAAAGAAGAATATGATTTACAGTCTGCAACAACTGAAAAATTTTAATTATTACACCTTTCTACCAGTAAGCATGTGTGCATTTTAGATGCTATGTGTTTTAGGTGGGCTGGTTGGAGTGAGTAGTTTCAGACAAGATGACATTTACATTGTCTATTCACCTTTTAGGTCACTGTGTTGGCAGTGGCATTTTAATAAGTTAGAGAGAGCTGTATTTGGGTAGGCCTAAAATACCGCCATGTGCACCTGACAATCCACCTGTGGGGCTGACAGCTCTATTGTCAGGTTGTTTCAGATGCCCTAATGAAGCAGTATCTTCTTGTACATGGGAAAGTCAGCTTTTAAGTTTTCCACTGGCACAGCAGTCTTCTTCTGTTTTGCTAGTAGTTAGTATTGTGTAGGGATTGTACTTTTACCTGTCTTGAGGGTTGCTGTCACTGATAACTGGCTCGTGAAATACAACAGCTGAATGCTGTTTTGTTTGCTGAAGTTAGGTTGAAATTATCAATCATACCTCTCGACTGTACAGATTTTCCCAGAATGTCCAGATTTTGACCTCATATTTTTGGTCAGTTTTTCATAAAACTGTGGTCTTATGGCAAATTAGTGGTAAATCATTAAAGATTGAACTTAGAAAAATTGTCCCTATTTTTGGGCATTTGTCCCACTTTTATTTGTGGCTTTGTCCAGATTTCTTTCTCATGGAAATATAGTTATCTCCTCCTACAGATCAAACAGAAACTTCTTAAATTTTCAATAGATGAATACTAGGCTAACTGGCCTGAAGGGTCATTTTAAACCTATCCGATATCTCAAGATCAGAATTAAACCTTGTACCTTGTGTTTGTAATGTGAAGACCTTATCCAATGTGCCAAACCCAGCCTGTCTGAGTTTCTAAGTACTACACCTCAAATTTTATAGTGTGAAAGTCATAAACAAAATGACTAGATGAAAGACCTTCAATTTCATGATGGGCCAAGAGATGGGAACAAAGTGATATACCTTCCACTCTACTCTTCCACTCTCTTGCCTAAGAAATGAAAAAGTGAGTATAAATGGAACATATATTCTTAATGTTACCTATCTGTAGTTGGAGTAGACCTCTTGAAAGATAACATAATTTAATTCTGCATTTGGTCATAGACCATAAAACAAACAAGATCCAGTTAAAAATAATCGACAGACAAAGCATGAGCTCTTTTTAATTGTTTGATTTATTTTTTGTTTTAACAGAATTAAAGTACAAAGAAATCTCTGGTAGTAGTGAACATGCACATTTCTTTGTTACACATTCTTTGGCCCTGATGTATAATACCTACTATGCTGTCTGTTGTAGGATACATTCAGATGTTCACAGACAGGCCATACTGCACATGGTTTGGGTTTGGGGCAAAGGGAGTTCTGGAAATCAGTTGTTATTTTATGGAATGTTGAAATGTGAATGGATAACTGAAAGCAAATTATATTCTTAGTCTGGTCAATAATGCATTACAGAGCAGCCTGTCTGTCTGAGGCATTATCCCTTCCTAAATAATGCTGTGCATGTCAGTGGGACAGAGACAGATGAATCTGTAGGGTACAGTATGCAGCATTTTTGAATTAGTGACTTCAGGAACTGTAACCTCAAGTCTTGCTACATGAAAGAACCAACACTTCTACACATGTACATACACACTGTGTTCTTGATCCTTTTTGTTCTAAGTAAATAGTTTATTCTAATAGGTAAACATTCTTTTATATAAATTTAGTTTGCCAAAAGCAGATATATTTGCAAAGATAGGCCTGCAGGTACTGTTAGGTTGTTTAGTATAGGAAGTAAAGGGTTAAAATATGTTAGGGGTTGGGTGGTAAGGTTTGGAAGAAATAAATTAAGGAGATGTAAAGACGTAGTTAAGTATGGGGAGGGGAATATATAAGGCTGTGTAGGAGGGAGATTGCTCTCTTTGGTGTGGGTGTTTGGAATGCATCATTAATTCCATTTGCTTACACCCAAGCGACCAAAGTTTGGTGGTTCAGGTACTTTTCTGTGCATCATTGAGGTAAGTTTGGGGGGGTTGTTTGTGGATTGGGTAGATATTAATCAGCTATTTACTGTTGTAAAGTAGGTAAGGTAATAATGTGATGGTAGTCAAATCTTTAGTTGTGTGAGGCCTGGTTTTGCGTGCCACAGAAGAAATATCATGGGTCATCTTTTCTTTGCAATGTGGAATTGATTAGTGTAGCATTTTTTCATATAGCAATAACCCATGCCTGGGTGTGGGTAATGCTGGATTTACCCACAGTTGGTGTGGTTTGGTCACGAGGATGAAGCCCGAGTGGCCAAACAAAGACAACCGTGGATAAATCCAGCATTACCCACACTCAGAAGTGGGTTATTGCTATTATACAATCACATTATTTAAGAAAAAAATACTTACTTTTCTTAAGTAATAGCATTGTATAATGCCTCCTTGCTGCCCTTCCTCAGCTGTCTGGTATTCTGCGGCAGTTCTGATGTACTCCGCATGTGTATGATTATGCAGTACATCAGAGCTGTGGCTGGAAGCAACGGAGAAAGCAAAATCTCCGTTGCTTTTTACAAACTGTCTCACTATGTTAAAGGAGTTTAACATAGCGAGACAGCTTTAAAAAAAGCAACGGAGAATCACCGTTGCTTTTTTTTAAGCTGTCTCGCTATGTTAAACTCCTTTAACATAGTGAGACAGTGTGTAAACAGCAACAGAGATCTTACGTTCTCCGTTGCTGTAAAAAAAGACATACTAATGGAAAAAGTCCGGGCGACCGGACATTTTTCCATTAGTACAAGTCTGATTTACTACATGCACGCTGACCAATCAGAGTGCACATTTTGGAAAATTAATGGGGGGTCGTTGTATAATGGGTAGTATTGATTTGCTTACCTATAGTGGGGTTATAATTAAGTAGTTCTTTCAAGTATAGGTGTTGCTTTCTTTATCAGTTGATGTTACGTTTTTAGCATCTTCCTGAAAATAATGTTTCTTGGTGGTTTTGCTGTTCTTGCCTGGTGATTGCTTCAAGAATTGGGTGAGTTGTGATGGTTTGAACAGCTGGTAGGTTGGTTCGATGATTTTATTGTCAGTTTGCTTAATGGCTCTTCCTAAGTAGGAGCGCAGGCCTTTCAGATTACATTTTTTACGGGTACTAGGAGAGTGGGTAGGAGCACATGAGTGGGCAGTTGGGAGTAGCTGGCTTCAATAGATTTCTGAGACTGGATAGTTTATTTAACGTTTGTTTTTCTTTTGGCTTTTCCCAGTTAGTGGTCGCCACAGAGGAACTCCGGTCCGCTAATGATTGGCAGTGGATTTTTTACGAGTGCCGAGGTGCCAGCTTAATGCCCAACCTTCAGCAAAGGTACGCCCATTCTACGTATGTCTTTTGAATGCCACTCGACCATGGGGAGGGCATGCAAACTCCACACAGAAGGCGCTCCAGCCAAGAATCGAATGGGAGAACCTCTTGCTGTGAGGCAACAACACTACTGCTGCACCATTGCAGCTTTGTAGTTTATTTAATATCTAATTAAATTGTGTGGCAGTTATATTTCAAGGACAGGATGGAGCGGTGTTGCTTGATATGCTGTCTGCTTGGGCAACATGGGTTACATGTGGCATAAGTGGTTTTAGCTAGAGGCATCCATACCACATGGCTTGTTAAGTTTATTACGTTGCATCTGTCTCCTTATAGTTTAGGGATCTCTACCTCTCAACTGTTCATATTTTCATACAATATCCAGATTTTGCCTTATATTTTGGTCTGTTCCTCATAAAATTCATGTTTTTTTGTCAAACCACTGGGGATTAATGATCTTAAATAATGACATTTGAGTTCAGATGTCATATCCTTCAGAAAATGCATGTTAGTACAAAATTTGTAATTCTAACAATGTTTATAAGACCTGTAGTTAAGATGTGTCCCTAATTTGGATTATCATCTCCCATCACTTTGACTTTGTTAAGAATTATTGCACTATGAGGTTAACAGGTATGGACATCCTTGGGGCTGTTGGTAAGTAGCTTCCCTTAATCTTGTCAAACTGGTGATCTTTTTAGAAAGTTGGTGCCTTATGTAGGTAGCAATCAGGGACAATACTGAGAATTATACACTTTATTACTTCAGCCAATGTTTATTAATACACTGAGTATATGTCAATATATGCTGAGCATTTTGAAATTTGTCTCTGTTCTGACTGAGTTTGTTGTGAGTAGTAGTGAAATATGAGCTTGGCCTGCTAAACTGACAGCAGAATGGGCTGCAGAAGTTGATGTTAAGTTGGTTGTTGTTAAGTTGTGGTTTTATTTGGCTGATTGATGGAATAGGGCTTTTAGTTAAGATAAGGGATCATTCATTTGTGGTTGGACTGAGTATTTTGACTGGTAGCAGGCTAGTAGTTATGTTAATATAGTTGTGTGATGGCTGGTTGTTTATGTTGGGGCAAATGGTGGTTAAGGTATGATAACATTTTATGGTACTATAACATAATAAGGTAAGTACAGGCATATTCAGTGTCATTGAAGAAAATGACGAGTAATGCAATATTATAATTTGCTGTTAAGGGCAATTGAGGGGAAGGTGGTTAGTGACAGCTGTGGCAATGGGTAGATAGTATTTTCTTTTTGGGTGAATAGTAGAGCAGGGGTTGACAGGTCAGTTAATGAAGGCACAGGTTTTAAGTAGGGTATCCAGGTAATCTTTATGGTAAGGTGTTTTTACTTATATAATTTAGATATTAGTTGATATATAAAGTAAAAAAAAAGGGATTAACAACAAGGTTTGTCATAGCTCATGCTTTAATATACCTTCTGCACCTTTCAGGATGGTGGATGTTACTGCTTTGAAGGATTGTTGGGCCAGCATAGTAGCCCAGACTAAGGCAATGTTCCAAGAGGTAGCAGTACCTGAACACCTTGAGCCAAGGTGTATTGGTGGAAAACAGCATGATACAGAACAAAGAGCAGAAGTCAGAGAAAGAGGAAGACAGATAGTCTGTTGGCAGTCCAGGAGTTTTCCAGTGGAAAGGGTACAAGAGGTTGTCCACAGAAGCTGAGTAAAGTCACAGGCATTCCCTCAGATGTCTTCAGGTAATCAGTGTGCCAGTGAGGTTGTGGATTTAGAGGAGCCAGGTATTGATTTAGATGTCAAGCTGTCAGTGTTTTTGCAAGACTTTAGCACAGGAGTCAGGCCAAGGTTGCAGGAGTTGTCAGGGTCAGTAGTGTCTTAACAGTCAGATGAAAAGTTGATGGGGGACATGTTGCTTGAATCTCAAAACTTGAGTGTATGGAGCTCATTCATTGGTGGACCAGTTAGTGCATGTTCTCAGGGCCATTGGGTCTGGATGTTATGCCTTCTCAAAAATTCCCACTTGATGTTATCAGGGTTTAGTCTTTGATGACCAAAGAGACAGGTTTGTTTTTAATGCTGCATATTCCTTTAGCAGTTAAGGAACAGATTTTGCAAGGAAAATATGTGGCTGTATTTGAGGTGCTTAATGCTGATGGTGCACAGAGTTTGGCTGAGGCTGAAGCTCCAGGAGATAAAGTCTTGGCAGTGGCTCTAGCAGCTTTGTTAAAGAAAAAGCGGGGGAGGTATAGGGCCAGAACTTGGGACAACTGGGTCCTTGGATTTGTTTATTTTATTGCAGTTATCATGAAGAAGGATGTGTCACAGGGTTTACAGTTGTCTTATTTCATCTCAGTTAGAGAAGCACTGTGATTAGGGGGAGCGATGCCTGGTTATGGTATGACCCATGATTTAGGAAACTGAAAGCAGTAGACAAAATGCTTAAATGGGAGTCAAGGCATGGGATACATGGCTTGGTACTATGGTGGACAAGGTAGTAGGCCAAGTACAATCTGGACAAGGTGAAAATTAGTTTAAAGCTGGTAGCTGCTCTGCTTTCAGTGTTGGCAAATGTACATGGCAAACTGTAGTTTTGTCCATATGTGTACTGGGTGCAGTGGTTCCGTAGTTTTGTCCATACGTGTACTGGGTGCAGTGGTTCCGTAGTTTTGTCCATACGTGTACTGGGTGCAGTGGTTCCGTAGTTTTGTCTATACATGTACTGGGTGCAGTGGTTCCGTAGTTTTGTCCATACGTGTACTGGGTGCAGTGGTTTCATAGTTTTGTCCATACGTGTACTGGGTGCAGTGGTTCCGTAGTTTTGTCCATAGGTGTACTGGGTGCAGTGGTTCTGTAGTTTTGTCCATACGTGTACTGGGTGCAGTGGTTCCGTAGTTTTGTCCATACGTGTACTGGGTGCAGTGGTTCCATAGTTTTGTCCATACGTGTACTGGGTGCAGTGGTTCCGTAGTTTTGTCTATACATGTACTGGGTGCAGTGGTTCCGTAGTTTTGTCCATAGGTGTACTGGGTGCAGTGGTTCCGTAGTTTTGTCCATACGTGTACTGGGTGCAGTGGTTCCGTAGTTTTGTCCATACGTGTACTGGGTGCAGTGGTTCCGTAGTTTTGTCCATACGTGTACTGGGTGCAGTGGTTCCGTAGTTTTGTCTATACATGTACTGGGTGCAGTGGTTCCGTAGTTTTGTCCATACGTGTACTGGGTGCAGTGGTTCCGTAGTTTTGTCTATACATGTACTGGGTGCAGTGGTTCCGTAGTTTTGTCCATACGTGTACTGGGTGCAGTGGTTCCCAATGAGCAATGGCATGTTGGCATACTGACAGCACAGGGGATGTAGGTCAGTCAGACAATAGCTGGCCTGGACTCACAGGGCAAGTAATGTTAGAGGTTGGGGGAAATTTTGAGGAGTTAGGGGTCAAATGTCACTTTACATGTAACCAGGGAGGTCAACATATGCATTCTCCTGTTAATATTGGGGTTCCTTCTGCTTTGCTGGGAAATTATCCTAATTGGGCAGAGGTAGAGGAACTAATTTCAGGTTTAATAGTAGTTTTTTGAATAAAGTCATGAGCTGTGAGTAGTCAAGAGATTCCTAAGATTTGTAAATCAGTTAATGCCAGAGAGGAAGTGGCTATGGCTTTGCTTCCTAAGAAGTTGGAAGCAGATAGGGTTTTAGGTGGTTTGGAGGATCCACTATTTAATCATTTTTTTATTTCCCCTCTAGGGTTGGTGTCCAAGAAGAGGAAAGGAGAATTTCAATTAACTCACCCCTTGTTTTTCCTGAGGGTGGATCTGTTAATGATCACATTGACAGGAGGGATTCAAAGGTGCAATATGCATTGTTGGATTATGCAGTTTGCATCATTAAAGGTTTTCTAGACCAATTGTAAGTTAACTTAGATTTTGACGTGGCCTTTCATTTGTTACACATTAAGAAAGCGGGTTGGCCATGGTTGGGTATGTGTTTCGTGGGTAAGTTTTATTTTGATAAGGTGATGCCTATGGGCTGCTTAGTGGCCGGTTCTACATTTGAGAAATTTAACACAGCTCTGCAATGGATTTGGCAGCAACGGTCCCCTAGACAGCAGGTGATACATTATTTACATTTTTTCTGTTAGCTGAGGAAGGGAAACAGGAAGTGAGTGAAGCTAAGCAGGGAGTTATTGAGCTGTGCAGAGATTTAGGGATGCCATTAGCTGATAACAAGGTTGAAAGTCCATGTAAAAGGTTAAAGATTTTTGGATTAGAATTTGATGCAGTGTAAGATTTATTTTGCTTGCTGTTGGATAAAATTAACACACTGAGAGAGAGGCTGGTTAGTTGTTTTGCAAGGAAGAGTAAGGTAAGAGAGGTTATGGAACTGTTCGGTTTGTTAAATTTTGCATGTAGAGTGGTTGGTTCAGGAAGGATGTTCAACAGATCAGTGGCTAATTTGTTCAGGGGGACCATAGCAAGCGACACTGGATGCATGTAACAAGAATAGTTAAACAGGATGTTGATATGTGATTAAGGTTTCTTGAGGATTTCAATGGTATATCTTTTTGGCAAGTTAATTGGGTTTCATTTGAGGAGCTATTGTTGTTTATAGATGCATCTGGAAGGGTAGGTATGACAACAATTTTTAAAGAGTGATGGTTTGCTGATGAATGGCCAGGATGCTGGCGGATGGACTGGAACAAGGCCGTGGCATTTTTAGAGTTGATGCTGATTTGTGGTAGTATGGCAAGAGGAGCTGAGGAATACGTAAGCGGTATTCTGAATACTGCTTACTTAATTCCATTCAGATTATAAAGCAAGAGTGCAGTTCTTGGTCAGGAAGAAGGCAAGGTCTGTTTGGTACAATTGTTTTTGTGGAAATTAGTTTGGCTCAGTTTGTGGATTAACATGTCATTTTCAGCCATACATGTGCCAGGTAAATTACATGTTTAGCTGATAGCCTGTCTTGTTTTTAGTTTGACAGGTGTCACCTGATGGCTGCAAATGCAGGTTTACAATCAGTGGCAGTTCTAGAGGAAGTATGGATGATTGACAGGATGAAGCAAGATGGCTATTTTCACAATTCTGGTCCAGGTCTACAAGAATGGCTTGTAGCTCAACTGTCACTGCTTTTATGGCTTTTAGGCATCAGCTCCCTACTGAATGGAGGAAATGGTCTCCAAGATTAGCGAGTCAGTCTTTGGTTTATAGTTGGGGGCTGGGGAAGCAGTGCATAGTTAGCATGAACATGATGGCTGTTAGTGCTATGGCAAGGCTGTTGAGTTTGCTGTACGATGTTACTAAGAACTGGGGAGTGTTGCAGATGTTAAAGGGTTGGGAGAGGGTGAAGGAAGATGGTTATGATAGGAGGCTTCTGTTAGGTAGGTTGCTGTTGACAGTAGTTTTGGCAGGGTTTTTGGCCAGTTCTTCCTATTCAAAGAGATTGTGTGCAAGGTCAGTGCTGTAAGTGTTTATTCATATGGGGCCTTTAAAGTTAGCAAAATGCTGGGTAACTTGTATTGGTGTGAAGTCTGCATTACACATGCAGAGGGTTTTGTATGGTTATGCAGGTCGAAGGTGAATCAACGAGGATGAGGACAAGAAAGCATGTAGTGTTACACTAAAGTGGGCTTGTTAGGGCAAGAGTGAGAAACTCGGGCAGACAGATTGTTGTTTTTTTCAAGATATTATAGGTAAGGCAGTGGTAGCAGGGCAGTTTGTTCAGATTGTAGAGAGAGCTTTGGTGAGTCAAGGTATTAAGGCAAATTGTTTTTCAACTCATTCTTTTTGGATAGAGTGAGTATCAGATTTGGACTTGCAGGGTAGCTGGACTGAGTTGATAAAAAGAGCAGAGAGGTAGGTTTTACTGACGCATTTTTAAGTTATGTCAGATAAAAGTTAACAGGAGCTGTTCAGAGTCTGGTGACGTTAGCCAGATATCTGGAGTGCATCTGAACTGAAATCCAAGGTATCCACTGCAAACAATTAAAGTATATTTAAAAGTCTGTATTGCACTTTGTTAACCATATTTATTTGGCTTGCTGATTCATTTTTACTGATTGTGTCTGCATTTTTTTCTGCACTTTGAAATTCTGTACTACTGCCTTATATAACATAGGCTAGATTAAAACTTGCTGAATCTAGACTGTTTGGTATCACTGTGCTCTAAGCCAGCCATCTTAGATTAAGAGGGCTTCCCTGCACCCTTGTGGCAGAAGTGTGGGCCTCAGGTTCATTTGAGTTGGGGATTGCTGGAAAAAGAGTCAGTTTGGGGAATTCCCCATTGGTAGTTTGTTGAATTTCGCTTGTATTTAAGCCTTGCATTTGTGCATAGCTGTGCATCACACAGTGGTGTTAGCGCTGCCCTGTATAGACCCAAACACATGGAAACATAAATTTTCCCTAGACGTCTGTCAGTAAAACCCTCCCAAGTCCCCTGTTGCTCTACAGGCAACTCAGCTGCACACTGAGCAGCATCACCACAGCTCTTCACCATAAACCGTCAACAGAATAAGCCCCTCTGTTATTCTTACATCATAAACTGATCCAACTTACCCACTCCCCAACAGTACTAAGGTATAAACTGGCCATTTCTCTGGCCAGCCTGAATGACTTGGGCATCCTAAGGCAATGTAGTAATTGCATCATGGATATTGACAACCACTTGATCCAGAAATAAACAAATACCATATGTGAGAGATGTAATTACACTATCAACTTGGAAGCAATCCTATCACATAACAAAAAACAAGACATCAAACAGGTTGTCAGCTCATGCACTTCACCTGTCAAACAAGTTCAGAACATAACACATAAACCCACATATGCAGCAGTACTCATTAGAAGCCTACTAATGTATCAGAGACCTCCCAAGCACAAATTATCTGCACACACCTCAACGTGTAATAAACCAGTGCACATAACGCACATATCAGAATCTCACCAAATGATCCTCTAAGGCAAAACACCTCAAAACATAATGTCTTGGTCAAAGGAGACTCCATAGTGAGACACATAGATGTCCCTGTCACCAGGCTGGACAAGGAGAAGGTCCCAGTCAACTGCCTATTGGGTGCCAGGATCCATCAGACCACGCATGCACTCAGGTCACCCAACAACAAGTATCATTATGACTCTGTCATAGTCCATGTTGGAGTAAATGACTTGAGATATACCTCCCTGGACTATATGAAGAGAGACATGACTGAACTCTTAGATTGTGTCCCAGGCAGGTAAGACCCTAGCCCTAAGCAGCAGTCTACCTTCACCCAGGATGATGCCACAATATAAAAAAAAATTATTGACTTCAACAATTGGCTTAGCTTCTGGTGTCATTCCAGGGAGATCCAGTATTTGTTAGCCTGAGTAGACATGGTCAACAGGGCATGCTGCTTTGCCAGAGATGGTTTGCACGTGTCTCTCCTAGGCTTTTAGATACTTGCTAAGGTGCTTGCCCCCCCCTCCCCCCCCCCGGTGCCTTTTTTAGGCAATGTCAAGACAAAAAAATTTCCAACATAGCAAAATCCACTCGAGACAAATTCAAGGTTCTGCTGCTTAATGCTAGGAGTCTAAACACAAAACTCCACTCCCTTGATGCACTCCTCACCTTGGAAGATACTGATGTCTGTTCAGTCACTGAAACATGGTTCAAGGCCACAGACAGCACCCCAGCTGTGCAAGGCTACAATGCCTTCTACACGTCCGGACCTAAGAATGAGTCTGAAAGAACCAAATGTGGAGGTGTATCCATCTTAAAGCCAAGTACACCTCCAGATTAGTCAAACAGTATGACCCTCTTGAACTATTTTCATGCCCAATTAACTAAAGGCAGAACACCCTACCACATCATTGCTAGCAATAGGTCCCCTTCATGAACCAATATAAGCACAAAACCTACCTGCACTTACTGGAGTCACTTACCATACAGCCCAACACCTTAGTCATGGGAGATTCCAATTATCCCGTCATTGATTGGGTAACATACACAAGCTCAAACATGCTCACCAAGAAGTTCCTGGACTTTGTCAATGCAAATGCTCTGGAACAAATAGTCTGCACCACCACAAGGGGCTCCAGTGTCCTTGACATAGTACTCACCAACATGGGTGGTCACTGCACTGCCCCCTGTGTGATACCCTCCCTGGTAAGGTCAGACCATAAATCAGTCTCATTTGAAGTAACTATGGGACTCAACACCCCCAAAGGAGCAAAAAAAAACTAAGGGACTTCTTCAAGCAAACTACAGCCACTAAGTGATGGTACAAAAAGTTTTATAACCCCTGCAATCACAGGCATTGACTCTTATGCAGAGATGTACACAAATGCCTGGTATAATCATCTTAACAACTGTATAGACTTGTTTGTACCTGACCAGATTAAAACCAGGCCCTCCCGAAAAAACAAGCCACCTTAGTGGATATCTAGTATAAACAGATTGTATAAAAATAAAAAAACTGATGTTCAAGAACAAGAAGCAACTGCCTCTGCAGAGAAAGAATCCCCTCCATAGATTAAACAAGCAAACCAGAAGTCTTGTAAAGTCCTCTAAAGCTAAATATGAATCTAAAATTGCATCCCTAGCCAGGGATAATCAGAAGAAATGTATTAACTATGTCCAAAGTCTAAAAGGGAGTGTCCAGCTATGTGCTGAATTGGTAATAGATGGTACCACTCACACTATACTGAAGGAAATTGCCAACCTGCTATTTGACAGATTTGGTGCAAACGTCACCCCCCACCAGCCATACCTCAAAGTATAGCTGATACCAGTTATTCATCTAGTATCGCTAGAGCTCAAGTCATATCTGCACTCTCCAAGGCCAAAAACACAGCCTCAATGGGAGCAGATAACATCCCAGGTCACTTACTAAACAATCTAAACAGGACCTAGCTGACCCACTTACCGTTCTCTTTAACCATAATCTGAGAACTGGCTTTTTTACCAGCAGAATGGAGAACAGCAACAGTAATCCTCTTGCATATTGAGGGCCATACCGACCCTGGGAACTATAGACCCATAAGTCTAACCAGCCTTATTTGCAAGGCCATGGAAAAGATCATCATGGACCTTACCAACAAGGGCATAGATGACCTTCATACTCTAGACCCAACCCCGTTTGGCTTTGTTAAGGGTAGATCCTGCTTATTGAACCTTGTAGACTTCTATGAGAAAGTCACCAAAGCTCTGGATAAAGGTAAGACAGTGCATACCACCTATCTGGAGCTAGCCAAAGCCTTCAACACAATCCCCCACTCGGGTATCATTGAAAAACTCTCCCACCTAAGTGTTAACCCTTATATCACTAGATGGTTAGCAAATTGGCTCACCAATAGAACACATACTGTCAAAGTTTGTGACCCCACCTCTACATGTAGACTCATTATCAGTGGTGTACCACAAGGATCTGTACCCTTTACTATTTGGAAACTATTTCTCAGAAGACTGGACTAAACTAGATGACCTTTGGCTTACTAAGTTCACTGATGACTGTAAAAAAGGCCCAATCATTGATTCCCCAACAATGTTAACATATTATAGGAGGAGCTAACACAAACATATGACTGGTGCCAAAGTCATGGTCTAAAAATAAATTCAAATAAGTGTACTATTATGCCATTTGTCAAAGTGGAATTCTCCATAATTACAATTTTTGCAGCACCCCTCTAAGTTCAAACCCAGTGGTGCGAGATCTGGGAACACAGGTCAACAGCAATCTGAACTTTGACCACCAGGTTTCCACAGTGGTAGGGAAAGCCTTCTACATTGCACATCTCATAAGTAAAGGCATCGTGTCCAGGTCTAAGGATGTTATAACCCCACTATACACAATCCTAATCAGACATTAGTAGAGTACAATGCTCCCTTCTGCGTGCATCTCACCAGACACCTGCAGCAACTGGAGAGACCACAGAGGTTTTTCACTAAGAAGATGCAGGGCCTCCAAACCATGACCTATGTGGATAGACTGAAAGCTCTGTCACTGTACTCTATATCATATAGGCTACTGAGAGGTGACGTGTGCCTGGCCTAGAGGGCAGTCTCTGTCCATGACTCTATGGAAATGCTGCACATCCACAAATCAAATGGCACTAGAGTCACTCACTCTAGGGACTTCAGCCTTGCCAGTGACATTAACAGAACATGCTGCAGAGACAGGTATGTCTCCCAGAGATTGCCGCTGCTCTGGAATAAATTTCCAATTCATGTGAAGCAGAACTCTATAATGACCCTATTCAAGTGCAACCTGGACAAATGGATGGGTGACTGCAAATTCGCCCTGGGGGTGGCACCCATGTTCCTCATGGACAGGGGTAGTCGGTGCTGATCTGTAAAGTACGTCCAACTAACAAAGGACAATGGGGGCAACCTGCCCGGGATTAACATGGTTTGGATTACACAGTCTCTAGAGCCTAGTAACTTCCTATGAACCTATAAGCTGGAAGGAATGTATAGTATTCTGTTTTGATAGTTTTTCAGGCCACAGGCCACAGCAAGACTGCAATTATCAGACATTCCTTTCTTTATTGATTAGCAAAATAGGCAATGATACAACTTCATGGCAGCATGTTAGGGATTGGCCCTTTGAAATGGAACGGGATTTGGTGTGTTTTTAGAGGCATGCAGTGGCATCAGTTAATTGGCAAGGTCAATGCTTTATATTTACATAAGTTAGTGTTTATTCATTTAGGGGTAACAACCTGGGTGTCATGGTGTAAAGAAGGTTATTAGCTTGCACTTTAAGAAATTTAGTGGCTTTGAAGCAAAGGTTTCCTAAGGTGCTGTTTGTTTGGTCTGAGATAATACCTACATTGTTTTGGAGGCAGGCTCATTTTCTTAAAAGTACTGAATTGATCCAATGTTTTATTCATTATAGGGGATCGCAGGCATTTTTCCCTGGATATCCATGTTTTGCCTCATTAGGAGTTTTCAGGTAGGGGCCCTACATGGTATAGAGCTGATGGGGTACATTTTTATGATGTTGGTCTCTACCTTTTTGATGTCGATATTTCGCTGTTAGTAAAAGATATGCTGTGAGTCTTTGAAGTTAGATTGTTGAAGGAAGAAAGGGGAAACAGTCTATAGTGGACAGGCTGGAGGCCATTTTAGAGAAGTCTTGAAGAGAGACCCCTCTATTCCCCTTTCTTTGTGGAATGCTTTAAGGTATAAACTGGAGTGGGCTGTGGCATGCTACTCAGGTGGGCATGGGTTTCTACAGTGAGAGGTTGTTTTAACTTAGTGGTGACTGACTCAACACTGCCTTTCACAATGTTATTGTGTTGTGACGGAAGTTGTGCTATTGTTTGAATGTTGAATAAACTGGTCGCACAGGCAATCATGGTTCCTTTATTGTGTTGGGCAGGAGTATAAGAATAAAGTACATTGCTCACTTTCTGAAGTGCAAGTAACGAACCTCTGAAGCTGGGAATAATGTCATTACAATATAAATATTATACAATTTTCAATGCAAAAATCATATAAATTGTGCATTTTATTTTATTGATAAGGATAATGCTTTGAATTTCTTGGAGCTGAAAACTCCTTCCATGAGATAGGAACATGGAAATAATACTAAGCAGGAGATGACAAGGAGTATAAGATGCCAAAAACAGACAACATAAAACTTCTTGCCACCCTTGTCAAACACTTATTAGTGCTCGTCTTCCAGACTGAGCAGGGCCTTACTTGGTGAGCCTGGTGTAAATTTGTGTCTACCCATCCAGTCATCTAGACTAGCCTTAAAGGTAACCAAAGTGGCACTTTGACTTATAGTGGCAACGCAGTCCATATGCTGGGAATATGCTATGTTAGGAACTGATCCCTCCACTGAGCCTTGTTTATGTTTTGGTGTAGATCACTGAGCCTTGTTTATGTTTTGGTGTAGATCACTGAGCCTTGTTTATGTTTTGGTGTAGATCACTGAGCCTTGTTTATGTTTTGGTGTAGATCACTGAGCCTTGTTTATGTTTTGGTGTAGATCACTGAGCCTTGTTTATGTTTTGGTGTAGATCACTGAGCCTTGTTTATGTTTTGGTGTAGATCACTGAGCCTTGTTTATGTTTTGGTGTAGATCACTGAGCCTTGTTTATGTTTTGGTGTAGATCACTGAGCCTTGTTTATGTTTTGGTGTAGATCACTGAGCCTTGTTTATGTTTTGGTGTAGATCACTGAGCCTTGTTTATGTTTTGGTGTAGATCACTGAGCCTTGTTTATGTTTTGGTGTAGATCACTGAGCCTTGTTTATGTTTTGGTGTAGATCACTGAGCCTTGTTTATGTTTTGGTGTAGGTTTATGTCTCTAGTGTGGGTGTCTGTAGAGGCACTGGTTATGAGAAGAAATAGAAGATCAAAAGGATTGGGTCTTTTAGGGCTTGAAAAGCTAGACACAGGTCACATTGGAGCAACCAGTAGGCTGCTGAGTATGACAAAAGTCATGATAGTCTTTCAGAATAATTGAATGATTTCAGACCTGTAGCTGTCTTGATTAGAAATCTTTGAGGCCTTTCCAGGTGAGTGATATGCATGGATTTTTACATAGCAAAGGGGACGTTATATTTAAAGATGGATCTAATAAAGGAAGAACCCAGGGGTAAGACAAATTATTTGGCTCTTGAAGATATTCCCTTGGTATTTACCCGTACAAGATAGGATTTACTGACTATGGCAGAAACATGATGATTCAATGAGAGAAAGAGAGAGAGGTTTGCTACCCAGGTCTCTTATGACCATCTCTGTCCAAAGAGAAGTACCATTTCTAACATATGAGGTGGGAGCAGCATTTTATTTTGCCAAGCTCAACAACGTTGCACTTTTTTGCATTTAACTGACTGCTTTCATTACAATGGGTATGTGCATATTCTATACCTCACTGGAACTGTTCAGTATCAACAGATGAATGGATAACAGTAACCAGCTTGCAGTCATCAGCAAAATGGGTTAACCACACTTTTAGGATATTGTCTTGGATGTCTGCAAAATAAATGCCAAAGAGAAGAGATGACCTGGTACTGATACCTGTGGCATCCAACTTGTTACAAGTTTACATTCAGAGAGTATACCAGCAATATTCACAATCTGAAATCTGTTAGATAGGCAATTTGCAATATTGCAAACATTGAGGGGGTGTTATAAAGTCTGTCTTACTTTTTAATTTTAGCATGCAGAGCAGTATCAAAAGCTTTGCTCAGGTGAAAATAAGAAGTATGCACAGAGTGACCACTATCCACTGCCTCTGCAATAATTTCAAAGTTCAGGTGGCAGGACCTGCCCTCTACAAAACTAAAGTGTGTGTGGTCTAGTTCAGTTAAGTTGCCTATGTCAGGGTGAATGAGTTGCTTTGATACATTCTATGGGTTTGCATAAAGACAGGTGTGGCTGGCTAGCCCATAATGACCTGGGTCTGTAGAAGCGACACCCTTTTGTAGGGGAATCATAATTGCTATTCTCTGGGCATCAGGCAGAAACTGTTGACAGGTTGAGGATAAGCAGTTTAAGTTTATGCTCAAATAGTCCATATTTTGCACTGATGAGAATGGAACCTAGTCTGTCGTCTGGTGCTATGGAAGTATAATTTTTAGCTTTTAACAGGGGTTCCTAGACTTGTTTCAAGGTGATTTCAGGAGAAGCTCAATTTTGAAGGATAGAGGAGACAGCAATGTTAGCAGGTAGGGTAAATGTATCTCTAAATATGTCTTCTAATATATTGTCTATACCCTTTGGATCAGTGTGTGATATTATTATGGATGGGCACACTGCATTGTTAGATATTATTCCTTCACCTATTTAATAAGACGTAAAAGCTCTACTCCTCACTTTACTAAATATAAACAAATCAGAACAAATAGAAACTTCAACCCCGAATCTTTCCTTGCTGAATTACAAACTACAAATTGGTCTCCTCTTAAACTTCTGCCGCTAGATGACGCTGTTGCATACTTCATCTCAAAATTCCTATCTATACTAGACTCTCATGCCCATCTAAGATCTGTCAGAATTCGCTCAAAACAAGCCGCTTGGCTCTCAAAAGACACACGGCATAAAATAATTATGAAAAATAAACTTTGGACCAAATACCATAGCACCAAAGATCCCAGCGACCATCTTAAATTTAGAGAAACAAGAAACATTACAAAAAAAGCCATACTTCTAGACAAAAGAAATTACTACTGCTACCTACAACAAACTAACCAGCTAAACCCACAAAAGTTTTCGGCAGGGATTAATAGACTCCTAAAACCTGGCCACTCCGACACCCCACACCCCTTAAACTCTTCCCATAACAACCCAAAACAAACAGCAGATGCCTTTAATACATTCTTCACTGAAACTTTCCAGTCACTATCTAAACAACTATCCCCCGATATAGCTTCTCAGCCCACCTCCCCTCCCACTTCTATTCCCCAACTACAACTTCAACCTGTACCCACATCCCTTATCTGCTCTCTTCTCTACAAACTTAAACCCTCCTCACCATCTCCTGACCTTCTACCCCCCCCCCAAAATATCTAGAAATTGCTGCCAAACCACTGGCCTATCCTATTTCCATTCTAATTAACAGAGCCATTACCGAAGGCTACATTCCCTCAATTTGGAAAACCTCACATATCATTTGCCTGCATAAAGGTGGTGACTCAATACAGCTTTCCAGCCTGCCGACCCATAGCCCTTCTCTCCCCCCTTGCTAAAATAATGGACAAAATGTATCCAAAAACAGCTTCTTATACACCTGTTAAATAACAACATCCTGTCCAACTGTCAGCATGTTTTCAGACCCTTCAATAGCACCACTTCTGCCCTCCTTTCCTTCACTGACTGCATCAACAAAAATAGAACAATAATATCCTCACCTCTGCTCTCTTCATTGACCTATCCAAAGCCTTCGATATGGTCAATCACCAGATTCTAATAAATTTACTGAAAACATTAGCCTTAGACTCTAGTGCCATAAATTGGTTCCACTCCTACCTTCAAAATAGACAACAGGCAGTACTCTGGCATAATAACTTATCCAACCACCTCCCCATTTCCCTAGGAGTTCCCCAAGGCTCTATTCTTGGTCCCCTTCTGTTTTCTATTTTTATTAATGATCTGCAAACTAGTATTCCCTTAGCTACCTGTATACAATACGCTGACGATTCTACTCTAATCTGTTCTGCCTCATCAACCTCAGAACTACACTCTATTACCCATCAGACTTTTCTAACTGCAGAAACTTGGTTCCTTAAACAATGTCTAATCTTAAACTCTAAAAAAAACGAATTATTACTCTTCTCCCCCACCCGCAAGTCCCCTCCTCTCAACTTCTCAGCCCTCTCTAATAATGGCACCAGTATATCTCCAGACCCCTCCACTAGGCTCCTTGGAGTTGAAATAGATAACAACCTATCCTTTGATTCTCACATAAATAACACTATTAAACAAGTCAACAGAAAACTAGGCTCACTTTATAGAATCAAACCATTCCTCACTCCACTGGCCAGAACCTCCATTGCCCACTCCCATCTGGTCTCAACCTTTCTTTATGCCTCACCTATTTATACTAACCTCTCCAAATCTAACCTCAATAAACTGTCTACTGCCTATAATAATATCGCCAGATTTGCCTCTGGTTCTAGTTACAGAACTCACCATTGCAAAAACTTAAAGGAATTAGGATGGCTAGAATTGCAGAATCTGATCTTGTTCTATCAACTCTCCTTAGCCCAAAAAATTCTGTACAAGCCCACTAATACCCCTATACTCACTTCCCTTATAACTCCATACTGCAACCTCAAAAGCCTACGTTCCTTTAACAAACACCTCATAGCAACTTGTAAAGCCAACAACTTGGCAGGTAACTCCTTGTTCTCTAACACTATTGGAAAATCCTGGAACTCGCTTCCTGACAATCTCTCTTCCATCTCCTCTCCTCACTGCTTTAAAACCCAGCTCAAAACCTTCCTTAGAACCCGCTGGCTCTGCCCCTGCATAAACCCTGACTAACATTTCCATCTATTTCTACCACTTCCACCTTTTCTGCCTACAAAATTTTTTTTTTTTAGTCCACAAGCAAAATGACTGTTAGTATGTAAATGTCCTAACTTTTGCTCCTGACAGACTTTGACACATTAAATGCTCTTTAACTAAAATGTCACTCTCTGTAATTCTGTTTATAAATGAAAGTATTTTTGGAGCTTTTCTCCCCGGGCCTCCACTGAAAATGGACTCAATATCCAGTTGGACCAGCCCAGTTAACAATAAAATAAAAAAATAAAATAAAATAATTTACTTACATAGAAAAAAGATTTAAAGTTTGTTATCTGTGTTGACCCTAAGTTTATATTCTGCTTTACATTTTCCAATACTGCTCTTAAGTTCCTTGTTGGCATGTCTCAGTGTAGTCATGAAACGGGGATAGGAATTTCTTGTAATTTTTCATTTTCCTTTTTTTTTGTTATACAATTTATTTATACATGAGTTTCACCAGAAAGGTTTATTTCTGAATTTAGCATTAAATTTAATCCATATGGGTACTGGTTTCTCTGCAGCTGTTTAGGTGCTGGTTAAATGTGAAGGTTAATATGACAGTATTCTCAGTTGGATCTGTTTGCAAGGGATTGTTTGGAATTTTGCATATGTCTTCGACAAATAGAATTAGGTTTATCCTGGATAAGTCCCTAAAGATGGTCTCCTTTGTTGATGGGGTAGTATGATTAAGCCTGACAGAAGATAACCAATTTGTGGTCGGATTTAACCAGGGATGAGGAGATGTGGGGTGAGGTACAGGTAGGAGCTAGGTTTGTAACGACCAGGCCAAGGATGTTAGACTCTCTAGCAAGTACCTTTAGAATTTGCTTTTGCATATCGGTTTTAAAACAGTATAAGAAATGTTGAGTATAACTATTTGTAGAGGTGTAAGTGTGCTAGTCAGTGCTTTTGTAATTGAAGTCAGTTAGCAAGAAGATATTTGGTTTGATACTTAGTTTAACACCATTTGGGTCAATCATTTCCATGATTTTAAGTTAATAGGCTCATAAGTAAGTTCTAGGTTAACTGCCCTTGTGGGTCATTTTAAGCCTAGCCAATTTCCCTTTTTATGTTCAAATTAACCTATCCCATTTGGTTAGAGATTGGTCTTACCTATCCCATGGTGAATAATTATATATTACCTCTAATGAGAATAACTGGGATCATACCACAGATAATTTGAGGGTATCAATGCATGGGATAAAGCCTTTAAAAGCTGTCACTGTCCATTAGCAGTTCAGGGGGAAGTCCTGGGATACATTTCCTGTTTCCCATTCATAGATCCAAGTTGCACTTGAGTATGGATAGAGATAAACTTTCTTTTATGTGATGGGAAGTCTGTTCCAGAGCTGCATACTTCAAGCCATTCTGTTGATGTTGAAAAAGAGGTTTAGATCCCCAGACGGAGTATTTCTGATGCCATTTAACTTGCTGATGTGCAGGGGGGGGGGGATTGGATGGGGATCTCTAGGTAGTAATGAAGTGATAGCTGGATTTATTAAAGGGGACATAGATCTCCAGGAGCCCCAGGTTAAAGCCATGGGCAATCTGAGGTGAAGTAATGGTGTTTCTAACATCATGAAAGACTATAACCACAGTACCTCACTGCCTAAAGTAATGCACAAATTACTGTATTCTTATGCTAAATGCTTGAGGTGGAATTCAATCTTTCCTGCTTCCATGGTGAAACACCTTAACCATAGGTACATGTGAAGGAAACTTGACATTTGACCACAGAAAACCTAAGATGTCTAGCCATATACTCATTTAAGAAGATACACTAAAATGTTCTTGCCACCCTTTACAAGCAATTAGTAGTGCTTACCTCCTAAATCAAGTAGGGTCATATATGATAAGCATTATGTACGTTTGTATTTACCATCCTGTCAGGCAAATTATTACTTTTTTGAACTCTAGTGATAGCTTTTTTCACAGGCTAGAAATACATTGAGTTACTAACCTATCCCTTTACTAAGTCTTATTTGTTGCTATAGAATTAGTTCCCTAGTTTGGATGTTTGTAGATCCACTGGTTTTACAAAAAATAAGAGGTCATATAGGACTAGTTTTTTCATGGCTTGAAAAATTTGACGCAGATCATATTGGAATAACTGTTTGGCTACTAAATATAACGAAAGTTGCACCAGTCTATCAGAATAGCTGAAGGATTTAAGGCCTGTTTTTTTGTTTTTTATTAAAAAATCATTAGGGCCTTTACACTTGAATGATATGCTTGGATTTACACATACGATAAGAGGCACTGTATTCAGTAATAGTTCTGGATAAAATGACTTCTTTAGATCTTGAAGATATTGTTTTGGAAATGAACTGGGCCAGATAGGAAGATCTGGTGGATAAATGATGATGAAATAAGAAAGTGTTGGTTCACATAAGTGCACAGACCTGTTATGACCGTATCTATCTGAAGAGGAGTACCACTTATAATGTATGAGGTGGGAGGACTAGATCTGACAGAGAAGATGACTGACTTTTGCTTAGATGTAGTCAGGTATGAAGAGATGTGGGAATGAGGTACAGGCAGGGGTTAGGTTGGTAAAGACCAGCTCAAGGGTACTCAGCCCTCTAGAGGGCAGTTTTACAGCTTGCTGCAGTGCACCAGTGTGTTAGTATTAATGAAATCTGAAAAGAACTGAGCATATCAATTGAAAATTAAATTATGTAATGATGTAACAGTGAAATCTACTAAAGACATAAGATTTTTTTTTTTTTTTTTGCTTCACAGGTATATGTAAAATATTATCCAATACCTACTGTGATATCAATTTGTGGGCGTGGTTATAAAGAAAAAGTGAACAAAATGGTCAGACAGTAAAAGTAAAAAAAATAAAATGAAAAGAATTCACTAACTAGAATCTTTTTTTTTCAAAATTACTAGCAACTTTAACATGAGCAATATAACTGGAAATGAAATGTAATTGCAAAACAAAGGTTACTTAGAAAGTGAGCAGTATGCTTAAAAATATTTGCTTTAGAAAATGTGTTTCCTGTAACACATAGAGTATACATTCGTTTTCTTATGTTAAGACTATGCTATTTACATTAACTGAATTAATGACTTGCACATTATTCAGCTTTATAATGTCTACTGTAACTCACTCTTTTCTTGTTGGATTTTTATTATCTTGAAGTTGTCTCCTCAGTATTCCATTGGAATCTGGACCTACCATTTGAACATACCCACGTAATGAATGTAAATAACAGTTGCGGCAGTTATAAGCAGTAGAAGTGGTGCCTGGAAGTTTTGAATCCTTTTATATTTTGTACAAGCGTTGTACGTCAACATTTTCCATGCTGTAATAGAGTATAGGCAGGACTGAGATTCTAGAAGATATCACTGCATAATCCTGTCACTGTTATTCTACTATGCAGAATACCCTTATGTGTAAGTCTTTCAATATTTATCTTTGAAATGCCTCACAGTCAATTGCTATACATTTAATAAAGGTGCACTTAGAGCTGCCATATCACTGCATTCCCATTATACATAAAACAGACTACTTTTATCAAAGCAAGCAACAAAAATACAAAAGACACACATACACAAAAATGCATTAATCATACAACAATACAATATCAATTAATACAAATGTAGAGACCATCTTCTAAACACAATAATGCCTCCCAGGGTGCACATTATAGGGAAATAAAAGACCTTCAAGGGATGGGGGAGCGTAAGAATAATATTCAGAAACAGCATTAAAGCTCTGTATCAAAATTCAAGTAAATTTGAATTTGAAAAGCTTATCTATTCCCTTGTATTTAAGTAAGATTTTAAAGGAAATTTATTCTTAAAACTCACCCCATTATACAGTTACTTTTATTTGTCACTTACTTTCACAAAGTATCAGTCTGTTAGCATAGTCTCCCAAGTCCCTACAATATCGGAGAAGTGCGCTTTTGTTGAGTGCATTTGTTTTGAAGCAAAGTGATTGAATAGTGAGGACATTATCTGAGTAGTAATTTAGCAGAGTGCAGGGACTGGTGAGATTGCAGAATACAGGGGTAAAGTAATTTCACTTTTTTTCTGGTAATGTTCTATCTTGGAGTTGGCATATTTAAGTTAGCAGGGGTATGAGTGATAAGGGAGCTTCTTTCACTGAAAAAAGCACTTAAGTAGAGATTTTGCACTTTCTTCAGTGGCTGCATCTTCAGATGCATTTTTGTTTGACAGAGTACAAAGAAAGTGCTTTTTGATGGGTTACCATGAATCTAGTCTTTCCACTCTTACATCTTTATGTATCAGTTACAAATCTTGAAATTTAAATTCTCCTGGGTAATTTATCTTAGCCATATATGTAGCCACCATGTCAGTTAGTATCATTTTTATATCACTTAAATGTTCCCTGATTCTAAAGAGAAAAGACCATTCAGTCTTCCCTATCTAGAACCACCTACAGTGCCAAATCACTATGTACACATTGTCTGTACTTATGCTAATTTCTTTATCATAAAATAAATATTTAATTTCCATTTCTGGATGCATACAGATGTTAACTTATTTTAAACAATATTATATAATACTACAGTCGTAGCCAACCTTTTTATACTCTATTAGGTTTTACAAGACAAAAAGTAATAATAAAAAAGCTAAGATGAAAAGCTGAAATTTGTATTCTTAAATAACTTTAAAATATCAATATACAAATAATCAGGTACACTATTAAACAAATCAACTTTAAAAAATACGTTACATGTGTTTATTATAATTTAGCTGTTCAAAATTTGAAGACAGACAGCACTGAATTATAGCCATTTCAACCTGGGGTGGTAAATTATAATAAACACATGTAATGTATTTTTTAGAAAATTGACTTGTTTTATAGCAGTCTTTGACTCAGAGCAGTTCCTCACACTATCTGTCACCTTTTTGTGGTTATATGTTTATGTTGGTGACAAATGTTCCATTACCTGCTGCTTCTGCAGTCTTTCTATTGTCATTATCCTCCCATTGTCTGCCAATTTCTTCTAGCTTTCTTTCTGATTTATATTCCCTGCCTATCCCTGTTTTTATATTATCTAGTGCTTTCCTTTTGTCCACCCTTCATCCTCCTTTTTTACCTACTTTTGTGCTTGTCTATTTTTTGTGTTCCTGCTGCTTTATCATCTCTATTTTTAATCATCCAGTTCATTTTGCCTCTATCCCCTAAACCTACGTTCCTCTCCTCCTTTAGCTTCCTGCATTTTCCCTGGAATGTTTCCTCATGCTTCCTTGCTTTCCTTAATTTTCTGTAATCAGTAGTGCTTCCTCTGTCATCTTTTCATCCCATTCCATCATAGATTAAAGGTACAATTATTCAGGTGAACTTTTTCATATCTTGTTTCAAACATTCTAACTTGTAGAGTCACAGACTGTTACTAGGCAAAAGACACAGTGGGCCTTTCTGAGCTTAGCCAAGTTTTCGTGAAAAAAGAATGATGTCCTAAATCCAAATAGGAGATTCAGAGCCAGACATTTATAAGCTATCCCTTTCCTTAAGGGACATGGGTGCCAGGCCCATTGTAAACATCCTATTTCCCAACCACTGGTCTAGGTTGTGCTTAAACTGGGTAATAGACAAACTCAGCTTCACATGGTTTGGAAGCCTGTTCCATAGGATGGGCAGTCTGTGGGACATATATGTCTCTTCAGCATGTTCTGTTTAAATCACAGACAAAATTCTGGTCCCTAGACCTTGTATTTCTGGTACTTTTTGACTTACGAATATGTATGAGATTTATAAGTGTGAGGTTTGCAAATGTCTTGTAAGGCAGGCATTGATCACACCAAGCTATCCCTTTCCTTAAGGGACATGGGTGCCAGGCCCATTGTAAACTTCCTATTTCCCAACCACTGGTCTAGGTTGTGCTTAAACTGGGTAATAGACAAACTCAGCTTCACATGGTTTGGAAGCCTGTTCCATAGGATGGGCAGTCTGTGGGACATATCTGTCTCTTCAGCATATTCTGTTTAAATCACAGACAAAATTCTGGTCCCTAGACCTTGTATTTCTGGTACTTTTTGACTTACGAATATGTATGAGATTTATAAGTGTGAGGTTTGCAAATGTCTTGTAAGGCAGGCATTGATCACACCTCAGCAGTATATAGGAGACTGAGTAGATGGTAAGGGCTTTTAGGTGCTCTGCATAAGGCAGGTTTGTTACGTCTTGTATTTTCTTTTTTTTAAGGCATCATTGTTGCTCTAGTTGCTGCATATGCCTGGTCAGGTACATACCAAAGGAAGCATGGTGGTTGAAGGCAAGGCTACTGTCTACATGTGTACCCAGATCCAAGTTAAATAAAAACACCACAAACTGAAGAATGTTAATTAACTGACTACTATATAAAAGTGAGTAGTTGTTGTGAAGAGTTGTTCTGAAGAAGCCCTGTTGTACCAAGGATGAAAGTGCTTGATAAAGTGATTTTTGTGGACTTAAGCTTTGAAGTGTTCACCTCCTTTTGGTGTCCCCAGATCCATGACCACAGGGTTGAGTCTTAGGGGTGTATTATCAACATGGTAATTATCTGGGATGGTTGATTTCCCAAAGGGTACAATTATGCATTTCTTAGCAATGAGTTTAAGACCATGACTTTGGCACCATTTGTTAGTCAGAGAAAGGCCTTCTTGAAGAATGCTAGTGTCTGTAGGGGAGTTGATGATAACTCCCAGCTTGCAATCATCTACAAACTTAGTCAGCCATAAACCTTCAGCATTTCCTTCCATTTCAGAGAAATAGATGCCGAAAAGGAGCAGGTCCAGTATGAAGCCCTTAGGGACTCCACTAGTGACTGGCCTCTTGGTGAAGGTGGCCTCCCCTATTTTCACCTCCTGGGTCCTATCAGTGAGCCACTTGGCTATCCAGTGGGTAATAAAAGGGTTTATACTTAATTAGTGAGCGCATCTATAATGGCCAAGTGGGGTATTGTATCAGAAGCCTTGGCCAGGTCAAGATAAGTTGTATGCACAGTCTTATCCTCATCGAATGCCTTGGTGACCCACTAAAAAAAGTCCATAAGATTTAATAGGCATGACCTTCCTTCAACAAAGCCAAGCTAAAAGAAGGCTAAGAGAAGCCAGCAATCTATTTCAAAACACCTAAATAACAGAATGGTGTAATATACAAATTTTCCTAGACTAATAACTAATATCACAAATAATTCCACAAAAATATATATACTAAATAATATTAATTTTTATGTAGTATATATATATATATATATATATATATGTGTGTGTGTATATACATATATATATATATATATATATATATATATATATATATATATATATATATATATATATATATATATATATATATATATATATATATATATATATATATATATATTATTTAGCCTTCTCTTAGCCTTCCAGCTTTTGAAATAATTGATATATTCAAAAGAATGACACTTGGAATGGGGCTAATGTGTTAATTATTTAATGTAATTATTTGATGGCATCTATATTATATTATCGTACAATGAAAATAGCAAATGCTATTTCATCATATCGACAATATCTAAACAAGAAAATATCAAGCAAACGGAACAGCAAATTTTTTCCCAGGGAAAAAATGTGCTGCTCTGTAAAAAAAAAAAAAAAAAACTTAAACACAAATTTAAGTGAAGGGCTTCACCCCCCCACACCACCCCAATGTAGGGGGCTGTACCCCAATACCCCCCCTACTTAAATATACAAACTCAGAGATTGCACCATTGTGGAGGAAATGTCAAAGTCCCAAAGACGGCCCACCGAATTTTTTCCCTGGGAAAAAATTCGATGTT
Source organism: Protopterus annectens (assembly GCF_019279795.1). Lineage (NCBI taxonomy): Eukaryota > Metazoa > Chordata > Ceratodontiformes > Protopteridae > Protopterus > Protopterus annectens. The sequence continues at coordinate 1,334,858,527 of NC_056725.1, forward strand.
CCGTGACTTCGCTATTTTGCCATTTCAACAGTATCGAATCGACTAAATAGCATTCACTATTTAGCCCATTCGATACTGTCATATAGACCCATTTGTTGGAAAGAAATGTGTATAAATTATGGGATGTGACGAGAATTCTTTATTCCTTGAAGGCGAAATGCCAGGGTACCAGAATAAATTGACTTAAAAAGATTGGTCAACCTTGATTTGTGTTCCTGTGGTTTTGAAGCTGAGGTTTTGGATTTAACAAAACAGAAATCGCCTTCACCCTCTGAAGCAATTTCAGAAACATCTATTGTGATAATTCCTTTTTACAATTACACAGCTAACAGTCAAATAGGGCATCATGCATTCTCAAAACCAGGTGTCATCTGTTGTTAATTCATCTTATTTTCTGCTACAAAACATCTTTTGCTTTAAGCACGTTTGTTATCCTCCTAAAGACCTTTTGATGGTGATGCATGACCTGATTTATTTCCATTTTAATTTCTGTAACTGTTTGTACTGAGTGAACTTGATCAATTGTAAACACTTCAGAACTCCACAGCTTGGTTATTTAAATGTATTTTAATTTATCTTCATATTATGCCAGCTCATTGAAGTCATCTTTGGTTGGCTGTCTGATCTCATGTTACCTTTAGATTGTTAGTTGATTCATCTCTATATGAGATGAGTTCTACATATCTTAAGGAGCTCTTGGTATCTGTCTAGCCAAGTTCTTATGCTCCTCTTCTCTGGGGTTGTTGGAAGTGTCCAAAATGTGATGGGAGACTTTCAGTACCTGTTCCTTTCCTACCAAACTTCATGCCGCTGGATATCTCTTTCCCAGTGGTTGATGAACTCCCCTATGCTGTCAGACTTTAAGATGTCTGTTAAAATATTTATTCAGTGTGGCATGTGACATCATTTAATTGTTTAGCATTCATATACCTTTTATCTTTTAATTATGCTTCCATCTCCCAGTGCCTGATGATTGTTGCATTATTTTCTATTTTTGTTTTTTGTATTTGTATTTTAGTATTAGCAGTGTCTGAGCTTAAGCAATGTACTAGAACTGAATTTGAAGTTGAAAAAGTTGTCTGACCCTCTCTATCCTGAGAATGTTGGCTTCCAGTACAGTCAGTATTTCAGCAGTGAGTACCACTGTACCTCCCAAACCCCAGTGCAATCTCACCACCTCCTTATAGGTCCATATTGTCTCATTCAAACTCCATCTTTTCCCACATAAACCATTATTCCTGAGTGTCACCCTCATTTTGCAACAATAAAAAAACAAGCTCAAGTGTACCTTCACAGCTGAGAAGCTGTTAAAACCAAAATTTAATGAAAAATAAAAAATGTGTAGATAAAAACCAATAAGTGGAGCGAGAGCTAGCAAAACCCGATAAGCACTTTTGGCATATAGCCTTCTTCAGATCGTGGCTTCCTGTAGCCGTCTTTTCTTATTTAAAAGAACATCAACCAATCAAATCATATAATTATAGGGCACACCTTCTGATTGACCCAATAGAACAAAATCATTAGTTACCCTATCAGGGCATCACTTTCTGAAGCTCAACCAATAGGCAGCAAGCCTTCAAAAGCCCATTTACATATCTAAGCCAGACCTATATTGGTATACCTTCTGATTGACCCAATGGGATGAAGTAATTGTTTACCATATCAGGGCAGCATTTTCTGAGGTTCAAGCAATAGGCAACAAGACATCTAAAACTCATTTCCATATCTAAGCCAGACCTATGCTGACTATACCTTCTGACTGATCCAATGAAATAAAATCACTATTTGCCCTATGGGGGCAGCAGTTTCTGGGACTCAACTGATAGGCAGCAAACCATCTGAGACTAATTTAAATATCTAAGCCAGATCTATATTGGCTTTTTTTCATTTGTAGTATAGTGTCCAGCTAAAATAAGAGAAATGTCCTATATAAAAAAAATATGTTCTGCAGACTGTTCCGCCATGAAGATCCCTAACTGGAAAAGCCAAAAGGAAAGGAAGAGAAAAGGTACTTCCTCAGCTCAAAGCTGCATACATAATCTCTAACCTCTTGTCAAAAGAAGCTAGGCAAACCACTGCAATTAATGTTCTTCCCAAGCTAGAATATGCTCTCCCAACAATTTTACAATTCTATCAAATCACAAAACTCCTTCAAAGGGAAGACAAGGTACTGCGTTTCATACACCTTAGTCCTTCTTGGGAGCATTGTTGTGTAAAATATAAAATATGCAGTTGGCTGCCTGTTGATAGAGCATCTTTACTACTAAACTGACTGACATTAATAACTATTAATGATCATCACTGCCCCCATTTAAAAATCTTATTTCAAAGAAACTAGTCTTAACTCAGAAACTCAGACAAAAACCTTCTCACAAGACCACCTTCTATACTTGTTATTGTAGAGAAATCATTAACAAAATAGTCCACGAATACTGGAAAAAATCCCATAGGATATTAGATCTGCTACCTTCCTTCTTAATTTTACAAAACAATTAAGAAAGAAAATTGAATCTTTCCATGGTGGTGGTTTTAAGAACCATGGATAACCTAACAGGTGCTAACCCCTTGCTTTCACGGGCACACAGCTAGTTATTACATATACTATACTTCCTTTCTACTTCCAGTGTACTTACCACCATATAACCTAATCTATTGTCCCACAGCTGTTTATCCTAGTCTTGATTGGTTTTACTGAAAGCATTAAAGGTCAGTGTCTTTACTGTCTTAAAAATAATTTTGCTTCCAGACTCCTTAAATAAGGTAATGACTCTGCACTCCACTGAGTCAAACTTACTACTAACAAAACCCTTTATCATTTCATAGCTAGATAAAGAACCCCCATATGCTCATCAGTCCATGTCTCCTACCTAGGCAATATAGAAACCCAGTGCAATAAGTCGAACGCCATTCTCCTAGGGTACATCAGCTGCCCATCCATCATTTGGGAAACTTGTACATCCTCAAACACATATGCCCAGAAATTTCTGGACTTTATCAGTGCAAACTCTCCAGATTAGTTAGTCCACATCCCAACCAGGGACAATAAAATCTTGAATTTGGTGTTTATCAGCCTGGAACAACTTTACTCTCCATAAATTGCTCCTTTCTACCTGGCCATCTGGACCACAAATCTGTACTATTTAATATGTGACTGAAGTGGGAATCATCTTGCAATACCTCAGTAGTCAGGAGATTAGGCCAAAGTTATTCTACTAAAACTGCATGATAACCTGATCAAATTCAAAATCCTTCCTCAAACCCCACAGCATATGCATAGACCTTTGCCTCCAAATTGTTTGTACATGTAAATATCTAAATAGCTGCATCTCTCCATTTAAATCATATTGTGACCATATCTAGCTTTAAAATTCTACTTAAAGAAATCTCTTTCTGAGACCTAAATATTCCCCTACCATGTCCCTGACCAGCACCAACTTTTTTTACTCAAAACCTCTCTCCCCCTGTTTAAATCTTGTTAATTTTCTTTTTAACCCAAACAAATAATTTAATATTGCCTCTATTCTAATCAAAATTGCACACACTTAAATTAATGTACTCTGTCCTATTGCTCTTTTTCCTGTATTCTAATATGGAATTTGAAGTTATGAATTATTTGCTTCAGTTTCCATATTGCTGAAATTACTGTTGGTCTTTTGAACTTTTGTGATATGTTTTGCACATTTTGTTCTGCTATGTAGTTATAATCTCTGCAAGTTGTAATTTAATGTAATTGTGGAGCTTTTCTCTCCAGCCCTCCATTGAAAAGGGATTTGCTCATTATCCCAATTGGGCTATTATAGTAAACAAATGTTAAATAAATAGATTAAAATAAATAAATCTATTCCATCTGAAGTAAATATAATGCGACATTTAAGAATAAACCCCTATAGTGGAACACAAGTGTAAATAAACTGGATAATAAAATAACTCACTACATGCAAAAATAACTTTTTAAGATGTTAAAAATGCTTTTACTAAACTAAATGGTGAACTACAGACCCTGATCAAATCAACCAAGGACAGCTGCAAGGTAAAATAACCACCCAGGTGAGGGATAACCTCAAAGCCTCCTTTAAGTTGGAGACCTCAGAAGCAATGCCCAGCACTGCACAGAGCTGACAGTAAATAACGTCACATACGTGGATCCAGAGGACATAGTCAATCTACTAATGGATAAATTGATCTTGAACGTCACCACACTCCTCCCCTCTTATACTCCCAAATTACACTCCTGCATCTACATCCTCTCACATTTCCCTAGAAATCCTCAAGGCACTAGCCAAGACCAAGAACACTACTGGCATGGGGCCAGATAACCTACTGTGTTGTCTAGTGGTCAGCTTGAAACAGGACTTTTTAAACCCCCCTACAGAGGATATTTAATATAAGTCTCCAAAAAGGCTTTGTGCTCATTGAATGGAGGACAGAAACAGTCATCCCCTAGAACAAAGGTAGAGTGTCAAATGATCCAGGTAATTATAGATCCATAGGCCTGACTAGCCTTATCTGTAAGGCTGTGGAAGGGAACATTATGGGACTAATAAATAATTATGTAGGCAGCTTCTCATTCCAAATCTTTTCAGTTTCATAAAGTGCAGCTCCTGCCTTCATAATCTGGTTGATTTATTCAAGAAGGTTACAGAGGCAGTGGATTTTGCAAACCAGTGCACACCACATATCAAGACCTTGCCAAGGTGTTCACCACCATCCCGCACTTGGGTATCATGGATAAACTCCCCCAGCAAATTGCAAGTCCCTGTGTAACTCATTGAATAGCAAACTGTCTCAGAAATAGAACCCAGGAAATTTTGGTAGGTGGTACTACATCCTCCAAAAGACTTGTCACTAGCAGCTTACCCCAGGGTTCAGTCCTTGGGATACTTCTCTTTGGCATTTACTTCTCAGAGGACAAAGCAAATGCTAAGAGGTTATGGCTGAGCAATTTTGAACATGGCTCTTAACTTGGTGCCATTATAAATACCCAGAGGACCTAAATACCCAGAGGGTGTTTCCCAAAGAAATGGCTCATGCCAAGGCCATGGGCTGAAACTAAATGCCAAGAAATGTTTAATGATATCCTTTGGGAAGTATACTTTCCATGTAACTATCACATTGGCAACACTCCCTGAATATTGATCATGTAGCCCGAGATCTGGGAACCTACATCATGGAGCCTTTATCTAAAGATATAGTGTCCAGGTGCAGGGATGTAGTTGTCCACTGTACTCAGCTCTCATTAGGGCAATCATTGCATATAATGCCTTTTTTGGTATGTACCTGTCCAAAATTTTGTCACAACTAGAATGACCACAATGCTTTCACACTAAAAAACAAGGGCCTAAATCTTAACAAAAAAGCAAACTTTTAGTAGCGGCGATCAATCGGTATTGCCACTGTCTAAATGGCAGTTAGTCAGAGTTGTTAAGAACTGAAATATGACTGTAGCACCCTGCCGCAGCTTAGCAAAGGTGTTTTGAAACAGTTGGGAAAAGATCTCTATAATATCAATACATCAGAACTCCTTGCTTATCCTTGTGGCATTTTTTTATGATAGTGAAACACTGAGCATTTTCCTTTTAACTTTAGTGTTGTTTGCTACTGGTAGAGATGTGAAGGACAACAGCGAAAAAAATTAGGCAAGTCCAGAAAATTCAAGTGGTGTGTGTGTTTGTCTGTGTCTGTCTGTCTCTGTGTGTGTGTGTGTGTGTGTGTGTGTGTGTGTGTGTGTGTGTGTGTGTGTGTGTCCTCACTTTTCATGGTAGTGAGCAGTTAAATCACATGCAGACAGTAAATCACGGTGGTAACTACCTGAGCAAAATGCATCCTCATTAATAAATGTGTTGCTTTTAGGGCTGCTCAAGTATTCTGTACAGAGCATTATCTGGAAATAATAATTTTTGAGATTTATGATAGATGTGCATATGTTACTATGCAACACCTTTTCTTAAGGTGATACATTTATGCATTTTAGTAGTAGCATTCAACAAATTAAGTGCTTGTCAACTGTTCTGCGCCAGTGTCGTGTACAAACTATGGAAGGGCTCGTTGGGGAAAATGTTTCACTTGGGGTCAATAAAGTGCTTGTGCATACATGGACGTAATTCTGAAATGGATGTTGGGGGAAATGTCTCATTTGGTGTCAGGGAAGTGCTGTTGCAGGGATCCTTGGGGAAATGTTGTATTTGGCTTCAGTGGACTGTTTGTGCAGAGACTGGCATACTAAGAGTCATTGGGTGAAATGTTTCATATGGTGTCAGTTAAGTATTTAGGCATACGTGAAAAAACTACTGAAGGGTTTGAAGGGGGAAATCTTTCATTTGGTATCAGTGAAGTGCTTATATACACATGGATGTACTACTGAAAAGTTGTTGGGGGGAAGTTCATTTGGTGCCAGTAGAGTGCTTGTGGAGACAGACAAGCTACTGAAGGGATTGTTTGGGGAAAATTTGGCATCAGTGAATTGTTTGGCATACATGGACAAACTCCTGCTGGGGTCGTTCGGGAAAATGTCACTTTTAGTTTCAGTAAAACTGCTTGTGCAGGGGTCATTGGGTCATTGTGTGTTTGTATGTATATGTGGTCCTTCCGTGGGTGTAAGTGTGTGTGTGTGTGTGTGTGTGTGTGTGTGTGTGTGTGTGTGTGTGTGTGTGTGTGTGTTTATATATCAAGATATAGATAAAGGAAATGTGTGTGTGTGTCTTTGTGTGAGTAATATATGCACTTGTCTGTATATATACACATACATGTGAGTTTGTGTGTATGTATTACTTTATATACATGTGTGTGTGAGTGTGTGTGTGTGTGTGTGTGTGTGTGTGTGTGTGTGTGTGTGTGTGTGTGTGTGTGTGTGTGTGTGTGTGTGTGTTTGCATCTATATATGTCAAAGTAAACTTTGTTACTTAGACCCACACACAAGTGCAGGCTAAATGATATTTCATTGTTTCGAGTTCAATTGCAGACCAAAAACATATAAAAATAAACAATATAAATATAAAAACAGAACTGCAGATTCTATATATGACATTAACATTGACACAACACCAGGACATAATTACAGTTTTTGAATGTCTATCTATGACAGCACTTAGTATTGCACAGTAGATATTACACTTAGAGGTTTTAAGCAGTGATAATTAGAGACCATTTTTGTCCATTACATGGAATGTAGCTTCTATTTCAAGTTATTATAGAAAAACGTAATAAGTATTCAGTGAGCTATTGCACAAGTGAGAGAACCTAGTAATGAATTATTGCAGTTTAAAAAAAGATATTTTCTTCAACCAGTGTGGCCACTGACTAGGTGACCTATTGGCTTGTCTTGCTACTCAGGTTTAATAGTCTGATGGCCTGAGGAAATAAACTGTTTCTGAATCTAGCCATTTTGCAATGTATGCTTCTGTAGTGCTTGTCTGAAGACAAGCAGGAGAACAGTCTCTGAACTAGGTTGGTATGGTCTTTAACAATCTTTGTGGCTCTTCTGAGACACTGTGCAGAGTGCAGATCCTGTATAGATGGAAGCGTGGACCTCGTTATTCTCTCTGCCACTTTCACCACCCTTTGGAGGGCCTTACGATCCATGTCCTTGCAGTTTCCATACCATACTGTAATTATTGCTTGTCAAGATGCTCTCAATGGTGCCTCTGTAGAAGGTTGTGAGCACTGAAGATACTAGGTTTGCTATCCTCAACCTGCATAGGAAGTGGAGTCTTTGTTGTGCTTTCTTGACAATGTGATTAGTATTAATGGACCATGTCAAGTCTTCTGCGATGTACATTCGTAGGAATTTGATACTCTTCACCCTTTCTACTGTTTCTCCCTTGGTTGTGAGAGGGAGCTGCCACCCATTTTTACCTGAAGTCTACAATTACCTGTTTGGTTTTGTTTATGTTTAGAACCAGGTTATTGTCACACCAGTCAATCAGATGTTTCACCTCCTCCCTGTATGTTACATCACCATTGCTGATTAGGACTATGACTTTATTATCATTCATGAATTTGATTATGCGATTTGAGTTGAACCTGGTTGTGCAGTTGTGGGTCAGCATGGTGAACAGCAGAGGCCTGAGAACACATCCTTGAGGGACTATAGTGCTCAGTATAAGGGTCTTCAAGGTGTTATTCTGAACTCTAATTCTTTGCAGTCTATCAATAAGGAAGTCCAAAATCCAGTTACACATAGGAGTTCTGACCCCCAAGTGAATCTGTTTCTCTATCAGATGTTGTGGTATGACTGTGTTAAAGGTGTAGCTGAAGTCAATGAATAGCAACCGGATGTAACAGTTCTTGTTTTTTTTCAGATACGCTAAGGATGTGTCGAGTGCTATCAAGATGGCATCTGCAGTGGAGTAGTTGGACCCATAAGCAAATTGGCCCAGTTCTGCAGGAAGATTTGTTGTTAAATAGTCTTTGACTAGTCTTTCAAAACACTTCATTACTGTAGAGGTGAGAGTTGCTGGATGATAGTAGTTCAGGTTTGCTGGCTGAGCTCTTTTGGTAGTGGAATTATTGTTGTATTCTTGAAGCACTTGGATGCTATGACCTGACAGAGATGTGTTAAATATGTCAGTAAGAACCATGGTCATTCTGTGTACAAATCTAGACTGATGAGTTGGTTCTCCATAGCCGGAACCTTAAACATGTTTCAGTCTGTTTTCTGAAAGCAGTCCTGGAGTGCAGAGACTGCTCCCTCTGGCCATATTCTTATTTGCTTCTTAGCTGGCATGTGTTTTATTAATAGTGGTTTGTACACCAGGATTAGCGTGATGGTCCAAGTTTACCAAGTGTGGATGTGGTACCGCCTTATAAGCCAGCTTGACATTGGTATATACTCTGCCAATGTGTTCTCTCCTCTCGTAGTGCAGACCACATGTTGGTAATAGGTAGAACTGACTTCAGGTTTGCTTGGTCAAAGTCACCAGCTATTATGTGAGTGAATTCTGGATTATGATTCTGCAGCTCACTGATTGCCTGGTGAAGTGTGGCCAGTGACTCATTGGTGTTGGCACTGGGAGGAATATAAACAGCTGTGATGCTCACACCATTAAACTATCTTAGAGTCATGAACTCAATGTTTTCTGAACAATGACTCACAGTTATATATGTATGTGTGCATGTGTGCAAATATATATTTATATATGAGCATGTGTATACATATGTGAGTGGGGAGCTATATACACATATATGTGTATGTATATATATATATATATATATATATATATATATATATATATATATATATATATATATATTGTCTGTGTGTATACATATATATGGGTGAAAGTGTGGGCATGTATCAGTCTTTATGTACGTAGGTGTGCATCGGCATAAGTGCATGTGTGTGTGTGTGTGTGTGTGTGTGTGTGTGTGCGTCTGCTAGGGCTGAATATACATGTCTGTATATCTGAATGTTTTCATGCATGTGCAATATGTGCATCCATATAAATATGTATCTATTTGTGTGTATGAATATATGGGTCTACCTGAAAACGCCAACAACGCAGAACGCCGATAACGAGAACACCGACATTGGAAGATCGACAATGGAGAAGAACGACAGTTGAGTATCCCAACACTGAGAACACCGACATGTTAAGGTAAGTGTGCGATAGGGATGGACGTTAGGATTAGGGTGTGGGTAAGGTAAGTGTGTGATAGTGACGGAGTTTAGGTTTAGGGGCGGGTTAAGTGAGTTAGTGTTAGGGTGCGGGTAAGGTAAGTGTGCGATAGTGATGGACTTGAGGGTTAGGGGCGGATTAAGTGAGTTAGGGTTAGGGTGCAGGTAAGGTGAGTGTGCGATAGTGATGGACCTTAGGGTTAGGGTTTGGGTTAAGGTTAGTGCATAGATAGTTGTGTTTGTAAGGTTTAATGTAGGATTGTAAGGTTTTTGGTGTGCTTGTGTTGTGTGTGTGTTTTTTGGGAAAGGTATTTGTTTTGTTGTTTGTCGGGATTTTGGTTTGTCGGGCATGTGAAGTTTCGTGTTTTTGAACTTTTTTTTTTCGGTGTTTTCGTGTCGGTCATCTCGTTGTCGGCATTCTGCGTTGGCCTTTTCAGGTAGACCCGAATATATACATGTGTGTGTGTGTGTGTGTGTGTGTGTGTGTGTGTGTATATATATATATATCTATATATATAAATATATATAGAGAGAGAGATAGAGAGAGATGAATATATGTCTATATATCGAGATATAGATATAGATATGTATACATGTGTCTGTGAGTGGATTTATGTGTGTGTGTAAATATGTGAGTGTATACATATATTTATGTGTAGGAGTGTGTAAGTCTGTATTTACCTATAGATATAAAAAAATAAATATATATATATATATATATATATATATATATATATATATATATATGTGTGTGTGTGTGTATGAGTGCATACAGATTTATGTACATGCATACACATATAACAAATATATATATTTATATATATATATATATATATATATATATATATATATATATATATTATGCACACACACATCACATATCTATAAAGATATGTGTATATATCAGGTAGTGCATATGTGTGCACATACGTATGTGTGTGTGTGTGTGTGTGTGTGTGTGTGTGTGTGTGTGTGTGTGTGTGTGTGTGTGTGTGTGTGTGTGTGTGTGTGTGTGTGTGTGAGTACATGCTACATATGTGTGTATACATACATGTGTGTGTATGTATATATATATATATATATATATATATATATATATATATATATGTGTGTGTGTGTGTGTGTGTGTGTGCATGTGTTTATGTATGTGTTTGTGTGTTTATATATGTATATGTGCGCATATATATATATATATATATATATATATATATATATATATATATACATTCAGACACACGTGCGTGTGTGTGTGTGTGTGTGTGTGTGCATGTGCATATATGTGTGTCTGTGAATGTGTGTACATTCATGTATTTGTGTATGTGCCTCCATATGTGCATGTGTACGCATAATATGCATATATACATGTATATCTATGTGCATCTATGTATGTATATATATATATATATATATATATATATATATATATATATATATATATATATATATATATATATATATATACATACAGTAGATATAAAAAGTTTACACACGCCTGTTAAAAATGCCAGTTTTTTGTGATATAAAAAAATGAGACCATAATAAATCATTTCAAAACTTTTCCCACCTTTAATGTGACCTATAACCTGTACAATTCAATTGAAAAACAAGCAAATCTGTTAAGGGAAAAAAATATAAAAAAACGTACAATACGCTGGTTGCATAAGTGTGCATACCCTTAAACTAATAGTTTGTTGTGTGTGCACACTCTAACTAATAGTTTGTTGTGTGTGCACACTCTAGCTAATAGTTTGTTGAAGTACTTTTTGATTTAATTACAGCATTCAGTCTTCTTGGGTACACACCTGCCATCAATTAAAATGACTCTGATTAACCCCAAATAAAGTTCAGCTGTCCTAGTAGGGTTTTCCTGACATTTACTCAATTGCCTGCTACAGCAAGTGTCATGGTTCACAGAGACCTTACAAAGCAACAAAGGGATCTCATTGTTGAAAGGTATCAGTCAGTAGAAGGGAACAAAAAAAATAGCCACAGTGGTGCAGCAGTAGCATTGTCACCTCACAGCAAGAGGTTCTCCCGTTCGATTCTCGGCTGGAGCGCCTTCTGTATGGAGTCTGCATGTCCTTCCCATGGTCGAGTGGCATTCGAAAGGCATGTGTAAATGGATGTGCCCTCATTGAAGGTTGGGTGTCGGGCTGGCACTTCGGCACCGTAAAAATCAATTGCCAATCATTAGCGGACCGGCATTCCGTGGTGGCAAACCCCTAACCATGAAAAGCCAAAAGGAGAACATTGAATATACCGTGGAGCACAGTGAAAACAGTCATCAAAAAGTAGAGAAAATAACATACAACACTGATATTGCAAAGAACTGGACGTCCCTCCAAAATTGATGAAAAGACAAGACAAAAACTTGTCAGGGAGGCTGCCAAGTGACCTACAGCAACACTGAAGGAGCTGCAGGAATTTCTGGCAAGTACTGGCAAGTACTGGCTGTGTGATACATGTGACAACAATCTACCATATTCTCCTTATGTCTGGACTATGGGGTAGCCTTTTCTTACAGAGAAAAACATCAATGCCCTGTTAAAATTTGTAAAACAATACATCACATCTCCCAAAAGCATGGAGGAAAATGTGTTATGGTCTGATGAGACCAAGGTTGAACTTTTTGGTCACAATTCCAAAAGGTATGTTTGTCACAAAAACAACACTTCGCATCACCAAAAGAACACCATCCCCACGGTGAAGCATGGTGGTGGTAGTATCATGCTTTGGGGTTGCTTTTCTTCTGGTGGAACTGGGGCTTTAGTCAAGACAGAGGGAATTATGAACAGTTCCAAATACCAGTCACTTTTAGCCCAACACCTTCAGGCATCTGCTAGAAAGCTGAAGATGAAGAGGAATTTCACCTTTCAACATAACAAAGATCCCAAGCATTCAGCCAAATCAACAAACGAATGGCTTCACTGGAACAAAATTAAAGTTTTGGAATTGCCCAGCCAGAGCTCCAACCAAGTCCAACAGAAAATCTGTGGGCTGAGCTGAAGAGGGCTGTGCACAAGAGATGGCCTTGCAATCTAACAGATTTGAAGCACTTTTGCAAGGAAGAGTGGGCAAATATTGCCAAGCCAAGATGTGCCATGCCGATAGACTCCTACTCAAGAAGACTGAAGGCTGTAATTAAATCAAAAGGTGCTTCAAGCAATTCAGTCATTTTTCGTTCATTATCACGAATTACAAACTGAAAGAATCGATAGCACTATCACAGAATTGAAACAAAGGAAAATAAACAAGTTAATTAGAGATGAGAAAGAGTACAAACAACATAGAGCATACCCTTTACCCCCTCTAGGGTAGCAGAGAGCCATAAGAGATGACAATAACGGTACATTTAATGCCATTAACAATAATGTTAATGCTGACAATGGTGATATTACCCCTGACCCTTTAGAAAACCCTCCTCTGAGGAGGTCTGAGTGACTGAGGAATCAGAGAGGGGGAGAAGTTTATTACAATTATCAATATCCCACACACACGAGGAGGAAACAGAGGGGGAGGGGGAACAGATACTAAATGATGAACCCAATACCAGCATGGTTATTTTAAACAACAGTGGAGGTGACTTCAAGGTCTATAATTACAGTGATGTTGAGTTCAACAGTCAAGTTGCTGACCTTTTTGAAAAAGGTCTGTTTTTGTACCTACAAAAAAATGCATCACTAGATCAAACTTTAATAGACCTTAAGCTTTTCACCAGGAGATTGAAATTTGACTTTGTTTTTAAAGGGACCTCCAATACTCTTGGTGAAAGGCAAGTGTGTAAAAAAATCTAGCATATTTAACCCCAACCTTCACCCGACAGTACTGATATTTGAAAAAATGCGTGAGAAAGATATTCGGAAAATGTTCACAACTATAAACAGTGAATGTGGATGGGTAAATAATATAAATAAAGAAGAAGCGACATTGTTGAAGCAAATTTGTAACAATACTGAGGTAAGGGTTATGAAACCCGATAAAGGTGGAGGTCTTGTTATCATGAATAATAATAATTTTATATATATGTATATATATATATATATATATATTATATATAGAGAGAGAGATAGATAAAATGTTCACTTTGTTATATGGGGACACTTACTGTGAAATAAGTTTGAACGAAAAAAACGTCTGCTACAGAAAAGTGGATGTTATGTTACAAGAAATCATACTGAATCAACAAATTAGCCTTGATGAATATCAGTACATGACAGTTAAACATCCAAGAACATCTACGATCTTCGGTGTCCCCAAGATACACAAAGATTTAGCAGACCCAGATTTTAGACCAATAGCTGATGCTCGTGCATCCAAGACTTATCCTATAGCCAGATTTATTGACAGTCAACTAAAGAATATATTGAGGGACTGCCCTGAGTATTAAAAGATTCCTGGGACTTTTTGTCAAAAATAACGAGAGAAATGTACAGTGACAAGTTAATTTTTACCACCACTGATATCCAAGATCTATTTTTGGTCATACCACATGATATTGAGATAGACTGGTTCTATCAATATCTTTGCCTATGTACCACCCTTAACCACAACTCTATATTAGCTGTTAGAACATTAATGGATCTTGTGCTGGATACTAATATCATTACATTTCAATAACAGTTATTTAAACAAATTAGCAGGGTGGCCCCCAAGGCGCCATAATATTGTGTTGGCCTTTTGGGAAAGGAAATTCATTTTTAAGAGTCCATTTGTGAAATATTGGACATTTTACTGCTGTTACCTCGACGATATAATTTTTCTGTGGAATAAAGATATAGTTGAGTTGGAAAACTTTTTGAAATTTATAAGAAGCAGTACTGAGTTTTTGGAATTCACATATTCAGTAAGTGTTGACGAGGTTAATTATTTAGATATAACCATTAAAAAGGACAGGACTTCTAATCAATTTATTTCCACAATATTTCAAAAACCCACATAGGTTCATAGGTTCAAAGGTAGGTACTAGGCTATTGGCCCTAGAGCCTATATAAGCCTAGCCAAAGGTACCCTGGCTTTCGCCACCCAAGAAAATTATTTTCCTGTGCCACTGTTGGGCAGAGCCACAGAAGTGATCCCCGGGGTGAATTTCCTATCTCCCATCCAATCATCAAGTTTTTTCTTGAACAGTGCTAATGAGGAGCTTTGTTTGATATAGATAGGTAGTTTGTTCCAGAGTATGGGAAGTCTCTGGAACAGGAATCTATCCCTCCAGCATGTTCTGATTATTGTGGTGACGAGGTTTAGGTCCCTAGAGCGTGTAGCTCATAGGGACTGGAATTTCTTTAAGTGGAGCATGTCTAAAAGCTCTGGGTTTGACATAGCTTTGTGTGTTAGGCAGAGATCGCCTCTGAGTAGGCGATATGAAACGGAGTAAAGCTGCAGTTTTTTTGAGGCGGTCTGCATAGGGCATCTCTTTGAGGCCAGTAATCCTCCTTGTGAGGTATTTCTGTGGCCTTTCCAGTTGTTGTAGATGTCTTGTGAGGTACATACCAAAAGGGGCATTGTACTCTATAATGGGTCTAATGAGTGATGAGTGGAGGGGAACAATGACCTCTTTTTTCCTGGATGAGAAACCTTTTGTGATGAGGTGTGCCACATAGAAGGATTTCCTGACAACTGTGGCGATGTGATTATCAAAGGAGAGACAACTGTCCACCTGTGTCCCAAGGTCTCTTATCACACTTTCGGTGTTATGTAGACTACCACCTATGTGGTAGTTTACGGGCACTGAGTTTTTACCAAAAGGAATGGCAATGCACTTTTTGGCATTGAGCTTGAGGCCATGGCTTTGACACCAGGCATCTGTCTCAGCAAGGCCCTTTTGTAGGATGTCCACATCTTTTGGAGTTTTGATTATGGCTCCTAGTTTGCAGTCATCTGCAAACTTCATCAGCCAAAGACCTTCTGTGTTGGCCTGTACTTCAGAGAAGTAGATACCAAACAGGAGAGGACCCAGGACTGAACCCTGTGGTACTCCACTTGTCAATGGTCTGAAGCTGGATTTGGAGTCTGCTACTTTCACAGTGTGGGTTCTGTCAGTGCGCCAGTTGGCAACCCATCTTGTGACATAGGGATTTATACATAGTTTAGTGAGTTTATCTATAATTCCAGAGTGGGGGATGGTGTCAAAAGCCCTGGCGAGATCTAGATAGGCTGTGTGAGCCACCTTACCCTTATCTATGGCTTTGGTGACTACTTCAAAGAAGTCTATCAGATTTAGGAGACATGATCTGCCTTTTACAAACCCAAACTGGGTGGGTTCCTGAGTTTGGAGATTACCAATGTCATTGTTTATAAGTTCCATGATGATACTCTCCATAGCCTTGCAGACCAGGCTTGTTAGGCTAATTGGGCGGTAGTTTCCGGGGTCTGTGGTGGCTCCCCCTTTGTGGAGTGAGACAACTGTCGCTGTGCGCCATTCAGTGGGCACATAGCCTGAGGTGAGGCTATGATTGAACATGGTACTTAGGTGGGGTGCCAGTTCGTTCTGTAGTTCATGTAGAACACAGCCTGGGATGTCATCAGGTCCCATGGATGCTGTGTTCTTGGCTTTGGATAGTGTGTTTTTACCTGTGCAGCCATGATTACAGGAACTTTGCATTCTTCTGGTATAGAGATGGGCCTTTAGGGATGACAGAGGGTAAAGTTAGCACTGAACCTATCTGCCAGGATGTTGGCAATATCTGTTGGTTCTGTATATTTAGTGCCATTGTGCTGTAACTCAGAGCAGATCTGAGTGTTGCCATTGAGATTCTTGACATAGCTATAGAATGCTTTGTTGTTGTCTTTAGAGTCAGTGGCGATTTTGTTTTCATAACTAGCTTTGAAGGATGTTATGAGGGATCTCAGCTTCTTACTGAAGCTGACCAGGGAGTTTTTCCAATCATGGGATTTTACTCTTTTTTGCAACAGTTTCTTTCTTCTGTTGTAGAGTTTGTTTATGGCAGAAGACCACCAGATTGGCTTCCTTTTTTTGGAGGATAGCATCTTGGTTCTGTTAGGGATTGCACGATCCATGCACTCATGTAAGTGCTTATAAAGTGCATTTGTGTAGGATTCAGCAGTCATACCTCTATTGTCCGTCAGCATGGGTGTCGTGAAGTTTGCCACTTCTGTCTTAAGAAGCGTGAAGTTGGCTTTGGAGAAATTTTTTACTGTGGTTTTCCTAATGGGGGGTGAGGGAGAGATTTGGATGTCTAGGGTGATTAGCTTATGGTCGGATCTGACCATGAGGAATTGACCTCTGGTGTGGAGCACTGGTTGCCCATGTTGGTAATAACCAGGTCTAGGATATTGCTGCCCCTGGTGGGGGTGTGGATAAGTTGATTCATGGCATTGGAATTTATGAATTCCAGAAACTGTTGAGCACAAGAATTGGTACATGAGTAGTTTTCCCAGTTAATGGTAGGGTAGTTGAAATCGCCCATTATTAGGGTGTTAGGTTGTACCCTAATATTTTCCAGTGTATTAAGAAATGAGGAGTGGGAATCCTGGGGCATGGTGGGGGATCTGTAGCAAGCTACAATTTGGATTGCGGTCTTGCCCAGAGTTAGTTGCACTTGGATAATCTCGGATGCATTATGCTGAGCAACTAATCTGGAGGTGTGGATATCCTTAATGAATATGGACACGCCTCCGCCTTTAGTGTTTCGGTCCAGGTTAGGTGGCCGAAAGGTGTGGTATGAATTATAGCCTGGTAATGCAGGGGTACTCTCTGGAGCCTTGAACCAGGTCTCTGTCACTGCACAGATATTGATGTTCTCCATTTTAAGGAGTGCCTCGAGAGAGTGCATTTTGAGGTTTAGACTTCTAGCATTGAGTAGCAATACCCTCAGATTCTTCTTGCCTGTACCTGTTAGGGTGGTGAATTTATCATTTGAACCTTGCCTAAAAAAGGCACTATAGGGGTGGCTAGAGCCTTAGCCAGTATCCGGAATCCCAGGGGCGACAGGTGCAGGCCATCTCTGGCAAAGCATCGTGGTTTGTCGATCATGTCATCCCAGGCAGACAGATACTGGATCCCCTTAGAATGACACCAGAAGCTTAGCCAATTGTTGAAGTCAATCATTTTGTCCTTGTACTGTGGTATCATTCTGGGTGATGGCAGGATGCTACTCAGGGATAGGGTCATATCTACCTGGGCTACAAGATCAGACAGCTCCTCCATGTCCCTTTTCATGTAGTCCAAGGAGGTACATCTCAGGTCATTTACACCAACATGGAAAATGACAGAGTCATATTTGTACTAGTTGTGGAGTGACCTGAGTGCATGTATTATGTGGCGGATCCTGGCAACTGACAGGCAGCTGACAGTAACTTTCTCCTTGTTTAGCCTGGTGAGTGGAACATCAGTGTGCCTGACTATAGAGTCACCTATGACTAGAGTGTTTGGTACGTTGTTATGCTTTATGGGCTGTGGTTGAGTGGCACACTGAGTTTGTGGGCTATGTGTCATTTGGGTTGTGTTGAGGGGTGGATGTTGCTTGTGTTTCTGCTTTGGAGGTCCCTGTTGCTTGGCAGGTTTTTACTGAGTGCCTCCGTGAATGTAGGTGTGTGTTTTGTGTTTCTATGTGTGTGTTTTGGTGGTGTAGGTTTTGAGGGACTATGTGCTGAGTGTGGTGTGGTGCAAGTGTTTACTTTCTCCTCTTGACTGTTTAGTCCAGTCTTGGGTGAAGAGAGCTTTGCTTCCAGTTTGGCAATATAAGTGCATCTCTCACAGGTTGTAGTGTTGGGTGGTAGGAGGAGAGGGTTGTCTGTGTACATGAGGCAATTACTGCATTGCCCCAAGATGCCCAGATTCATCAGGTAGACAGGAGAAAACACCGGGGGCTGACCCTTAGACATGCCTGGATAGGTGCTTATTTGTTAAGTACTAGAAACTGTTTTCCTCTAGACAGTGAGGAAAGTTGAGTGCTGTAGTAATTTTTAGCTTATTTAGTGCTTACAATAAGTTCTGAACAAGTGCTGAAACAAAAAATATTCAAACAATCTCTTGCATTATGACAGCTGTCACCCACCCCATAAAAAGAAATCGTTAGTCAAAGGGCAAGGGGTGCGGCTAGCTAGAACGGTATCTTATTATAATGATTTTTTTAGAACAAATAGATATTTTGAAGGGCATGTTAACACAAAAACTATGTTGGTAACATTTTAAATGAAGTAATACAGAAGAGAAACAGTGGACATTTTGTCCCCCTATTAGGGGTAGGTGGTGGCCTACAAGAGAATGAAAATCAAGATGGGAAAGGTAGCTTCAATAAGTCTGCGATATTCAGATATAATGACCATTTTTACAATATCGGAGACATCATTAGACACAACTGGAATATTCTTTTTACAGACCCAGAATAGCTTCAATTGGTAGGGACGTCCCCCAGAGTCATTTACAAAAGGACTGTAGTTTAAAAAATATGTTGGAATGACATAAACAAGATACAAGTAGGGGGAAAGGTATGGTAAAATGTGGGCATTGTATGCAATGTCAGCACATGTTAGAAGTAAAAGAGGTATATATCCCTAATTATGGAAAATACACCATTCATGGTAAGTTTTCCTGTAGTAGCAAAGCCGTGGTATAACTTGCTCTATGCTCCCAGTGTCCTAGTTTTTATATTGGAAAGACTATTAATGTTTTTTAGCAGCAGGGTATACCAGCACCACTATGATATTGGTAAAAAAGACACAAAAAAACACACATATATAATAAGCCATGAAGGACACAGCTTTAAATTCATTATTTTAGACCAGATAAAATTAGGGGAAAGGGGTGGTCCACTGAATGATTATTTAAAACTTAAAGAGCTCAAATGGTAAATTAGGACCGATGCATCAGAACAACCTGGTCTAAATAGTACTGTGTCCATTTACTCTATTTTAAGACTAAAAGCACAATTTCTTATATGATAAAATGGGGGATCTCAACTGGATACCAAGATTATAATATTCAGTCTTGTACAATATGGATTTTTAATATAAAGTATGTGGTTTTATCTGTATCATTTTTTTAAGTTATGAATTGATGTCAATTCCTTTAAGAGGCATATGATGTCATTAATTGATCAATCACTATACTTATGTGTATAAAGGTTGTTGGGGGATAGATGAATTTGTTCTGAAGAAGTTTCTATTGTGGAGACGAAAGAGCTAAATAATGGATTCTTTGTCTGTTTTGGTTTAGATATATATGTATATAGATATATATATATATATATATATATATATATATATATATATATGTGTGTGTGTGTGTGTGTGTGTGTGTGTGTGTGTATAATATAGCAGCACTAACACCAAAGTACAAACAACTATTTAAAAACTTAAACTTTTGCTATTTTGGAAGGTATAGATACTAGACTATTCTTGCTGTTTTGGTCAGTTTTTTATTAATTTAAATCACATTTTGAGTGCTTTCATTCATTGTAAAGTTTTCAGTCAAACTTCATCAGATAGCAGAGCGACTGACATGATCCCCAGGGTGAATTTTCTATCTCCCATCCAATCATCAAGGTTCCGTTTGAAGAGGGCCAAGGAGGTGGTCTGCTTGACATGTATGGGCAGTCTATTCCTGAGTATGGGGTGTCTCTGTGTCATGAACCTATCCCTCCAGCAGGTTTTGTTCATTGTGATGACAAGGTTTATATCCCTGGAGTGTGTGGCTCTGAGGGATTGGGATTTCTTTAAGTAAAGCATGTCCAACAGCTCTGGGTTTGACATGGCCTTGTATGTTAAGCAGAGATCACCTCTGAGTAGACGATATGCCACAGACTACAGTTGGTCAGCATATGGCATCTGCTTTAGGCCTGTGATTCTTTTAGTGAGGTATTTCTGTGGCCTTTCCAGCTGTTGCATATGTCTTGTGAGGTACATACCAAACGGAGCATTATACTCTATAATGGGTCTAATGAGGGATGAGTACAGTGGGACAATGACCTTCTTTTTCTGGATGAAAAGCCCTTAGTGATGAGATGTGCCACATAGAAGGATTTCCTGACTGTTGTGGCGATGTGGTTATTGAAGGTGAGACCACTGTCCACAAGTCTCTCATCACACTTTCAGTGTTTAGTGTACTGCCACCTATGTGGTAATTCATGGGTACATGTTTTTTCCCAAAGGAGATAACTATACATTTCTTGGCATTAAGCTTGAGCCCATGGCTCTGGCATCAGGCATCTGTTTCTGTAAGGCCCTTTTGTAGAATATCCACATCATTTGGGGATTCAATAATGGCTCCCAGTTTGCAGTCATCTGCGAACTTTGTTAGCCAGAGTCCCTTAGTGTTGGCCTGTACTTCAGAGAAGTAGATGCCAAACAAGAGTGGTCCCAGGACTGAACCCTGAGGTACTCCATTTGTCACTTGTCTGGACCTGGATTTGGAGTTGGCTACTTTTACAGTCTGGGTTCTGTCAGTAAGCCAGTTGGCAACCCATCAAGTGATGTAGGGATTTATGCCCAGCTTAGTAAGTTTATCTATGATTCCAGAGTGGGGGAGGATGTTGAAGGCCTTGGCGAGGTCCAGATAGGCTATGTGGACCACCTTACCCTCATCTGCAGCTCTGGAGACTTATTTGAAGAAGTCAGTCAGGTTCAGGAAACAAGATCGTCCCTTCACGAACCCAAACTGTGTGGGGTCCAGTGTTTGAAGGTTGCCAATGTCTTTGTTTATAAGTTCTATGATAATGCATTCCATGCCCTTGCAGATCAGGCTTGTCAGACTGATGGGACGGTAGTTACCGGGGATCCAAGGTGGATCCCCCCTTGTGGAGTGGGATAACTGTAGCTGTGCACCACTCAGTGGGCACGGAGCCTGAGGTGAGGCTATGATTAAACATGACACTTTGGTGAGGTGCCAGTTCATTTTGTAGTTCATGTAGCACACAGACCAGGATCTCATCTGGTCCCATGGATGCTGTATTCTTAGCTTTGGAGAGTGCAGTTTCTACCTGTGTGGCCGTGATTACTGGAATTTGGCAATCTTTTGGTATTGAGATGGGCCCATTAGGAGGTGAGAGGGGGGTGAAACTGGCACTAAATCGATCTGCCAGGATATTGGCAATATCCTTGGGATCAGTATATTTAATGCCATTCTGTTGTAGCTCAGAGCATATCTGAGCATTGTCATTTAGATTCGTGACATAACTATAGAATGCCTTGTGGTTGTCTTTGGAATCTTTGGCAATTTTATTATCGTAACTAGCTTTTGAGGATTTTATGAGGGATCTCAGCTTCTTACTGAGGCTGGTGAGGGAGTTTTTTGCATCTTGGGATTTTCCTCTTTTCTGCAACAGTTACTTCCTTCTGTTGTATAGTTTGTTTATGGCAGGGGACCACCAGATTGGCTTCCTTTTTTTGGAGGAGAGCATCTTGGTTCTATTTGTGATGGCATGATTCGTGCATGAGTGGATGTGCTCTTACAGTGCCTTAGTGTAGGATTCAGCAGTCAAACTTTCAGAACCCATCTGCATGGCTGTCATGAAGTTTGTCACTTTTGACTTGAGTAGCATGAAGTTGGCTTTGGGGAAGTTTTTTACAGAGGTTTCCTTACTGAGCGTTGTGGATGGGATGTGGATGTCAAGGGTGATTTGCTTATGGTCAGTCCTGACCAATGAGGGGGTAACCACTGGTATGGAGCATTTATCTCCCATGTTGGTAATGACCAAGTCTAGGATATAGGACCCCCTGGTGGGACAATGGATTAGTTGATCCAGTGCATTGGAATTTATGTATTTCAAGAACCGTTGGAAAAAGATGTTGGTACCCGAGTAGTTTTCCCAGTTAATGGCAGAGTAGTTGAAATCACCCAGTATTAGGGTGTTTGGTTGTATCTTAATATTTTCCAGTATGTTTAGAAAGGTGTAGTGAGAATCTTGGGGAATGCTGGGGGACCTGTAGCAAGCTACAATTTGGATTGCAGTCTTACCTAGTGCTAGTTGCACCTGGAGAATTTCAAATGCATTGTGATGGGCAACTAGCCTGGAGGTGTGAATACCATTGGTGAATATGGACACTCCTCCACCTTTAATGTTTCACTCTTGGTTTGGTGGCCAAAAAGTGTGGTAAGAGTTGTAGCCTGGTATTGCAGGGGTGCTCTCTGGAGCCTTGAAGCAGGTCTCAGTTACTGCACAGATATCGATGTTCTCCATTTTTAGGAGTGCCTTGAGAGAGTGCATTTTGAGGTTTAGACTTCTAGCATTGAGTAGCATTCCCTTCAGATTTTGCATGCTTGTATCTGTTACGGTGGTGGTTTTGTCCTTTGAACCTTGGCTAAAAAAGGGACTATAGGGGTGACAAGAGCTTTTGCCAGTAACCTGAATACCAGGGGTGACAGGTGCTGACCATCTCTGGCAAAGCATCGTGGTTTGTTAATCATGTCTTCCCAGGCAGACAGATACTGGATCCCCTTTGAATGACACCAAAAGCTTAGCCAATTGTTGAAGTCAATCATTTTGTCCTTATACTGTGGTATCATTCTGAGCGAAGGCAGGATGCTGCTAAGGGTTAGGGTCATACCTGCCTGGGCCACATGATCTGAGAGCTCTTCCATGTCTCTTTTCATGTAGTCCAGGGAGGTACATCTCAAGTCATTCACTCCAACATGGACAATGACAGTCGTATTTGTATTTGTTGTGGATTGACTTGAGTGCATGCGTTATGTGGCAGATCCTGGCACCTGACAGGCAGCTGACTGTAATTTTCTCCTTGTTCAGCCTGGTGAGTGGGACATCAGTGTGCCTGACTATAGAGTCACCTATGACTAAAGTGATGGGTACATTGTCTTGCCTTAGGGGCTGTTGTTGGGTGGCACACTGGTGTTGTGAGCTATGTGTCACTTTGGTTGTGACTGGTGTTTGTTTGTGTTTCAGCTTCTGAATTCCTTGTTGCTTGGGCAGGTTAATGTTAAGGGCCTCTGCATATGTGTGTTTAGTGTTTCTATGTGTGTGTGTTGATGGTGTGGGTTTTGAAGGGCTATGTGTTGCTTGAGGTGTAGTGCAGGTGTTAACCTTCTCCTCTTGACTGTCTAGCACAGTCTTGTCTGGAGAGAGCTTTGCTTCCAGTTTGGCTATGTAAGTGCATCTCTCGCAGGTTGTAGTGTTGGGTGGTAGG
Organism: Protopterus annectens; assembly: GCF_019279795.1. Taxonomy (NCBI): domain Eukaryota; kingdom Metazoa; phylum Chordata; order Ceratodontiformes; family Protopteridae; genus Protopterus; species Protopterus annectens. Next base: position 1,334,882,240 of record NC_056725.1, read on the forward strand.
AGGAGAGGGTTGTCTGTGTACATGAGGCAGTTGCCACATTGCCCCAGTATGCCCAGATTCACCAGGTGGACAGGAGAAATCACTGGAAGCTGATCCTTGGACATGCCTGTTTAGGTGCTTTTTTTGTAAAGTACAAGTGCTGTTTTCCCTTACCTTTGCAAGATACTTTGCAATTATAGGCTGTTTAGTGCCTACGATTAATTTCTCCTTATTGACAAGGAGAGTTGAGTGCTTGTATCTGTTTCAGGCTTCCTAGTGCTTTCCAGCAGGTTCTAGATACTATGTTAATAGAACTGAATCCTATTATTTCATTGAAAGAATTATTCTATTAGTAAAAATATGTTTATCCATTCTATGAGCTTCCTAGCTGAAGTTGTTAGCAAGCTATTAGCAAGTGTTCAACCTTTTGCCCATTTGTTCCACATTATGAGAGGTTGTGTTCCTCAATTTTGGAAATAGAAGGCTGAGAGCTATGCTTTTTACATTAATTCCAGACAGGATTTCCTCTGGCATCAATTTGAAGTTTAGAAGATATTTTCTTGTTTCCACAGTTGCATACTTCTGGGAAAGGATGGGGCTGGGGGTGGAGTCCCAGTAAGCTAGTAACCATCCAAGTATGGCATCATCATCATATGCCCTAGTGTAATATTTTCCAATAAGCATTAGACTTTGAGCACTGCAGAGGATTATATTGTTTAAAAACAGACACATTAATTTTCAAACTAAAGTACATTTCCACAGCAGTAAATGCATACAGATTTAAAAATTCATTTAAATAATACAGTCACTGGAATTTGTTTCCTTAATTTGACACAGCTTAGTTTAATTCTCCTGTATTTTACTTCTGAAAGAACAGTCGACTTTTCTATTTTTTTCACAATGATTAAAAAAGCATCTCAAAGGAATGCCCATGTGTTTCTAAAACAGAAAAAGAGATAGAAACACACGGGCATAATGTTAAGATGCAAATTGGGAAGCCCAAAGTAAAATCTGATTTTGTTTTTGAAAGTAGCAGTGACAGATAATGAGAAGAGCCTTTCAGAGGTGGTTCCAACACTGAATGTAGCAGCAGAGTTAAGATGTATTATACATGAGCCAGGGTTTATGTGGGGAATGGACATAAATTAGGTGTTTTTCAAGTAGGATTTGCAGATTATCCAAAAGGCAGGAAAATGCTGTTGACCAAGCTCTCTTTATTTGTAGTCAGTCTGTGTTTCTGTGTTATTTTCAAGAGCTCCATTCTTCTACTCCTTTTATTATGACTTTGTTTTTCCTCATTTGTTGTCCCCTTGTCCTTGTCAGCCCCCAGTTTCCTCCTCTCACAAAACATGCTGTTTGTCTGGCTACTCCAAACTGAACAAATGTTTTGCAATGACGTTTGCCCAAGAAGTTCCACTTCATTAACTCAACAAATAAATGAGGAAAGGGATATAAATAAAACTAAATAAATCAAGTGTGCCCTCTAAAACTGCTGCGTACTTTATTTTTTATAGAAATTATCTGAAGAGTTTAGGATATATTCAGCACTACACTTTCCAACCTTCATAGACACAGTTGTTTCTAGAGACACTGTAACAACAATCTTTCCATTTCTATGCAAGCCAGTGAAAGTTCGAGTAGATGGTCCATAAAATGTTTTCTTTTCAAAATTTTAATGACCAAAAGAGAAAAAATATATAAACGCTGAGGTGCCTATACTCCTATTATAAACAAATGCATATGTACACAGGTATACACTCTTGCATACATACATACTACGTATATATATATATATATATATATATATATATATATATATATATATATATACACGCACACACGCACACACGCACACACACACACACACACGCACACACGCACACACACACACACACACACACACGCACACGCAAAGAAGCAATGATATGCAAACATACATCTTTTCAAATTGCAGGTGTTGCTTTTGTAGGATGGCTGTATATTCTGGATATTATTGCTTATAATGTACCAGCAGGGAGATTGTAATATAACACACATTGCTGAAAACACAGTTAATACATCTGTCTGATATAAATTGCTTGCTTATGTACTTAAGTTTTTTTTTTAATAAACTGCTATCCCTCACTTAAGATCCAGAAGCAGCATAAAGGAATGCTGATGTTACACCAGACTAACATTTTGATTTATTTTTTGTAAATAATATACAGAGACAACTATTCTGTCAGTACACCTCATTAAACAATTCCACGTGTAATCTAATTTAGTGATGAATAGAAATTTAAAAGGATGCTGTGAAAGTTTTACTGTGGTGAGAAAGGCAGTTTTGTTAACCCAAAGGAAACAAAGTGATATGGCACTTAGAAGCTGTAGCATACATTGCAGTGACTCCTGGCATCTGCTTTTGCCTCCAGCCAAGTTAATACTGAGGCAAAGGTTGGCTTGATATGTCTCTTCCAAGCTACAGCATGAGAATTTTAGCTGTTTCCGACTGCTACAGCACATGATTTGAACTTTTCAAGACATTATGTGACTGCATCATCTGACAAACTTGAGTACACTCCATAGCCAGTTTAGCCTGACCTTGGATACCAGTTTCTGACATATTTACAGCTGATCCAAGCCCGGAAGGAGTTTGAAATACAGGCTGAGACCAGCAGTGCCTTGTTTAGCTCTGTCCCTCTTGTGTAATCTCTAAATATGACCAGAAACTTACATCATTCAAACAGTGTTGTTAGTGTTAATAGATTACTAAGGAATAAAACCTTGGGTGATTATAGATTTCTGTGTTTTGTTTGGTTTCTATGAAACAAGTGAGTGCATTACTGCTGCTAAGTGAACAATTTGCTAAGTGACCCTTAACACATTTTCAAAGTCACCACAGAAAATATCTACTAGTGATGCTTTACAGTACTTTTACTGAAATGATAGCTCATAAAACTTTTATGTTAATAATTCATTCTCTTGATTTTATCTTGTTTTGAAAGTTCTGAGAGGCTGGCTGTTCAACCAGTTCTTTTAGGGCCTGTGCATTTGTTACCCACATTTGAAGAACACCGCCACTTCAAAGATTTGAACTTAAAGATAGATAAGGTCATGCAAACCCCATTCATAATTTGCAGATTCAGTACCACTGAAGTTCCTATCATGGAAAATGCTTTTCCTGGTGCCCATTATCATGGAGATACAAGCCTTTATGTGTAAGAACCATATCTGTTTTTTCATAAAGATCATGTTTTCCTTAGGGCCAATATGCATTGCTTCTCAAAACTGGTTTCTGAACTTTAGTGAAACTGGTCATTTAATTTCCTGTTTTTCTTATTTAGACTAGAAATTAGGGAAGGAAAGCCCTTCAAATAGAGTTATAGCAAGGTAGGTTAGTGTCCTACAAGGCCCCCTGATTGAAGCTGAAGACTGAAAAAGTCCTCTAAGAGTTAAGGACAAAAGTAAAAGTCTTCTCTGAGTAAATTAATTAAAAAAGAGAGAGAGAGAGAGAGAAAGAGAGAATGTCCTTTTAGAAGTAAGCACCAAATATAAGGCTGAGAGTCAAGGACCAGAAACAAGGTATGAGAAGAAAAAGGGGTCTGCAGGCAATCTATATACTATCAGGCACCCTTTCTAAACTACAGCAGAGGTATAGTACAGTTCACTGACTGTTACCCAAACTAAACAAAAAATACAAATAAATTAAAAAAAAGATTTAAACTAAGCAAAGAGCTAATATGTTTCTACATCATCAATCTTTGCTAAACTGTACCAAGACCTAAGTCCTATGCTAGCTCCCTGCTATGATTCCTAACATATAGAAATGATTGGTACATTTTCTACAGTAATGACTGTGTTTCCTAACATCTTCTGTCTGAGCAGTTGCCCCCTTCTCCCCACCCTTCCTCTGGCTTTGCCTTCTTTCCTTGCATGTTATGCCACCATATCAGGGTCTTCTTGAAGCATGTGCATGACTGTAGGAAGACCAAAATTCCTTCATCTCATTTGATCCATAGAGAAGAGGGGTCTATATCATATATTCGAAATTCCAAAATATCAAACACCATAAGTTCGAACTTAGAATTTTGAATTATGATAACATTGAACGCTCAGAATAGCAATTTTTTTCCCAGGGAAAAAATGTGCTGTTCCGAGAAACATACACACAGCACAAGCACACCAAAATAAATAAAACACACACATACAGTTAACAAAACCCAACCCTACATTAAACCATACATACATTACTAACTATCCACTTACCTTAACCCACACCCTAATCCTAAGGTCTGTAACTATCGCACACATACCCTATGAAACTATACACAAACAAACTAATTAATACACACACATAAGGTTAACAAAACTCAACCCTACACTACACCATACATATATTACTAACTATCCACTTACCGTAACCCGCACCCTAACCCTAAGGTCCATAACTCTCACACCACAGTGGAGGAAATAGCGAAGCCACAGAACGGCCCACAGAAATCTTGCCCTAGGTAAGATTTCAATGTTCTGGGGCTTTGGTATTTTCACCCTTCGATGTAGTGGGTTCGATATTATAACATTCAAAGTTTTACATCTTCGAAGTTATAATATAGACCCAAAAAGAGATAGCAATCACTCTGCAAACCCTTTCTAGATAAAGTGTCAGCCACATTATATTTTTTCAGTCTGATGGCTCATTACCAAATGGAAAATGCTAACATCAAAGCCATTCAGCCAGCGGTATGGCTACAGTCATTGTTTGCTTCTAGAGTATTTTTACTGCAGACATACTGTATATCCATGGCCACTTAGGCCACACTTTTCTCACCACCTTTACCAAGCATTATTTCCTGACTACAGCTCCAGGATTTAGGCCTCATTTGGTAATTTTATGCATAAAGGCTCAATTTTCAGAACTCTTCTACTTTTAGCTCTCACCTAGCTCCTTTTACTGTGGAGGTAATCCCACCAAGGTGGGTCTCCATTGTTAAGTATAGCATATGCATTTTTACCATACCAGCTGACCTGTGAGTAGACCCCTGCTCTTACTAGGAACCACGTACTCTACTAACACCCATATTGTTCTTAGCCTGTCCATCTATGGATGCTGCTGGAATTCTCTGTAACTCAGGCAAGTGTATCTCTCTCTTGTTGCCTTTTCGCACCATGTGGCACATTGGCTAAGCTTCTCCAGGCACTCATTGCTTCTGTAGCAGTTATGGTTTTTATGTGGTCAATTTGCTAGCCCAGTGCCCAGACCTGCACTGAAGGCACACTATACACCAACACACACACTCACACCTAGGGCCAATTTACAGTGTCCAATCCACCTGCAGCATGTCTTTAGAATGTGGTTTGAAACCAGAGCACATGAGGAAAACCTATACAAATGCAGGGAGAACATGGAGACTCTGCACAGAAGGCATCCCAGCTGAGAATCGAACCAGAGAACCTCTTGTTGTGAGGATGACAACCCTAATTGCTGCACCACCGCACCACCCAGGTAAGTCTATACTTGTAAATTTCTCATTAACAGTGTAGGTATTAGATCTTTATTTTTATTTATTTATTTATTTATTTATTTTCATTTGCAGGAAGCCTACCTACTCTGTGGCAAGGGTAAACTGAGAGGCTTGGTACTAAGCACTGTCTCTTGTTGTGATGTGTGACATCACATCATGTGCAAACATAGGGTGTGCATAATCCAGAGTATGGGTGTTTCTAACAAAATGACAGTTTTAAATGGATGAGAGAATGAATCCCATTGTAAAGCCACCAAGGAGAGACCCTTAATAGATCAGGTGACATTGAGAATGTAGATCTGTTATTTACATATGTGTAACTGCCTCTAAACCAGTTTTGCCTTCTAAAGATAGGAATTACTATCTAATAGTGCTTAAATTGTTACAAAAAGAATTAAATTATTAGTTAAAATATACATATCTCTTAACAGAGTCCTGGCAACAACAATAGGGAATTACCAGGACTATACTACCTCGCAATTTTCTATCCATTGTTTTTCAACCCACAAGGAGTATCATTCATGGCAATGAACCCAAAAATCATAGCAGAAGATCAAAAGTAGTATGTACTTTCTTGCCTTACACAGTAACAAAAGTCTGCAAATATTAATCACTATATAATTAGTTATAAGGATTGTTTGTATTGCCTAAGCTGAGTGATTCAGTCCCACCTCATCCATAAATCCATAATATCTAGCTGGTACAAAGATAAATCTCTGGGAAAACTTTTCTGTACCATTTACCCCCATTGTCTACTGATTATCAGCCCCCTCTTGGCCAGCTGCCGCATTCATTCCCTCATCTCTGAGGGTAAAATGGTCAAGAATAGCCATCAATTTTGCTTGGGTTGCAGTCAGGGCATTATTCCTCTGAACCATGGAGTCATGCATATCTCTGAAAAAAAATAGTATCAGCTTGAAAGGTATAGCAAACGTAGTTAGTCTTTGAAATATTTTATTCATTACTCATTTATGAATGAAGTCCACTGCATCAACATGGACCTCAATGTACATTAAAAGTAATAGTCCAGAAAGAGTTACATATCAGTCTCTTAGGCAATCAGCTTAAGAATGGTGTGTATGCTTGCATAGTTCACAATTTTGTACTTTACAATAATTATTATAGGGAGATATGTGTGTTTAAGCAGCTAGGGCAGTCATGACAATTACATTAAAATGTTTATTTTAATGTTTTGATAGCTTAATTTAACAAGTTTTACTAGTCAGTATGACCATCTGTATTTGCTCTCCTTGTCCTGTGCTTAAGCTGACCACATCATATAATGGTACATGCATTTAAAATATGTCATGCTGCATCCAGTTACCTGGCATCTCTAGCTAATAATTCAATAACTTAAGTCAGAGAGGTTAGAAATGTAATGAAGAACAAAAACATAGTTCCTTGAACATGATGTTCTACCATGTTGAAAGCCTTGTAGTTTTTTTTTTTTTCTTGGTCCACTTCTTTTTAAAATAATTCCTAATCAGAGCAATGTTTTCACAGATTTATGTGAAAAAAATTCAAATAGGTAATGTTCATAAAATAGCAGCAAAATATTGTTTGGACTGTATGCAGTCAACGGTTAAAGGGGTGGACTGAAGGACTTAAAGAGCAGTGGTCACTCTATTCTAAAATTGAATGGATTTGTGCAACACACTGTAACTAAAATGTGTACATGTACCTACCAAACTGATTTGCATGCTGCAGAGTGTGGTCAGGAAATACTTTCAGAAATCTTTGAGCTGGTTCAGATGTACTATGCACAACAATAGCATTTCACTGGTGAAACAGAAGCTTTTGATTTGATGAGGCAACTTGCTTCCATGTTATATAGTCTGAAAGTGAGGAATGAAGGGCACAGATACTGATCTACAAATTTTGTTTGCTAATTAGCTTGTCAAAAGCATATATTCTTAACCCTCACACACCCTCCTTAAAACCAGTCTGGACCAAGCACTTCAGTCACTTTGCAAAACTAAAAATATTAGTCCCTTCTCTCCTGACTCTCTCACAGGTTGGCTGCTAACAAGTACTAAGACTCATGTAGCAAGTCCCTTGAAAACCTGCTGTTATTAGTGACCAGTCCAGTTGACTGATACTCAGATCTGTTACTGGAAAGCCATCAGTGTCTTGTAATAGCAGTAAGAATTGGAGAGAAGCAAGAGGAATAGTTTCAACAATTTATATTGCACTTTTCATAGGCAAGAACTAGACTATCTCTCTATCCTTGTGGGTCAGTTAAAACGTAGCCAATTTCCCAAATGTGAGAACCAAACCCTTTACCTTGTGTTTGTTTGTAGGGTTACCACGATTTGTAGCATAAAATTTAATAAAGTGCACACAGGATAAGCACTTTCGGAAACAATTCCTTCATCAGATTGGTTTAACTAATAGCCTCCCAAGGTTTAAGATGTTTTTGGTTGTGTAATCACATGTTGATGAAACAAGAGAATTTGATTTTGATTCTTTTGGTTCTTATAAGGGCATTATATTTAGAATATTGGGGAAAGGGGTGCAGACTAGGGAGACAGCATCATCTAGTTCAAGAGTTAGTAGTTGGTTCCAGTTTACTAATTTTAACTTTGAGGTGAATGCATCATTTTGGTATGAGGACAGATTGTGTGGTTGTATTGGTGAAGTTTATGGATATTGTGATAGTCCATTTTAGCAAAGGTAGGGAGGTGGTCATTTAAGGTGCCAGGAAGACCACCAGAGGAGATAAGTTTGTTTGGAGAGTTAGTGAGGATTTAATCTATGGTGGATTTCCACTCAAAATGGTTGCCAAAGGATGCAATTGTATGCTTCTTGGCATTTAGTTGTAGTCAATGGTTTTGATATCAGTTATTTGTTTGGGACAGGCCATCTTGGAGGGTTTTTGTGTGCTCTGCAGGGTTTATAATGGCACCAAGTTTGCAGTCATCTGCAAACATGCCCAGCCACAAACTGTTAACATTAGCTTTGACCTCCAAGAAGTAAATGTCAAAGAGGAACAGCCCAAGGACTGAATGCTGGGGCATATTGCTGATGATGGGTCTTTTGAAGGAGGTATAGCCACCCACACTAATTTCCTTGTTTCTATTTGTAAGCCAATGTGTTTTCCTACAAGTTACATAGGGATTGACATTTAGCTGAGTGTTTATCTATGATACCCAAATGTGGCCTGGAGTTGAACACCTTTGTGAGGTCTAGATATGTGGTGTACACTGTTTTAGCCTAATCCATTGCTTCAGTAAATTTTTTGAAGAAGTCAACCAGGTTAAGTAGGTAGGAGCTGCCTTTGATGAATCCAAACTGGGCTTTTAGTTCTTATAAGGGCATTATATTTAGAATATTGGGGAAAGGGGTGCAGACTAGGGAGACAGCATCATCTAGTTCAAGAGTTAGTAGTTGGTTCCAGTTTACTAATTTTAACTTTGAGGTGAATGCATCATTTTGGTATGAGGACAGATTGTGTGGTTGTATTGGTGAAATTTATGGATATTGTGATAGTCCGTTTTAGCAAAGGTAGAGAGGTGGTCATTTAAGGTGCCAGGAAGACCACCAGAGGAGATGTTTGTTTGGGGAGTTAGTGAGGATTCAATCTATGGTGGATTTCCACTCAGAATGGTTGCCAAAGGATGCAATTATATGCTTCTTGGCATTTAGTTGTAGTCAATGGTTTTGATACCAGTTATTTGTTTGGGACAGGCCATCTTGGAGGGTTTTTATGTGCTCTGCAGGGTTTATGATGGCATCAAGTTTGCAGTCATCTGCAAACCTGCCCAGTCACAAACTGTTAACATTAGCTTTGACCTCCAAGAAGTAAATGCCAAAGAGGAACAGCCCAAGGACTGAATGCTGGGGCATATTGCTGATGATGGGTCTTTTGGAGGAGGTATAGTCATCCTCACTAATTTCCTTGTTTCTATTTGCAAGCCAATGTGTTTCCTACAAGTTACATAGGGATTGACATTTAGCTGAGTGTTTATCTATGATACCCAAATGTGGACTGGAGCTGAACACCTTTGTGAGGTCTAGATATGTGGTGTACACTCTTTTAGCCTAATCTATTGCTTCAGTAATTTTTTTTAAGAAGTCAACCAGGTTAAGAAGGTAGGAGCTGCTTTTGATGAATCCGAACTGGGCTTTTGGTTCTTATAAGGGCATTATATTTAGAATACTGGGGAAAGGGGTGCAGACTAGGGAGACAGCATCATCTAGTTCAAGAGTTAGTAGTTGGTTCCAGTTTACTAATTTTAACTTTGAGGTGAATGCATCATTTTGGTATGAGGACAAATTGTGTGGTTGTATTGGTGAAGTTTAGGAAATATTGTGATAGTCCGTTTTAGCAAAGGTAGGGAGGTGGTCATTTAAGGTGCCAGGAAGACCACTAGAGGAGATAAGTTTGTTTGGGGAGTTAGTGAGGATTCAATCTATGGTGGATTTCCACTCAGAATGGTTGCCAAAGGATGCAATTATATGCTTCTTGGCATTTAGTTGTAGTCAATGGTTTTGATACCAGTTATTTGTTTGGGACAGGCCATCTTGGAGGGTTTTTGTGTGCTCTGCAGGGTTTATGATGGCACCAAGTTTGCAGTCATCTGCAAACATGCCCAGCCACAAACTGTTAACATTAGCTTTGACCTCCAAGAAGTAAATGCCAAAGAGGAACAGACCAAGGACTGAATGCTGGGGCATATTGCTGATGATGGGTCTTTTGGAGGAGGTATAGCCACCCACACTAATTTCCTTGTTTCTATTTGAAAGCCAATGTGTTTTCCTACAAGTTACATAGGGATTGACATTTAGCTGAGTGTTTATCTTGATACCCAAATGTGGACTGGAGTTGAACACTTTTGTGAGGTCTAGATATGTGGTGTACACTGTTTTAGCCTAATCCATTGCTTCAGTACATTTTTTGAAGAAGTCAACCAGGTTAAGTAGGTAGGGGCTGCCTTTGATGTATCTGAACTGGGCTTTGTCAAGAGCCTGTAGGTAAACTACATCCTTATATATTAATTCTGTAATAATCCTTCTCATAGGCTTACACCTAAGACTGGTCAGGCTTATTGGTCTATAATTACCTGAGACCATTCAAGTCCCACTTTGCGCAAGGAAATGTCTGTTGCTGTCCTTCATTCACCCAGCACAAAGTCTGTTTTGATGCTGGTATTGAGTGGTTCCTGTAGGGGATCAGACAAGTCATGTTTCAGGCTGACCTGGACCTAGAAATAAGACTGGTTAAGGCTGCTAAGTCTATAATTACCCTAGTTCCTGTAGGAGATCAGACAAGACATGTTTTAGGCTAACCGATAAGCAGCCTGGTAGGTTATATTGCCCCATAGATGTAGTGTTCTACATCTTCCCTGTGTTTTCTTTCTTTCTCTCTCTCTGTGAGTGTGCTTTTTTCCTGGCTACACCACCAGTGGAAGTCAAGGTTTCTATCTCAAGCACAGTATTAAACTGAGCAGTGTATTATGACCAGAGTCTGCAATAAAGCAAAGACACACAATACACAATGACATTCATACACATCATGTGTGTGAAAGTCATATCTCCCAACCGTACTGAATTACTCGGTTTTTAACAAGTTTTTGGGGTCCAAATAATGGGGTGCCACAATTCCTGAGTACCAGCCCTTCATTTCCAAATTTTTCCCAGCTTGTTTTTTAATTTTTTCCCCCCGCTTTTCAACTGACGTCATTGCGTGCGAGATGATGTCAGCTCCGTCAGGCTGTCAGAATTGAGCTCAAGGGCTCACGTGCACACATTTCTGGCTGTTACTAGCAAGTGGGAAGCTGGAAACAGTATGGTGGATAGTATAGCCTGCCTTGGAGAGATGTCTGCAGAGCTGCTTTTGCGGATAGCAATTAGGGACTGCTGGAAGAGGTATGGTGGACAGACATAGTATATTAGCGAGTGAGTGAGATCATGGGTACTCCAGAGCTTTTTTTCTCTTGAAGGAGTGTGTCTGTGTGTTGGTGGATAGTATATTAGTGAGCGAGTGGGTACTGCAGAGCTTTTTTCTCGTGAATGGAGGGGAGTGTGTGTGTGTGTGTGTGTGTGTGTGTGTGTGTGTGTGTGTGTGTGTGTGTGTGTGTGTGTGTGTGTGTGTGTGTGTGTGTGTGTGTGTGTGTGTGTGTGTGTGTGTGTGTGTCTGTGTCTGTGTGTGTCTCTGTGTGTGTGTGTGTGTGTGTCAGGGATAGATTATAAATGTAAATAAGAGATTCAGCAGTGGTTCTTGTTCTTAATTTAAGAAACCTTGGATGACGTTTTGTAAAGCTTGAGCCTGAAAGTTCAATTTTGATGTTAACAATTTAGTATCCTTAGTGGAAATAACAGAAAACTGAAGTCTGGCTGCATAGTCTTCTAGTCGATAAAGCTGTGTGGGAGTTTGGGAAGTAACTGTTAGAGAGTTGGCTGGCAAGGGAAAATATCAGTATTCTGGTGTACTAAAGATAGGAGGTAGCTCTTATAGTTGTTAAAAAAAAATGGTGTGGTCATTTAGATTTCAATGGCATGTGTTGGAAGAGTAATCAGTCATAGTGGAAAAGAATCAGTAATACTACCAGGAAGTTTTTTTATCATCTTCCAGAATAGTTTATTATTTATTTATTTATTGATATTTGGTGATTTGGAAAGTCCGACTGGGTCAGAGGCCCAGGTAGAAAAGCTCTAGAAAGTTTAGAGTTTAGTTTAGAGTTGTTTGACATGCAGTTTTGTTTATGCCTTAAAGTAGAGGGAGCACTTTTTGTGACAATCTTTTTTAATGAAAATTAGTGAGGTTATAGTGTGCATTTTATACTTGTCTGTACATTTTATGATTACAGTAAAGTACGGAGTAACAGAAGTTAAACAAAACAGTAACCTGACTATAATAGTAAGACATTCCTATGCATCATGAAAAATTTAAGTTAATCAGCTCATATGGCAGCATGGACCTCAGTCGTACATTATGTGACCAGATGCATTTTCTTTGGATGTGGTGTGGGTTTCAATGCTGCTTCAATTAATGTGAGTTTCAAGGCCAGAGAAGTTTTAATGCCAAATCTATTTTCATTGTGAGACAGTATTGCTTTGTTTAGCAGATGTCTATTAGTGTTTGTGCATTGTAATGGGCCATTAGAATGGCTGCAGGGGGACTCTGGTGCCAAATTTTGGTTGTCTGTTCTTCAGTTTGCATTTGAAAGTTGGTATCCCACAATTTCATTGAAGCGGGTGGGTTAAATAATTATGTATGCAAATGTTATGCTAATCAGCATACAGATTTGTATCTATTTTTCATGGGCCTTGTCCAGATTTTTGATGTTTACAGGTTGAGAGGTATGGTGAAAGTGGAAAAAGGAATGAGAAGGGCTAAAGAGAAATATATACACCTACCATCAAGTTGGTGCCATACTGCAAAGCTTCACTCTCCTAGTCATCATGGCAATGGAAACAAGAGAGTGGCACGTGCAGAGAGTATACAGCAGACAGCAGAAGGGCGCCAAAATAATAAATGAAAACAATTAATAAAATGTGGCATAATAGTAATTTATAATGCTGGCATAAGTGTATACATTATATATATATGAATTATACTGACAACATATTGCCATTGTGATTAAATCAAGTATTATGCATACATCAACATCACAGCTCTTTGATTTATCCCTTCTATGCTCTTAACAGATCTTAATGGGAATTTAATATCTAATGTCACTGAGCAGAGGTACTTGGACCTAATACTTGAACATTCTCTTTTCCTTTACAACAAAGACAGATTTTGTAACTAATAACGTCCTTGTATGTTACAAGGTCAGTCACCTCCTTTCACTCACTGCTCACAGGACCATTGTAAAAATATTTTAATACCCAAACTGAATATGGCCTTCCTTTTCTCAGTATGCATTCAGCCCATTAATACTCTCAGGATGCAGACTGCTGGGAATAAAATCCATGGATTCATTCTATTAGAATGCCCACAGATGCAGCACTGCAATTTGCTAAGAAATTGCATTTGGCTTTCAAAGCCTCATAGGGACACTTTTCTTCTAAGCACACTAGTATAAAAGGTTCTAAAACACACACACTGCCACCGCCCTGAGAGTAAAACCACCTTTACAAGACAACCCTTATGTACTCAGACGTACACAGGACAAAACATTCTTTCTAGTACACCCTCCAGTTAAAAGTACTCATATAAAAGAGATTTCTCTAGACTGGGACCTGCTACCTGGAACCACCTGCCTACCACATCAAAAATTTAGAAACTATTTAAAGTTTCATATATGCAATGAAAGAACATCTCCTTACTGAGTGTACCTACAACTGCTACATGCAACTGCTACCATGAAAATTGTTAGGTAACTTACCATCCTGTAACACAAATAACAGAATACATTTAAGAAACTTTTCTCAGCGTCTTAAGTTGGCATCTTATACACCTATATTTCACATTCATAAGTATATAGGAGTATATGTAATAATATGTATGATTGCGCTGTAACATATGCAATTTTTAGCTTACATGTTTGTGTGTGTGTGTGTGTGTGTGTGTGTGTGTGTGTGTGTGTGTGTGTGTGTGTGTGTGTGTGTGTGTGTGTATGTGTGTGCATATACTAGAGAGAGACTGAGAGATATAGATATAGATATAATGTTCTTTCATTACATATAACACATATACTGTAGATATAGGTATAATTTTCTTTCTTTTCTTTTAAAAGATTTTTTTTAAAAAATGCTCTGAATCTTACCATTACATTCTGACTTTTGTTATGAACTCCTTCTGTATATAATATTTTTAATTAGACAGACTGTGCAGTATTTTATTCTCAATCTCAGGTCGTGGCTAAAAAGGTTTAATTAGACTAGCCTACTTACCTGATTAACAAATGGTAAATAAATAAATACAGTAAATAAGACCTTCTAAATGTTTATGTTCATCACACAGGCAAGAAGCTGTGTAGGCAGGAATGTTTGATTTGTAACTAATATCTAAGGGAAGGAAAGATGTAGCCAAAATGCTTGATGTGTACACCAAAGTCTGATGCCGCTCTGACCCCCTACCTCTCAACTTTGACCTCCACAGTTAAGGACAAAACAAACAAATAGAAAAAAGGCCCCAAATTTGGGACACTTTTTAAATGTTGGATTTTTAAATCAAAACTTCTCACAATTTCCAATTTTAGAAAGAATAGAGCAAACATTGGAAGAGAAATTAGGGGTGTCTTACCAAAATGTGGACAGCTGAAAAGTATGCCCACCAATTCTGTGGTGCAGTTATTATAAATAGGAAATTAAGTACGATATATGTAAAGTACTTGTACTAGAAATATCCTAACAGATAGCCAGTATTATATCAGCAAGCTATAACTCTGGATGCATTTATCCATTTGTCTTCATTGATGGCTCATATGTACCTCTTCTTTTCATATGTATGTTCAAAGATAGAAAACAGTACTCAAAGTCTGGGTAACATGCTACCTTCTCAAAAATGAAGCTATATGTCATCTCTGCCTAGTTAGACCAATACCATCAAGTGACAATAAGCACATAAATAACTGACTTCTCAGTGCTTTGGTCTTACACATCTGATCCCAGGGTAGAAAAGTTGAGCTACAGTCATAGCTCACTGACTGTTACCACCAGACCACTTTTACACTAGAAATGGCTCCAACTGTTGTTGGATGCCCACTTGTGAGGAGGCAAGTCAGTTATATATCACAGGCTTAACATATTTTGGGCTGTAAACATCAAAACAGTGACCTTACTATAAATTGATACAACACTCTTCAGCAATAACTGGTTAGATGGGCATGAATAATTTTCGGTAATGTCATGTTACATTCTTTATAAACATTTGTAATGGAAAAATAACTGATATACAGTATATGCCTATGCCACCAGCAATGGACAAATAATGCAATTAGTAAACCAATGGATGTATTATGAAATGCAATCCATCAGTAAGGTTGAAATATAGCATTTTGTAAAAAAAAAGCAACATACCTTTCCATCAAGTCAGTTGTGAAACTAAAAACAAGTACTGCAAGCAAAAGCAGCATAGAGCTGTCTAGAGCCAAACAGTTACCCCTAGCAAGATACAATTTCCTTGCCTAGATGATTACCTTTATAAAATGCAAATTAATCCCTCTGAGCAATGTTAATATGTTAATGAGTCATGAACTCATTAGCTTTCATGAATTGCAAACTCTGCACTAAGTGCAGGGAATATAAGCATGGCATAAGAGCTTAAACACTAAAGGTGGAGGCATGTCCATATTCATTAAGGATATCCACACCTCCAAGCTAGTTGCTCAGCATAATGCATCCGAGATTATCCAAGTTCAACTAACTCTGGGCAAAACCGCAATCCAGATTGTAGCTTGCTACAGACCCCCCCCACCATGCCCCAGGATTCCCACTCCTCTTTTCTTGATACACTGGAAAATATTAAGGTACAAACCAACACTCTAATAATGGGTGATTTCAACTACCCTACCATTAAATGGGAAAACTACTCATGTACCAACTCTTTTGCTCAACATTTTCTGGAAATCATCAATTCCAATGCTTTGGATCAACTTATCCACACCCCCACCAGAGGCAGCAATATCCTAGACCTGGTCATCACCAACATGGGTGACTGGTGTTCCACACCAGAGGTCAGCTCCTCGTTGGTCAGATCCAACCACAAGCTAATCACCATAGATATCCACATCCCCCTCCCACCTCCCATTAGGAAAACAACCGTAAACAATTTCTCCAAAGCCAACTTCACGCTTCTTAAGACAGAAGTGGCAAACTTCATGACACCCATGCAGATGGACAATAGAGGTACGACTGCTGAATCCTACACAAATGCACTTTATAAGCACTTACACAAGTGCATGGATCATGCTATCCCTAACAGAACCAAGATGCTATCCTCCAAAAAAGGAAGCCAATCTGGTGGTCTTCTGCCATAAACAAACTCTACAACAGAAGAAAGAAACTGTTGCAAAAAAGAGTAAAATCCCACGATTGGAGGAACTCCTTGGTCAGCCTCAGTAAGAAGCTGAGATCCTTCATAAAATCCTCCAAAGCTAGTTATGAAAACAAAATTGCCACTGATTCTAAAGACAACCACAAAGCATTCTATAGCTATGTCAAAAATCTCAATGGCAGCACTCAGATCTGCTCTGAGTTACAGCACAATGACACTAAATATACAGAACCAACTGATATTGCCAACATCCTGGCAGATAGGTTCAGTGCTAACTTTATGCCCCTCTCACCCCCTAAAGGGCCCATCTTCATACCGGAAGAATGCAAAGTTCCTGTAATCACGGCTACGCAGGTAAAAACTTCTCTCTCCAAAGCCAAAAACACAGCATCCATGGGACCTGACAACATCCAGGCTGTCTTCTACATGAACTGCGGAATGAACTGGCACCCCACCTAAGTACCATGTTCAATCATAGCCTCACCTCAGGCTTTGTGCCCATTGAATGGCGCACTGTGACAGTTATCCCACTCCACAAAGGGGGGGCCACAACAGACTGTGGGAACTACCGCCCCATTAGCCTGACGAGCCTCGTCTGCAAGGCCATGGAAGGTATCATCATGGAACTCATAAACAAAGACATTGGAGATCTCCAAACCCTGGACTCCACACAGTTTGGGATTTAAAAGGCAGATCATGTCTCCTAAACCTGATAGACTTCTTTGAAGTAGTCACCAAAGCCATAGATGAGGGTAAGGTGGTTCACACAGCCTATCTAGATCTCGCCAAGGCATTCGACACCATCCCCCACTCTGGAATTATAGATAAACTCACTAAACTAGGTATAAATCCCTATGTCACAAAATGGGCTGCCAACTGGCTTACTGGAAGAACTCACACTGTGAAAGTAGCAGACTCCAAATCAGAATTCAGACCAGTGACAAGTGGAGTACCACAGGGTTCAGTCCTGGGTCCTCTCCTGTTTGTTATCTACTTCTCTGAAGTACAGGCTAACACAGAAGGTCTTTGGCTAACTAAATTCGCAGATGACTGCAAACTAGGAGCCATAATTGAAACTCCTAACGATGTGGGCATCCTACAAAAGGGCCTCACTGAGACAGATGCCTGGTGTCAAAGCCATGGTATCAAGCTCAATGCCAAAAAGTGCATTGTCATCCCCTTTGGTAAAAATTCTGTACCCATAAACTACCACATAGGCGGTAGTCTACTTAACACCGAAAGTATGATAAGAGACCTTTTGACACAGGTGGACAGTAGTCTCTCCTTTGATAATCACATCGCCAAAGTGGTCAGGAAATCCTTCTACGTGGCACACCTCATCACAAAATGTTTCTCATCCAGAAAAAAAGAGGTAATTGTTCCCCTCTACTCATCACTCATTAGACCCATTATAGAGTACAATGCCCCTTTTGGTATGTACCTCACAAGACATCTACAACAACTGGAAAGGCCGCAAAAATACCTCACAAAGAGGATTACTGGCCTCAAACAGATGCCTTATGCAGACCGTCTCAAAAAACTTCAGCTTTACATCGTCGCATATCACCTACTCAGAGGCGATCACTGCCTAACATACAAAGCTATGTCAAACCCAGAGCTGTTGGACATGCTCCACTTAAAGAAATCCCAATCCCTCCGAGCTACACGCTCTAGGGACCTAAACCTTGTCACCACAATAAACAGAACATGCTGGAGGGATAGATTCCTGTCCCAGATACTTCCCATACTCTGGAACAGACTACCTATCTATGTCAAACAGAGCTCCTCATTAGCATTCTTCAAGAAAAATCTTGATGATTGGATGGGTAATAGGAAATTCACCCCGGGGATCACTTCTGTGGTTCTGCTTGACAGGGGCACAGGAAAATAATTTTCTTGAGTGGCGAAAGCCAGGGTACATTTTTGGCTAGGCTTGTATAGGCCCTAGGGCCAATAGCCTAGTACCTACCTATGAACCTATGAACCTATGAACATGATTGCCTACACATGCCCTCCCTCTGCAAGGACAAGCCCAGAGAAGTGTTACACTTGCTAATGACTTGCAAGTGTGAATGACTATTCTGACTGCAGGAACAATCAGTGTTTTACAGTCTGTCCTCTTTGATGTACACTCATTGAGGGTGTGTCAGGGAGAAGAGACTTAACACTAAATTCTGAGATTACATTGACTGGGTTAGGAGAACAATATTCTGCACATTGCTATGAATTATTACCATACATTGTCCCTCTGAGTAACAATTATTCTGTGATTCTAAAGATGTACTTTACTCATTGAAATGTGTCAATAACAGTGCAAAGGGGATGTCTGTGTCTGTGGCAAATACTGATAGTAATCTCAGTTGTGTGTTAATTCACTGGTTTGATAGTTCAAACCTGGAAAGGGTGCTGTTTATGTGAATGCAACAATGTTTAAGTAATATATATTCATAGCGAAAGAAAAAGTGTTGGCAATAACAGAAATGTACATTTTAAATGTTTCCTAATGATTCCTTTATTTTATATATATCTTTCCTGTATCCTTTGCATGGTGTTTGGCCTTGTGCACTCTTGACTGGCAGCATACCTGACCCGAGCACTGAGCAACAGTTGACTTCCTAAGGTAAAAACTGAAAAAATTAGCTTGGAATGCCATTGGTAGTACAGTTGAGACTGGTGCTGGTGAACCTTCATCTACACCCTGAACGATACTGAGTGAAGAAATTCCATGTGTCAGCTCACTATGTCTGTGGCACAAGGTATAACTGAAGTGAGTTTATAGAAAGAAGCCACATACTGAAGCGTTCATTTCCACTTTACAGAGACTTTTTATGACTGGATTCAGAATAAATTTTGACACACAATGTTGTATACGAAATGAACAAGCTAGTCTGTAATAATTATAAAAATCTTACCTGTAGTCCCTGTTAATTGTTACAAAGGTATTGCTGTTGTAAACTCACCTTTTCTCATTAGTAATACTAATACTAATATGTTCTATGGATGTTGTGACATATGACATTTTGTAGAGTGTGCTAACATAAAAGCAGTAACGAGTTATGTGGACCCATGTTTAATTTTCTGGAGAACTTATCCATATCTCATAAGTATTCACATCATGGTAGTAATACATTATATTGTAAACTTTTATGTCATGATTAAGTGTATGTGCGTATGTACTGTAGCAAGAATAACCTCCTATGATTCTGTATCTCTCCTTTTGGAACAATTCCAGTTACATGAAATCCTGATGATATGTAACCTAACTGCTACTTGTGATGTTGTAAGCAGATGTGACAAGGATGATTGTGTCATGCTAAAGCTATTAACAGCTTAGTCACTTGCTACATATACCCATGACATGTCACTTTGCAATACAAGGTAATTTTTTTAAATGTTTTTCTTTTTTGACAGTGTGTAAACATGGTTCACCTCCTAAGGAAAAAAGTGAAAAATGTAATTTGGGCTACCTTCTGCAGCACAAGTAATTCTGGTGCCTGTGTGCAACAGTCAGCACTCTGGAGAGAATGAAGAAAATGGACCTGCTAGATAACTTGCTCTGTGGCACAAGATGTAAGTGAAGTGAGTTTAGAGAAGTAAGACAGGTGATACAAGGTTTGAATCCATTTAATTGCTAATTTTACAAAGAGGGTTTGAATATATATTAGATCAGTGTGCTGTTTAAAACTCAACTGTTCTCTATATTGCTAACAAAATGTGAACTGTTTGTCCACTTTCACATTATTTGGCATTACCTAAAGTCCTGATAGTGTAGGCCAGAAATTAAATACTGATATGGCAAGGAGATGCGAGAAGGCTGGATTTGTCACTGTAATGCACTTCTTGTTCTCGTCATTTCTAGATATAATCCTTTGCATGATTTCATTTTCCTTTATTTTCACTATTTTAATGCCTTTAGTATTTGTGCTTTGCTCAGCAGTGGTTCACTTCCTAAGGAAAAAAGGGAAGAATTGAATTTATACTGCCTTCTGTATCACAAACAAGTCTAGTACTGATGCACCCCTTTCAGAATTCTGGGTAGTACTCAGTGTGGCACATGGTTTAATGCAAAGAGCTTAGAAAAAGAGGACAGCTGATCTCTCCTGGTTTTTTTCGGTTTTAGAGTCGCCCAAGCGGAACTCCGGTCCGCTAATGAGGACAGCTGATACTGAGTTCAAATCCAGTTTATAGATACTTGTACTTAGGGTGTCCGAATGATTTTGAAATTTTGATTAAGAATGTAATAATACATGCAAGTGAGTATCATAACTATGTTTATTGCAACAAACAGACATACAGGCATCTCTGAAGTACATTTCCAGTCATTGTTACAGCACTATACCTCTAAGTACCATATTAAAAATTAAGTATTCCTATGACACTGGCAATTAATAATCAAAATGAACATTTCATCCTATTTTTTCCTCATAGGTTCAATTTCCAGGTGGTACTACTTAATCTTACCGTTCTGTAACTCTCAGGAGGCCAATATGTTACAAATCATACCATTTTTCCTCCAATCAACCATGATTATAACAAACAGCATGTCGCTGTTTAACACTGGAACATGTGTCAATAGTTTGAGCACCCCAAATGGCCAAATCTGTGCTTTTTTGATGTAATCAGTACCAATGTGTCTGCCAAACCATTGCTTTGCTTTCACTTGTTCAAATGCAGCTGGCAAGGCTGTGCATCATTGCAAAACAAGCTGCTACACATGAGATTTGAACTGGGTGCTAATTCAGACCCATACTTCTAGCTTTATTGCTGCAGACTGAGCTGGAGATGCTAGGAATGGTGTTCCACTGAAACCACAGATGTGAGGTATTGAGGAGTCCAGGATTTTGTGGAAATTCTTGTGAAGTGCTACAACTGGAGGGTGCTGCTGGGAGATTATACCAGGTCAGTATAAGGCTGAGGCTTGGAAAAGCTTGGCCAAAGCTGTCTCCAGTGCAATTGACATCCCACACAGTGCTAAGCAATGTCATTACCACTATAGTGACACGAAGAGGAACAAGAGGGATCTCCTGACTCAATGGGAGGGTAAGTTTAGGACTGAAAATACCCCTCAGTTGTGTAATTATACTGACACATCACCTGTGTATGATATGGCATTAATTAGCCATCAAATGTAGTTATTCATTATGCATTTATACATATATATTTTTCCCTACTGTACAGCTGCAGCAGAGATAGTAGAAAACCATGAGGTACATCAGGAGAGACAAACTCACCTCAGAGAGGGATGGAGTAAGTATACGTCAGGTCTGGATGTAAGGCAGTAGAGTATTTTCAGTCCATCACAATATATCAGCTTGAGTAGGCATACCTTAACTTTTATATCAAGCTTACTTGCTTGCTGATTGCTTTAGGCAATCAGTATGTCAGCTGAATTTTATCTTGATTCATAGGTTCATAGGTTCATGGGTGTGTACTAGGCTAATGGCCCTGAAGCCTTTACAAGCCTAGCCCAAAAAAATTGCCCAGGCACCATGCCACCCGATGTTTGTTCACAGTGCCCCTATCCAATAGGGTAACTGAAATGATCCCTGGAGTGAACTTTCTGTTACCCATCCACTCGTCAAGATTTCTTTTGAAGAGGGCCAGTGAGGTGCTCTGCTTGACATGAATGGGAAGCTTATTCCAGAGTATGGGCGGTCTTTGGGAGATGAACCTGTCTCCAGCATGTTCTGTTAATTGTGGTAATGAGGTTGTGATCTCTGGAGTGTGAGGCACTGGAGGATTGGGATTTCTTTAGGTGTAGCATTTAGAGTAGGGCTGTGTTGGACATGGCTTTGTAATTCAAGCAGAGATCACCTCTAAGTAGACTAAGAGACTGAGAACAGCTGAAGTTTCTTCAGTCTGTCCATTTCGGACATGTGTTTAAGGCCTAGAATCCTTTTTGTGCGGTACTTTTGTGGCATCTCCAGCTGTTGTAGGTGTCTGGTCAGGTACATGCCAAACGGGGCATTATATTTGATGATTGGTCTAATGAGGGATGAGTAGAGAAGGATGATGACCTCTTTCTTCCTGGATGCAAAACCTTTGGTTATAAAATGTGCCACATAGAAGGACTTTCTGACCATAGTGGCAATGTAGTGATCGAAGGTGAGGTGGTTGTCAGCCTGGGTGCCCAAATCTTTTATGGCTCCTTCACTGTTCAGTGGATTCCCATCAATATGGTAATTCATGGCAACTGAGTTTTTTCCAAAGGGCATGATAATGCATTTTTTGGAGTTAAGCTTCAGGCCATAGGCACTTATATCACCAAACTGGAAGCAGTGCACGCTCCAACCAACTGGACTAGCTGGTTAAGATGAGAAGGTCAACACCTGCAACTCACTATGTAGAACACACAGCCCTCCAAAACACCAACCATCACAGCCCACACATAGAAACACAAACCATACACTCACTTTCGTGGTCAAAACACATTGCATTTTTAGTACAGGATAGTATTTATAAATAATACTGATGACATTAAAAATTCAATGTTTACAACTGCAGTTACTAAATCTGAAAGCATATATCTGATATAACATAATCAAATATATGATCCAAATATATGATTATGGTTATGGATGGCGCAGTGGTGCAGCAATAGCGTTGTTGCCTCACAGCAAGAGGTTCTCCATAGGTTCATAGGTTCATAGGTTGGTACTAGGCTATCAGCTCTAGAGCCTATGCAAGCCTAGCCATAACAATTCCCTGGATATTTCTTCCCACAATATTTACTTCTCTGGACCCCTGTCTAGCAGGGCGACTGATATGATCCCCGGGGTTAACTTCCTATCTCCAATCCAATCATCAAGATTCCTTTTGAAGAGGGCCAATGAGGTGCTCTGCTTGACATGTATGGGCAGTCTATTCAAGAGTATGGGAAGTCTCTGGGTCAGGAACCTATCCCTCCAGCATGTTTTGTTCATCGTGATGATAAGGTTTAGATCCCTGGAGTGTGTGGCTCTGAGGGACTGGGATTTCTTTAAGTGGAGCATGCCCAACAGCTCAGGGTTTGACATGGCCTTGTAAGTTAAGCAGAGATCACCTCTGAGTAGACAATATGCCACAGAGTATAGCTGGAGTTTTTTTAGATGGTCAGCATATGACATCTGCTTTAGGCCTGTGATTCTTTTAGTGAAGTATTTCTGTGGCCTTTCCAGCTGTTGCAGATGTCTGTGAGGTACATACCAAATGGGGCATTATACTCTATAATGGGTCTAATGAGTACAGTGGGACAATGACCTCCTTTTTTCTCGATGAAAAGCCCTTAGTGATGAGGTGTGCCACATAGAAGGATTTCCTGACTGTTGTGGTGATGTGGTTATCGAAAGTGAAACCACTGTCCACCTGTGTCTCTATGTCTCTCATCACACTTTTGATGTTTCCTGTCCTGTCACCTATGTGGTAATTCATGGGTACATGTTTTTTTTCCAAAGGGGATAACTATACATTTCTTGGCATTAAGCTTGAGCCCATGGCTCTGGCACCAAGCATCTGTTTCTGTAAGGCCCTTTTGTAGAATATTCACATCATTTGGGGATTAAATAATGGCTCCCAGTTTGCAGTCATCTGCGAACTTTGTTAGCCAGAGTCCCTTAGTGTTGGCCTGTACTTCAGAGAAGTAGATGCCAAACAAGAGTTGTCCCAGGACTGAACCCTGAGGTACTCCACTTGTCACCTGTCTGGAGCTGGATTTGGAGTCAGCTACTTTTACAGTCTGAGTTCTGTCAGTAAGCCAGCTGGCAACCCATCGAGTGACAAAGGGAGTTATGCCCAGCTTAGTAAGTTTATCTATGATTCCAGAGTGGGGGATGGTGTCGAAGGCCTTGGCGAGGTCCAGATAGGCTGTGTGGACCGCCTTCTGTGTGGAGTCTGCATGTCCTCCCTGCATTTGTGTGGGTTTCCTCCAGGAGCTCCAGTTTCCTCCCACATTACAAAGACATGCATCTGGAGTGTTTCTCCCCAGGCATCCACTGAAAATTGGCTTTGTTCCAAGTCGGACTTTCCTGGTTAACAAATAATAAATGATTCTGTTTGTAATATCATACCATTGTGACTGATTTTATGACACATTAATGCCTTCCCATCATATGTCAGAATTGTATGTATTTATTTCTCAGTTTGGTTTATATATTGAAATAAAACAGTAATGTGACATGCCATTGATCTAATACCCTCTTTTTGCCTTCCCCCACCCTCTCACTCTCTTTTCATGTATATATATATATATATATATATATATATATATATATATATATATATATATATATATATATATTTTTTTTTTTTGGTTTAATACTTCCTGCTGAAATGAAAATAATGATGATCAGCACATCCCTCCACAGGGGGCTGTAGCACCGCCATCACAGGCAGCATAGACATCCAGTACATCTGGGTCACAACCTGTCAGCATTGCCTCCATCATTCCTGCCCTACCTGCTCCACCTGTGTCAGGTAGCTCTGCCCTGGCTGCTGGTGGAGGGTATCATCAGGGAGCAGTAGTAGTGGAGGTGGCAAATTTGTCCAACATCAGGAGGTAACAGAGATGGTGGAGGGCATTATAGAAAGACCTTGGTGCCTAAATTGGCAGGATTGAAAAGGTTCTGTGTCATTATAACATCCCTCCTCTGGGCCAGTACTCAAGCCCACACAGGGAACACACTCCAGTCCTGAGGGCTGGACTCTCTCTCTTTCTAGGCCCCAAATAAGAATCCACAATGACCACTAATGAGCTCTGTGTCCCTGTTCTAAGTAGCTGACACACACTTTTTGAGATTTGATTTTTACACACACGCACCTTGGAAAGGCTGGCACAGATTGCCACCTCTGCCCATGCTACAGGTCCACTGTCACCAGCCAGCTACTCTAAGGGTCTTAGCAGGGTATCCAGTTATACTGAATGAAATTAATACTAATAACAATGGTAATGTTGACCAAGCAGCAAGACTTTCAGGAGTGTGATGTCGCAACATCACTAAATAACTATAAGTACACTCAAAGGTTAAACATTTCCTAAAAAGACCAGCCACAATGAAAAGTTTAAATATATTTAATAATAAATAATAAAAGAACATGACAATAGTGAATATCTATTTACAATAAACACCAGAGATTCAATCAGAGGAAATATTAAAAATAACACAAATGGAAAGATTCACACAGATACCAAAAAACAATACTTAACTAATCTTGCTATATTTTCCTGACTGATGTAAAGAATTACTGTTTCCTACTTAACATAGCAAGGCAAGGTGATATGGATGAGTGGTCTTGTCAGATTTCACAAAAAGACTGCCCTGAGACTTCTGTCTCATCTAGTATTAAAGATTAATTTCAGTGCTGGATTACAGAATGACATCACATGTTGACACCTGACTCTGAGGTCCCCACACTGCCCTCTTTACTAGAAGCTGAGCCAGGATCTTGCACCTATGTTTCACAATACACACGCACACACACACACACACACACACACACACACACACACACACACACACACACACACACACACACACACACACACACACACACACACACACACACACACACACATACATCTTTGCTAAGATCTGTTACAGCATCTGGAAGCTATAAAAACATTTCAACACTTCCATCCTTCCAGGGTAGCAATTAGTTCACCACTAAAGACAATACAGCAGGATTCCACCAAGTAGTTTAATTTCAAGTTATAACAATATATTCATTTCAACAGCTACAATACTGTCTGACATACAGATGCATTTCTTTTCCACCTAGTAGGACCCACTGTTGGTACACTTTGTAACAAAAGCAACTTTACAAATATATTATCAACACAAGCACCTTTACAAGTCCGTTGATATACAAATGACAGATATTTTTTTATAAAACTCCAGCTAGCTATGCTGGCATATGTTACACATGCACTGCCCTACTCTCTCTGGTACAGCCGGCTCTACACATCATCACATCTCACCACCTTTAAAGACTAAAGCTAGTTTTTCAAGTGACCCTAGAGAAATGTGCTTGAGAGAAATGAGCCTGTCTGGGAATAACATTAACTCATACCTTGTCTTGAGTGTCCATCTGCACTGGCATTGCTGACCCCACTATGGTGCTGTACTGTCATGCCATATGCCTGCAACCCTAGGCTCCACCTTAAGAATTTGGCACTTTGCTGACTATCTCGATGTAGCCATGATAAGGGATTGTGGTCTGTAACCACAGTGAATTTCCTTCTGTACAGATAGGGCTGAAGTTTCTGCAATGCCCATACTATAGCTAGACATTCTTTTTCTTTGGCTGCATAACATTCCTCCCTGGGTTGGAGTCTATGGCTGAGATATACCACTGGATACTCTTCTCCCTCTGAGGAAACCTGGCTGAGTACAGCCTCACCCCATGATTCAAAGAATCCACCTGCACAACAAATGTTTTGATGTAATCTAGACTGGCTAGCACAGGGGGTCCTCCCAAAGTCCCTTTAAGCTTTTGGAATGCTTGCTCAAAGGCTGGGGTCCACACTACCTTATCTGGCCTGTTTTTCCTTGTCAGGTCTGTGAGGGGAGCAGCTATTATACTATAATTGGGAATGAACTTTATATAGTACCCTGCTGTCCCCAAGAATGCCCTCACCTGCTTTTTGGTAACAGGGAAAGGCCATGAATGAATAACTTTCACATTGGCAGGTTGTGGCCTGATCTTACCACTCCCCAATCTATGTCCCAGGTAGGAGACCGCTGCCATACCCAAGCGACACTTAGTGGGCTGAATGAATCATCAACCCTGCCCTTTGCAGTCTACTGAAGATCTACCTGACATGCTGAGGGTGCTCTTTCCAGGAATTACTGTAGATAGCAATGAAGTCCAGGTAAGGAAGGGCATAATTTCCTGCTCCTGCTAGGAAATGATCTACCAGCCTCTGAAAGGTTGCCGGAGCATTTCCCACCCTTACTTAGCTTCTCCCAGATGCTCTAAGGCTTCATCTGTCCTAGGCATGGGATAGGCATCTAACTATGTGTGGCTATTTAGTTTTCTGTAGTTCACAAAGAACCTGAAGCTGACATCTTTCTTTAGTACCAACACCCACTGGGGAGGCCAAAGGACTGCTGGACTTCTGGATTACCCCCACTTCCAACATTTCTTGTATCTCCTCCCTCAGAATCTGAGTGACTCACTCAGGCACCCTATAAGGGGCTTGCTTTATAGGTCTTTGGGGCCACATGGTGCTGCACCAGATGGGTGCAGCCAGGTTTCCCTGTGAACATGCCCCCAAATTCATGTAACACTGCTCATATTTCTCAAACCTGGGTAGGGGATAGCCATTGGGACTTTGCTACCCCTTTCACTGAAGTGTCAGTCCGAGCCTCACTGACGCGATCAATCACCAGATTCCCCTCAGATTCCTCCTGCCATCCACTGCAAATACTCAGCACCAGGGCCTCCCTATCATGGTAAGGCTTCATCATGTTAACATGGTGCAGCTTATGCCCCTGCCTCCTGCCCAACAGGTTTATCATGTAGTTAACATGACTGACCTTCCTTACCACTTTGAAGGGTCCCTCCCAAGCTGCCTGTAGCTTATTGTGTCTGACAGGAATGAGTACCATAACCTGCTGTCCCACAGCATACTCTTGGACTTGCATTCCTATCATACCAGACCTTTTTCTGTTGTTGGGCTCCTGCCAGGTTCTCCTGGGCCAATCCCCTGAGCTCCCTAAGTCTTGTCCTGAGGTTTAGGACATATACCACAACAGACTCCTTGTGGGATTCACATTCACTCTCCCATTCATCTTGAATCAAATCTAAAGGCCCCTCACTCTATGCCCATACAGCAACTCAAAGGGTGAAAAACATGTGGATTTCTGGGGTACCTCTCTGTATGCAAACCGCAGATGGGACAAATATTTGTCCTACTCTCTCTCAAACTGGTCTGCAAATGCCCATAACTTGGTCTTTAGTGTAGCATTTAACTTCTCCACAAGACTGTTATTCTGGAGGTGTTCTTTAGGTGCTTCACCCCACAGCACTCCTACAGACAAGCCAGCATGTCTGAAATGAAATTGGTAGCTCTGTCAGTCAATATTTCTCTCGGGAAATATATCCTGCTGAAAATCTCTAACAAAGCATTTGCCACCTTCTCTGCCTCGATGAAGGACAAAGCCATCGCCTCAGGGTATCTGGTAGCATAATCTACTACCATCAGGATATACTACTCTGCAGAACTTAAGGTACTCAGAGGCCCCACAATAACCATAGCCACCTTCTGAAATAGCTCCTCAATCACAGGTAAAGATATCAAAGGAACTTTGACCTTGTCTCCTACCTTGCCTAATTTTTGGCACTACTCACAGGTCCTGCAGTACCCTGTTACATCCATTGCAATCCCAGGTCAATAAAAGTTCTACATAATATCTCTTGGTATGCCTTATGCCCATTTCACCTGCAAAAGGAATGTCATGGGCTATGGCTAGAAGTGCCAGGCAGTAGGGTCTGGGCACTACCAACTGCTGTATAACTTCACCCTCTAGCCCTTCCTCAGGGGTCCACTTTCTATACAGTAACCCTTTGTTCCAGTATACAGACTCTTTTCCTTGAGAAACGGGTACGTCCCTAGCTACCTCCCTCAAGCCTCATAATGTTAGGTCCAAGAGCTGATCCTGTCTCAACTCTGTCTTTGTGACCCTTCCCAGCTCCCAGTCCCCTTCCATGGGAAGTCTGGTATCTTTTGACAACAGTGCCTCACTGTCAGCCTGTGTACTACCACTCACCTCTGCCCTAGTCACCCTGTCCAAGAGAACATCAGTACCTACCAACAGCTGTGGCTGACCTTCAGTCTCACTGATACAGGGTAGCTCCCTCCCTGAAATAGCGACATCACGTGTCCCAGCATCAGGTGTGGCGTCTGTCTGGGTCTTCCCCAGGCTACCAGACACACATGCCTGTCTATAAGTCTGACTGCATGTAACTGCATACACACAAGTTACTGCATTATCAAAATTATTCCCTATCAAGACATCTGCAGGGAAATCCTCAAACACACCTACTTGCTTGCTTCCTTTTCCACCCTCCACGTCAAGGTGAACCCTGACTAAAGGTATTTGGAATGGGGTGCCTCCTAAAGCTCTTACTGGAGTGGACTGCCCAAACAAGTACTGCTCCTCTTTAACCACTGCAGGCTTCACAGTGGTTATGTCAGAGGCTGTGTCTCTCTTAGCAGTGGTCTGTCTTCCATCTACTAAGATAGGATACAAACTCCAGTGATAGTTTGGTACCCCTGTTGTCTCCAGACAGCTTACCACTGGCATTTTTTTATTCCCACGTACTGGCTCCCTCACCTTTTGTACCCTAGCTTCCTTCTGTGGACATCTGTATACTACATTTAAAATATCTAAACCTTGATCCTGGCCATGTACCTGAACTAGTGGCTTCCCATGTTACTGGTAGACTCTGTTAGGGTAGTTTAGGCTGCCCACCATGGGTTCCCTTATATCCATGTGCAGCACTAGGTATCCCCTTCTTGTGTAGTGATGCCCTGCTTGCTAGGTAGGGACCAATTTTCTCCCCAGCTCATCTGCAGAGTTATACGGGTTACTATCAAATGTTGAAGTTCAAAAAACTGAACTTTCAATACTACGAAAATAACTAATTAGGAATTAGGTTATAATGTTGAATCTGTTGATTGAATTCAATAGATTCAACATTTATGTCGAAAATTGGCCATGATGGCAGTATAGGTGCATATGTAAGTGAAGCACCCACATTGTCATTCATGTTTTAGCAGGGGGCTTACCCCTGTCAGGGGCTGTGCCCTCCACACCCCCTGCAAATTAAATATTCTAACTCCGAGATCGCACTACAGTGAGGAAAAGGATACATTTCCCTTTTTGCACTGTACCGTGACTCTACTCATAACATCAAGTTACTATCATCGAATGCACACTTGCATCCACTGATATGTAATCTTGATCTTCTAATGTTTGGCAACATGGAAAGTCAACTAACTAATGTTCGACTTTCCACATTCACTGAACCAACGTTCAACATTTTGGTGGTAAACCGAGTTATACTACTGGTCTGCCAACCAGATTATCATGTCCTCAGACAAAGTACTAAGGTCTTGTTCCCTCACCAAACGGTCTGCCAGCATAGCAAAAGTGGTAACCTGCCACCCACCCACTCACCCACCTATGAAAATATGTGCTTAAATCTGCAAAATCATCATGTACACTTTCATCTGCCTTGCATCTATGCTCATGAAACTTTTTTTCTGTAAGCTTCAAGTGTTAACTTAAAACATTCCGATAAACTTTGTTTAACTTTATCATAGTTTAACTAATCAGTATCAGACAGGTTAGAAACAGCAATTACAGCTTTACCGTGGTCCTGGAGTAATGGGAGCAGGAATCATACCCAGAGCCCTTGGTCAACTTTATAATGTTTCCAGACTCTTTCAAATATATGAATAAAACTATCAAAATGATCACCCTTTTTTAAATTGTGGAATAAATTTACTGACTTTTATTGCTTATGAGGTTTGGTTATCCCCTTCCCCATTGCCTCCATGACCCTGACAAAGAGTCAGCATCTCCTTCTCATGTCGGTGCTGTTTCTCATTTTCTTCAACCTTCAAACAATGCAGACTATCTGCTGATTCCAATTTCACATGTTTTACCTGCCACAATCTCTCTGCTTATTCTAATTAAAAAAATGTGGCTTCCAGTTTAAGCCTGTTTAACTCCAGATGGGTTTTTAAGTCATTTGAGGAAAAGATGAACTGTCCTGTTTCTGAGGGCTGCACATCCCCATAATTAGATTGTTGTCTTCCTGGTTGCTGGTCTATGCAGAAGCTGCAACTAAGGCTGAAATAATTTCCTCTTTAATCAGATTGGCATGCACCAGTCCTTTGGCTTTGCACACCTTGGCCAACTGGTTCTTTGTCAGCTTGCCATAATCCTCTGCTGACATCTTTGCCTCCTTTCCCTGGCTGAACTAAACTAACAAAAAATAAATAAAATGTTGTGAAAATGAAACTCTGTATGTTTACCTTGTGACTGTTGAGAGTACACACACCTTCAGTGACAACTTCCTACAGGCTACAGAAGTTAATATCCACACCACTGCTCACCAATATGTGATGTTCCTCCTCTAGGCCAGTAATCAAGGAGCCTCAATCATCACCACTGACACCAGTGAGGGACGTTCACTTGGAACAAAAATGGATACACAGTATTTTTACATGCAGCTCTATGTACCAAGCACAATTTCCCTTAAGAGCACACAGGGAACACACTCCAGTCCTGGGGCTGGAATCTCTCTCTTTTTCCAGGCCCCAAATAAGAATCCACACTAACCACTAAGGAGCTCTGTGCCCTGTTCCAAGCAGCTGACACACACACTCTTGAGATTTGATTTTTACACACACACCTGGGAAAGGCTGGCACAGATTACCCAATCTACCATCTCTGCCCAGGCTATAAGGTAGTTCCACTGCCACCAGCCAGCAACTCTAAGGCTCTTAACAAGGTATCTGATCATACTGAATAAAATGGATACTAATACCAATGGCAATGTTGACCAAACAACAAGACTTTCAGAAGCATGATGCCACAGCAACATTAAATAAGTAGAAGTACTCTCAAAAGTTAAATATTTCTTAAAAAGGTCAGACACGATGAAAAGTTTAAATACATTTAATACTAAATAATAAAATAACTTGAAAATGCTGGATATCTATTTGCAATAAACACCAGAGTTTCAATCACATGAATATTAAAAATAACACAGATGGAAAGATTCACACAGATACAGAAAAACAATACTTAACTAATCTCACTATATTTTCCTGACTGATCTAAATAATTACTGTTTCCTACTTACTTAATACAGCAAGGCAAGGTGATGTAGATGAGTGGTCTTATCTGGTTTCACAAACAGAATGCACTGAGACTTCTGTCTCATCTAGTATTAACGATTCATTCCAGTGCTGGATTACAGAATGGCATCAGGTCTGGTCACCTGACTCTGTGTTTCTCAAACTACTCCTTTTACTAGAAGCTGAGCCAGGATCTTGCACATGTGTGTCACACTACATACACACAGAGCTTTGCTAAGATGTGTTACAGCATCTGGAAGCTATAAAACCATTTCAACACTTCCACCCTTCCAGGGTAGTAATTAGTTCACCACTAAGGAGAATGCAACAGTATTCCTAGTCCTTGTTTTTGCAGACATTGCATCTCTGGATGCATTCAGACCTGTGAGATACAATCTTTATGGCTTATACCAAGCAATTTAATTTCAGGTTATTTTTCCAAAGTCAGCTGGACTGAAGATTAACCTCTTCTCTTCCAGTAGCCTTCACTGCAATATATACATTTCAACAGTTACAATACAGTCTGACATACAGGTGTATTTTTCTGTCCAGAAGGACCCACTCTTGGTATATATTTTTGAACACAAACAACTTCACAAATACATTTTAAACACAGGCACCTGTACAAATTAGTTTGATATATAAATTATGGGTCTATATCTCTTAATAAAACTTACTAATCATCTAATACCTATTCATCGACCCCTTTTTGTTGAAGTCATATATCAGCCAATGGACTTTTAATCAAAGTTTTTCCTAGGGCAGAGCAATGGTAGGCCACTCTAGTGACCACAAAAAAGCATAAAACTTAAAACCTACCCACGTGGGGGGGCTAATCCCCCACACCTCCTTAACTAAATATACCAAGTCTGAGATCACACTACAGTGGGGGAAAGGGGGAAATTACAGATGGTGTCCTACTATTGGTTTGTCCTAGGAAAAACTTAGATTAAAAGTCTTCAACTTTCAAATATTTAATAAACAGAAATATCTCACTTCTCTAGCGCCGAGGATGAAAGTTGAGCTGTTACTCACTGGTGTTCTTTTGGTCGTTGCTGTTAGATTAAAAGTCTGTTTGCTGATTTGTGCCTTCAATAAAAAGGGGTCGACGAACAGGTATTCGATGATTAGTAAGTTTGATTAAGTGATATAGACGCATGAACTGTATATAATTCTTTACAAAACTCTAGCTAGTTATGCTGGCATATGTTGCATTCACTGCCCTACTTTTCCTGGCATAACTGGCACTACCTCATCATCACAGTTATATTACCAAAGAAATGCCATGTGCATTACTGACCCAGGCACCTGATACAAGAGACAGTGATGACAGTTCTGAGGGTGATGACTAGATTCCCACTGTCCTCAAACTGGATATGGTTGCACCTCCAAAGTCTCTACCGTACCCCAATCATGGTGTCATTTAACCCTTTGTGTCCATCTCCATCCCTGTCTTGTATGTCCTGTATGTCTGCACCTGCTACCTAACCTACCCTACCTACCTGTCTATTTCGTTCCTAATCACTTTATCCAACTTTCCTCTCTCCAAAAAGATAATGGGCACCTGTCCCAAAAAAAAAAAAAAAAGATATCATATATAGATTTACACTTTGCCTATGTGTCATCCTGACACACTTGATTTGGTCCAATTAGTTATACAACATTATTATGATGTCACACATCGCTGGTGTGGTGACTCTGCAAAGTTAGGTAATTAATTGTGTGTACATTATTACATTTATGTTGTGAAGAAGTGGACAGTATGTTGTTCTCGCACCACCCCTGTGCAAATTCCTGTACTTTTTCCCTGTGTTTTGCTGTCTGCTTGCCACCCCTAATTTCACCGCTGTCCTTAGAGTGACACATAACATACAATGCCAGAAATAGCCCATCAAAAAGCCTTAACTTTTTGACCTCAGCATTTGGGAGGCAAAAGCTCAAAAGCTGAAGGTTTTAATTTCAGCTGCAGTAGCCTGGTTACTTTCATGCAAATGTGTTTAAATCCAATACGCTATGGCAATATATAGAAAAGGCAGAGTGAAGTCAGTACTTTGAAACAGTTACTGTAACTTCTGTTAAGCTGCTCGATGTAATCAACTAGAAACTCCCATGTAGTGTGAGGTAACTCCCCTGTCTGTACACTGACATTTTTGCATATTATCATGGGTTCCATTTCAGCTGTATGTGAAATTATTATCTTCCTATCATATGTTAAATACAGACATTTGCAGTTAATCTCCAGTTACAACATTTCATTAACATAGCATTTGTATAATGTAGCAAGAAAGAATTTGCAGAAACATTCCATCTCCAACATGAAGACTCAGTAAACCACCCTTGCTCAGCTGGTCTATATTATATCATCGAATGCTTAAAAAAGTGACAGATGAATAATCGACTCCATGTAAGTGAAAGCTTACAATCTTGAAAGCTCAGAACAGTGATTTTTTTCCAAAGGAAAAAAAAATCGCTGCTAAAAAAAAAAAAAAAAAAAAAGCCGCTTCGCTATTTTGCCTTTTCGTTGTTTTAAGTTTAACCAAGACGCATTCGATAGAATGTGTCTTCAGTCATCTAATAGGAACCCTTGTCCAGCTTATGTCTTAATCCTGTTTCTACTATTCTTCCCCTTCTTTCTCCCTATAGCAAGCACTTTATTGTACAGAGCATGACAGATTAATAATGAACCGCATTTGCCCGTTTTTTCACGCCGATCAGCGCCGGTTAGCTAGGGTATAACTATTCCCGGCTCCACAAAGTCTCCTCTGCAATTTTTCCCATGGAACTAGACAAACTTTCAACTTAAGCACTCAAGCTATTCATTTCTCAACCCGGCACTTGCTCAAAACTCATAGCAAGCACTTATAAACCCTAGCACTAGACCCCCCTATACTGTACAGAAGGACAAGGCTCTCTATTAGACCTTACCAGCCATTCAGTAAAACAGTTCACTGTACCTATCCAGGCATGTCCAAAGGGCAGTTTCAGTTGTTGTCTCCAGTCCAATTGGTGAATCTGGGCATTTTGAGGCAATGTTACAACTGCCTCATGTACACAGACAACCCTCTCCTCCTACCACAAAACACTAATACATGCAAGAGATGCAATTATACAGCCAAACTGGAGGCTAAGCGCTCTCAACCCAAGACTGGATCAGACAGTCAAGAGGAGAAGGGAAATACTGGCATCACACCACCAGTCTCACATAGACCCATTAAACCAGCACCGGCAAAAAACACATATAAATACACAAAAACATACTCGGAGGCTCTAAATAAAAAATCAGCTAAAGCAACAGAGACCTCCACCCCCAACACAAACCATGAAATGCATACTTCACAAAACTAGTGTGCCACGCATCCACAGCCCTTAAGGCAAAATAAGATACCCAACATACTAGTAATAGGTGACTCTATAGTCAGGCACACTGACATCCCACTCACTAGGCTGAATAAGAAGAAGGTTACTGTTAGCTGCCTGTCAGGGTCCAGGATCTGCCACATAAGACAAGCACTCAGGTCACTCCATAGCAAGTACAAACACAACTCTGTTACTGTACATGTTGGTGTGAATGACCTGAGCTGTGCCTCCCTGCACTACATGAAAAGAGACATGGAAGAGCTCTCTTATCACATAGCCCAGGCCCGTATGACCCTAACCCTGAGTAGCATCCTGCCCTCACCAAGAATGATACCACAGTATAAAGAAAAATTATCAATTTCAACAATTGGCTAAGTCTCTGGTGTCATTCAAAGGGGATCCAGTGTCTGTCCGCCTGGGATGACATGCTCGACAAGCCACGCTGCTTTGTTAGAGACGGCTTACACCTATCACCCTTAGGCTTTTGAATACTGGCCAAGGCTCTTACCACCCCCATAGTGCCTTTTTTAGGCAAGGCTCAAAAGACAAACCCACCGCTGTAAATAGCACAAGTAACAAAAATCTGAGGGTGATGCTACTCGATGCCAGAAGTCTAAACTTCAAAATACACGCACTTGTGGCACTCCTCAGTATGGAGAAAATCGATATATGTGCAGTAATAGAAACATGGTTTAAGGCTTCAGAGAGCACCCCAGCACTACCAGGTTACAACTCATACCATACATTTTGGCCACAGAACCCGGACCGAAATACAAAAGGTGGGGGAGTATCCATATTCATCAAGGATACCCACAACTCCAGGTTAGTGGCACAGCACGATGCTTCAGAGATCATCCACTTGCAACTAACAATGGGCAAAACTGCAGTTCAAATTGTAGCTTGCTACAGATCACCCACCATGTCCCAGGACCCCCATTCCACATTTCTGGAAACACTGGGAAACATAAAGGTCCTACCAAACACCCTAATATTGGGTGATTTCAACTACCCAAACATTAACTGGGAGAACTACTCAAATACTAACTCCCTTGCCCAACATTTCCTAGAATTTATAAACTCAAACACCCTGGATCAACTGGTCAACACTCCCACCAGAGGTGACAACATATTGGACTTGATCATCACCAACATGGGCGGCTGGTGTTCCACACTGGAGGTCAACCCCACACTGGTTAGATCTGACCATAAACAAATCACTTTGGATATCCACATTCCGCACCCACCCCCAGACAAGGAAACCACTGTGAAAAACTTTTCAGAAGCAAACTTCATGTTACTTAAGACTGAGGTGGAAAGTTTCAAAGCCCCCACGCTAAAGGATAATGCTGTCCAAGCTGCAAAATTTTTTACTAATGCATTCTACAGGCACCTACAAGAATGCATGGATTGTGCTATCCCAAGCAAAACCAAGACTCACTCCTCCAAGAAAAGAAAACCAGCCTGGTGGACCCCTGCCATAAACAAGCTATACAACAGAAGGAGGAAACTAGTACAGAAAAGAGTAAAATCCCAAGAAGGGAAGACATCCCTGATCAGTATCAGCAAGAAACTATGATCCCTCATAAAATCGTCCAAGGCAAGCTTTGAAAGAAAAATTGCCAAGAGCTTCAAAGATAACCACAAAGCATTCTTTAGCTATGTCAATAATCTAAGTGGCAATGCACAGATCTGCTCGGAGTTAATGCAGAATGGCACAAAATACACTGAACCAACTGATATTGCCAACATCCTGGCAGACAGGTTCAGTGCAAACTTCACCCCTCTCTCACCCCCAAAAGGGCCCATAACCATACCAGAAGAATGTAGAGTCCTTGAAATCACAGACACATTAAAACAGCCCTCTCCAAAGCCAAATACAAAGCATCAATGGGACCGGACGATGTCCCAGGCTGCGTCCTACATGAGCTCAAAGATGAACTAACCCCTCACCAAAACACACTGTTCAAACTCAGCCTCTGCACAGGCTACATACCCATAGAGTGGTGCACAGCAACGGTTATTCTGCTCCACAAAGGTGGAGCCACAACAGGCCCTGGGAACTATCACCCTATAAGCCTGACTAGCTTGGTCTGCAAGGCTATGGAGCACATCATCATGGAACTCATTAACAGAGACATTGGGAACCTCCAAACACTGGACCCTACCAAGTTCGGCTTTGTTAAGGGCAGATCATGCCTCCTAAACCTGGTGAACTTCTTTGAGACAGTTACCAAGGCTATAGATGAGGGAAAGGTGGTACACACAGCCTATCTAGACCTCGCATAGGCCTTTGACACCATTCTCCATTCTGGTTTTATAGACAAGCTCACCAGCCTGAACATAAACCCCTATATCACAAGATGGTTTGCTAATTGGCTCACGGACAGAACCCACATGGTGAGAGTTGCAGGAGCTAGGTCTGACTCTAAACCAGTTACAAGTGGCATTCCCCAGGGCTCAGTCCTAGGACCCCTCCTGTTTGGCATATACTTCTCAGAGGTACAGGCAAGCACAGGAGGACTATGGCTGACCATGTTCGCTGATGACTGAAAACTAGGGGCTATAATTGACTCTCTGGCTGACACAGACATCATCCAAAAGGGTCTCACTGAGGTGGATACCTGGTGTCAAAATCATGGCCTCAAACTAAATGCCAAAAAGTGCATAGTCATTCCCTTTGGAAAAAACAAAGTACCCACAAACTACCACATAGGTGGTAGTCCCCTAAATACGGAAAATGTAATAAGGGATCTGGGGACCCAAGTAGATAGTAATCTCTGCTTTGATAATCACATTGCCAAAGTGGTTAGAAAATCTTTCTATGTGGCTCACCTAATCACAAAAGGGTTTGCATCCAGATCAGAAGAGGTCATTGTGCCCCTCTACTCATCACTCATCAGACCCATCATAGAGTACGACGCCCTATTTGGGATGTACCTTACAAGACACCTGCAGCAGCTGGAAAGACCACAGAAGTACCTCACCAAGAGGATCACTGACCTCAAATAGATGCCCTATGCAGCTCGACTGAAGAAAATTCAGCTGTACTCAGTTGCATACCACCTACTTCGAGGCCATGTCTAACCCAGAATTAATGGACATGCTCCACCTAAAGAAAACCTTATCCCCTCGAGCCACACACTCTAGGGATCTAAACCTCACCACCACAATAAATAGGATGTGCTGGAGGGATAGATTCCTGTCCCAGAGACTTCCCATGCTTTGGAACAAGCTTCCAATCTACATTAGGCAGAGCTCCTCGCTAACACTCTTCAAGAGAAACCCTGACGAGTTGATGGGAAACAGAAAGTTTACCCCAGGGATCACTTCAGTGATTGTGCTGGACAGAGGCACAGGGAACTAATCTAAGGGGGCAGTGAAAGCCAACACATTCTGGCTAGGCTTATAAATGCCTTCGGGCAGATAGCCTAGTACCTACCTATGAACATAAGAACCTATGAAAACATCTAGCAGTAACACACCGTAAAGATGGTCCTGAATATACCATTAACAAAACTCATTTTTCTTTTCATCTTTCTCTCTCTGTTTCTCTGTTCACCCCTTCTGCTTCAGTAAGTTGTCATTGTCCCTTTAATTATGTGATTTGAAACATTTGAAGTAGTTGTTCCTTTGTGACATAATGAGATAATGCTCAGATCTATAGACAGATGTTTGCATATTTTCAAGGGTTCTAATCCAGGCATTAGCAAACAGTTATTGGCTGGTTTTAGTTCTCTCTTTTATGTGTAGATGTTGCCTACATGTTGTTTTGAGTCACCATTATACTGCTTCTCACAGTCTACTTGGTTCCTGCCTCCCCCTTCCCCATCTATGTATACCCCCCCCCCCGTGACATCAGTCTTTCTGCACTGCATTTGCACAATGGTGCCAAGTAGCACCTGTAACTTAGGGGAAATAAAAGTACACAGCTTATGGTAAATTCACAGGAGTTTTTCCCTTCGTCTACATTACTTTGTTACCCTTCATGCTACTGTGCTTAGCCTCAGTGCACTGTGTATAGTCAGGCTAATCTTCTCTTGAACAGGCTGAAGAGTTGAATGTGCACCACATATGATGTTGCATTTGCAAAGATCATTAGGAAGCATATTGCCCCAATATTCTTGCCTTCATGGCAAATGTGTAAATCATGATACAACAACTCAGCATTCCACACCTCTGTTCTGCACTGGATCATTGTTATGCTGCTGGCTGTAATGTAATCTTTATATAATGTTAGAATTGTCATTATTGTTATGAAGCCTGATTCTCCCTTGCCTCATTGTTTTGTGACTGCCCCATCAAATCAGTAAAATTAAGGTTATGAAGTTAAATTTCCTATGTGGTATGTTGACATAATTAACATGTTGGTGAAATGGTTTTGGTATAGGGTCAAAGGTTCCAGTCCAGAAATCTATAAAAGTCATATTTAATGTTATTATATTACTATTATGTGTGTAAGTGTTATCTACATATCTTAGTAACGCACCCCACTCTTATCCTGCTTATTCCTCAGTCATGGTTATACTTTCTGACCCCCACTTTTTTCCATTTTGGAAACATTTGATTACACATAACATATAGATTATGTATCAGGAAAAACATAGCATTAATAAATCCTAAGGGTGTGAAAAATTGATCAAGGAAAATTATAACATTTTTTGTGCCTCTATGTGTTCATACTTATGTATCATTACTTTTTCTGTATCATATTTATTAGGCTACTGCATGTACACATTATTGCACTTAAAACAATTGTAAAATCCTATAAAGACTAATGCATACATTCTCATTTGCTTCAATCTATTGTCATTGTCATATTTGAATTTTGTGAAATAGGAAACCCTATATGGTATGGTTAGGTAATGCTCAGGTTTGTAGATTTTTTTGGAATATTGTCAAGGTTTGAAGCCAGGTGTATGCCAAAGTATTTCTAAATATTTTGTATGATTCTTATGAGTGTAGCAGCTTGCTACACAGTTTCTTAACAATATGTTATCCTACTGATTTATTAATGTGCTTGCTTCCTGCTGGGAACACTGTCTTGTACAGATCTTGCCTGAATAATTATGATTACAATATTAAGACTAACACAACACAAAGACATGCAGAAATGAACCATAAACTAATGTCTTAGTATGTCTGTAGGTGCATTCCTGTCACTAACTGTCCACCTGTTTCCACCCTTTGTGTCATCAGATATACCTCCTTGATTCAAAACTGTTTCCATAAGCCATATTTCCATCAGAATAACATACTTGGTCCCTCATGTGTTTCATAATACATCGGATCTGTCTCTGCCTCGTACATATGAGGATTGAGGAACTGCACTGTTATGACAAATGTGTAAACCATAACACCTAAACCATAACCATACCACATCTGTTCTATAGTCCATCGCATTCAGATATGGTGGTATGTGTATACTGCTTATTTGGGCAAAGGTCGGCACAGAGCATCATAGGCTACTGCTAATTCCCATCCTAAGCTTATCATCTCAGGATAATTTTACTCATATGCAAATACTTTGCCATCAGCCGCACAAATGAGTTTGTCAGAGGTGCACTTCAGGAGAGAGTTAAAAAAATAAATAAATAAATAACTAAAGCAAATAATTTGAGTAGGTTGTACAACTTCTGTATGTGTTTATGGAACTTTAAAACAAAGTCATCTAGATTTCAGAGTGATGTTGACTCATTGAAGTCAGCCTGTTAATGTATGTCTGCACTCCAACTGTTAAATTTGCAACTGTGTTACAATGGTGTATAACCTTTTCACACAAAAGCTATCACACAAGCAATAATGCCTGACAGGGTGTATGATAATGTGTAATTAATGCCTGCCCAGGGGTGTTATGAGGCCCGACGCCACAGGCAGAGGGCCTCTACACCCTCGAAAGGGCATTAATTGCACATTAGCGTGGTTTTGGGCGATTTTGCGCATAGTGCAGCATCAGGCAGCGCCGCTTAAACAGGCTTAAACTATTACTGGCTCTACAGAGTCTGCTCTTCACTTTTTCTCTTGGAACTGATCTAAATCACAAAGGAAGCACTCTATTTTCATTTTAAAGCCTTGCACTTGCTCTTATAAGTAACCTTATAAGCAAAACACCAATAAACTTAAGCACTAATCCCCTCTTATACTCTTTTTAAACACTTATCACCCTATTGATCC
Organism: Protopterus annectens; assembly: GCF_019279795.1. Lineage (NCBI taxonomy): Eukaryota > Metazoa > Chordata > Ceratodontiformes > Protopteridae > Protopterus > Protopterus annectens. The sequence continues at coordinate 1,334,924,043 of NC_056725.1, forward strand.
TTTTTGATCAGTCAAAAATATATCCTGACATGTCCAAAGGTCAGTTTCATGTTTAATCTCCAGTCCAGCTGGTGAATATGAGAATTCTGAGGCAATGTTACAACTGCCTTATGTACACAGACAACCCTCCCCCCCCCCAACAAACTCAAATATATTTGAGAGATGCAACTATATAGCCAAACTGGAGGCTGAGCTCTCTCTCAACCCATGACTGGCACAGTCAATCAGGAGGAGAAGGTAACCACACACACCACAAATCCAGTCTCACATAGACCTATAGCAAACCAAACACATAAACACACAAAAACATACTTGGAGGCTCTAAATAAAAATCTGCCTAAGCAGCAGAGACCTCCAAAGCAGACACCCAAACAACTTCTACCCCACAACAATACCCACGTATCACATAGTTCACAATGTCAGTGTGCCACACAGTCACAGCCCTTAAGGCCAAACAACACACCTAATACACTTGTAATAGGTGACTCTATTGTCAGACACACTGACGTCCCACTCACCAGGCTGAACAAGGAGAAGCTGCCTGTCGGGTGCCAGGATCCGCCACATTACACAAGCACTCAGGTCACTCCAAAGCAAGTACAAATATGACTCTGTCATTGTCCATGCTGGTGTGAATGACCTGAGACATACCTCCCTGGACTACATGAAAAGAGACAGAGAGGAGCTCTCTGATCATGTTGCCCAGGCCGGTATGACCCTGACCTTGAGTAGCGTCTTACCCTCACCAAGAATGATGCCACAGTATAAAGACAAAATGATCAATTTTAACAACTGGCTAAAGTATTGGTGTCATTCAAAGGGGATCCAGTGTCTGTCAGCCTGGGATGACATGCTTGACAAGCCACATTGCTTCACTAGGGATGGCTTGCACCTGTCACCCCTGGGCTTTCGAATACTGGCTAAGGCTCTTGCCACCCCTATAGTGCCTTTTTTAGGCAAGGCTCAAAAGACCACCTCCATAGACAACACAAGGAAAAAGAAACTAAGGGTAATGCTGCTCAACGCCAGAAGTCTAAACCTCAAGATGCACGCACTTGAGGCTCTCCTCAGTATGGAAAATATTGATATCTGTGCAGCAACAGAAACCTGGTTCAAGGCTCCTGAGAGCACCCCAGCACTACCAGGTTATACCTCATACCATGCTTTTCGGCCCCAAAACTCGGACCGAACCACAAAAGGAGGGGGAGTATCCATATTCATCAAAGATACCCAGACCTCTAGGTTAGTGGCACTGCATGAAGCAGCGGAGACCATCCATGTGCAACTAACAGTGGGCAAAACTGCCTTTCAGTTTGTAGCCTGCTACAGACCACCCTCCCAAACTCAGGAACCCCATTCGGCTTTCCTGAGAACACTCTCCAAACACCATCATATTGGGTGACTTCAACTACCCAAACATAGATTGGGAGCACTACTCAAGCCCCAACACCCTCGCCCAATGATTCCTAGAATTTATAAACTCAAATGCCATGGAACAACTTGTCACCATTACCACAAGAGGGGGAAATATATTGGACCTGATCATCACCAACATGGGGACTCATTGTTTCACACCAGAGGTATACCCCTCATTGGTAAGATCTGACCATAAATTAATCTCACTGGACATCCTCATACCGTCCCCATTCCCAACCAAGGAAATCATGGTGAAGAATTTCTCAAAAGCAAACTTCACACTTCTCAAAACCAAGGTGGAATCCTTCAAAGCCCCCGAGGCAGTGGAAAATATGGCCCAAACCACAGAATCCTTTACAAACGTATTCTATGGACACCTACAGGAATGCATGGACCGTGCTATCCCAAATAAAACCAAGACTCACTCCTCCAAGGGCAGGAGACCTGTCTGGTGGACCCCAGCTATAAACAAGCTATATAACATAAGGAGGAAGCTACTACATGATAGAGCAAAATCCCAAAAGGGGAAAGCATCTCTGATCTGTACTAGCAAGAAACTACGATCCCTCATAAAATCATCCAAGGCCAGCTTCAAAAGAAAAATTGCACAAGACGCTAAAGATAATCACAAGGCCTTCTTCAGTTATGTCAGGAACCTGGGTGGCAACTCCCAGATATGCTTTGAGTTAGTGCAAAATGACAAAAAATACACTGAACCCACAGACATTTCCAACATCCTGGCAGACAGATTCAGTGCAAACTTCTCCCCCCCTCCCCCCAAAAGATCAAATGTCTATCCCAACAGAGTGTAGCCTCCCTGACATCACAGATGTGCAGGTGAGAGCTGCTCTATCCAAAGCAAAAAACACAGCATCAATGGGACCGGACGGTGTCCCGGGCTGCGTCTTACATGAGCTTCAAGAAGAACTGAACCCTCATATAAAGTCACTGTTCAATCTCAGCCTCACTACAGGATATGTACCCAAGGAATGGCGTACAGCAACAGTGGTCCCACTCCACAAGGGTGGTGCCACAACGGACCTCAGAAACTATCGCCCTATAAGCCTGACCAGCCTGGTCTGCAAAGCTATGGAGCATATCATCATGGAACTCATAAACAAAGACATTGGGAACCTCCAAACACTGGATCCCACCCAATTCGGCTTTGTTAAGGGCAGATCTTGCCTCTTGAACCTGGTCAACTTTTTGAAACAGTCACCAAGGCAATAGATGAAGGGAAGGTAGTCCACACAGCCTACCTTGACGTCACAAAAGCCTTTGACACAATACCCCATTCAGGCATCATAAATAAACTCACCAGCTTAAATATCAACCCTTATGTCACAAGATGGGTTGCAAACTGGCTCAGGGATAAAACCCACATGGTCAGAATTGCAGGTGCCATGTCAGACTCCAAACCAGTTACAAGTGGCGTCCCACAAGGCTCAGTCCTGGGACCTCTCTTGTTCGGTATATATTTCTCTGAGATACAGGCTAACATGGGAGGACTATGGCTGACCAAGTACGCAGATGACTGCAAACTGGGTGCTATAATCGGCTCACTGACTGACACAAGCATCCTCCAAAAGGGTCTCACAGAGAAGGATAACTGGTGCCAGAGCCATGGCCTAAAGCTAAATGCCAAAAAGTGCATAGTCATCCCCTTTGGGAAAAGCAAAGTACCCACAAACTACCACATAGATGGAAAACCATTAAGCACAGAAGAAGTAATTAGAGATTTGGGGACCCAATTAGATAGCAATCTCTCCTTTGACAATCACATTGCCAAAGTGGTTAGAAAGACCTTCTATATAGCCCACCTCATCACGAAAGGGTTTACATCTAGATCAAGAGAAGTCATTGTGCCCCTCTACTCATCACTCATCAGGCCCATAATTGAGTACAATGCCCCATTTGGGATGTACCTTACGCGACACCTGCAGCAACTGGAAAGACCCCTAAAGTACCTCACCAAGAGGATTAAGGGGCTTGAACAGATCCCCTACGCAGTTAGGCTAAAGAAACTCCGTCTCTATTCAGTTGCTTACCGCCTACTCAGAGGCAATCTATGCCTGACATATAAAGCCATGTCCAACCCAGATTTAATGGACGTGCTCCACCTCAGGAAATCCAAATCCCTTAGTAATACATGCTCCAGAGACTTAAACCTCAGCACAAAAATAATAGGACCTGCTGGAGGAACAGATTCATATCCCATAGGCTCCCCTCACTCTGGAACAAAATCCCAATCCATGTTAGGCAGAGCCCCTCAATGACCCTCTTCAAGAGAAATCTTGACGAGTGGATAGGAGATCGTAGGTTTACCCCGGGGATCTCTTCTGTGTCCCTACTAGACAGAGGCACAGTAAACTAACCTTAAAAGGGCTATCTCTGTGACCTACTATACAGAGGCACAGTCGAAAAATCTAAAAGGGTGGTGAAAACCAAACACAATTTGGCTAGGCTTGTAAATGCCCTAGGGCAAATAGCCTAGTATCAACCTATGAACCTATTAACACACAACCTGGGGGGCATTATTATGCTTAGAGAAGGAGCTCTCTAACATTGTTGTGTTTTACTTGCTTATTAAAGTGCTATATTATTTTTTTATATATTTTAATGTAAAATAGTTCCTCCACCTAATGTTTCAGACTTGATGTAGTATATGTTAATGGTTTAGGAGGAAGCATTTTGCACCAAATATACATAAAAATAATATAGTGCTTAAAAATAAGTAAGTAAAACACAACAATTTTACATACAGCCCGTTCTCTCTCTCATACACACATCCACAGTCTCTTCTGGTTTCACATACATATACACACACAGTCACTTCTGCTTTCATACACGCATTTACTCACACAAGCTCGGTCTCACCCTCTTTCTTAATCTCTGAGTCTTTGCTGCTTTCATACATGCATTCACTCACACAGGATCACTCTCACTCTCTCAATCTCTCTCACACACAGTCTTCTCTGCTTTCATGCATCACTCTCTTGATCACACACACACACACACACACACACACACACACACACACACACACACACACACACACACACACACACACACACACACACACACACACACACACACACAGTCTCTGTCTTTTTTTTATTTTACATTTTTAGCTCGCTAAACAGCAGCCATTCATTTTTTATTTTTGCAATCCAAGATCCACAGCAGCTTGATACGCTGCCATGAAGTGGCAGACTTGTTTGTCAGCAGGCATTACTTGTACATTAATACTCTGCTGGAGAACATTTTTCTCCAATCAGGGTGTTGATGTACAGTTTGCCCATTCTCTAATGTTAGAAGTGCATAGTCATATTTCAGAGGTGTCTGTTTGTGTTGTCAATGCACATTGTGCAAGCATGAGCCATGACAGTTGACAGTGAAACCATAAATGTTTGCTATTTATGTGCAATCTTCACAGGATGAACTTTCATGAGCATTTGCTTGAAAATCCACTGTTTTACAACTGTGATTGTCATGGACACCCCATACAATGAACCAAGTACATGCCACTGACAGTAACACAATTTATGTGAATGACAGTATATAAATCTTAGCAGAGAATTATGGGACAATCATAGTGCTGTTACATTGGCCTGTCCAGACACATGCATTTGTCCCAAAACATGTGATGCACAGTAGCTGATGTTCCAAACAGTGATGTTTTACCACTTAAAATTGTGTATTTTCACATAATTAAAGTCAAACTTCTCCTGTAGCACTTGCAATTCATACTCTGTTCTCTAAGCTCTGTAACTGAATAGGTAGGAGGTTCACTTCTCACACTGCTGAACTTGTATGTGTATTTGTGGTTCTAATAGCAGGTAAGTAAAGCGCCAGCAACAGATGTACTGTGTCTACTTCCACTCAGGAGAGGAATTTAACTTTGGTTAATGATCCCTCTCCACTTTATCCCACTTTTAACACATATGCCCTCTCTGCAACACAATGACGAGGTCATCCTGTCAAAAGTGCACTCTCCCTTTAAACATCAGATTTCTCCTGTGGTGCTTGTCACAAGTTCTATGCTTTCTAAACTGTATGACTAGATAGGTAGGGGGTTCAAATCTCAGTGTTGAAGATGTGTGTGTGGCTACAATAGCAGGTATGTATAACTTACTTTCAGTGACGGGAAAAATTAACCTAGGAAAGGATTATTTCATCCTCTGAGTCTATTTTTACCACAGACATCTTCTATGCAATATAGTAATGAGGTCATTCTACCATAGATGCTCTCTATCACTGTAACATTCTAACATCTGCTATGGCACTTGTGGCTAATACTGTGTTCTCTAGATTGTGTAGCTAAATAGGTAGGAAGTTCAAATCTCACTGTGAGCTTGTATGTATGGCTTCAATGTACTGCAGCCTTCCTGTGCCCTGAAAGAGTGCTCTTCAAACTATCTGGAGATATACAGAGCTGAGTATATTTTTATGGCACTTCAGAGTTGTGTGCTAGTAATTGTTGTTTGACTCATTTTATATCATTGCTGGCAGACTTCAGAGTTGTGCACTGTTATTTTTGCTTCACTGTATAGTTTTTTCAGGTCTCTGCTGAAGGCGTTGGTTTTCCCATACCCATCCTCCCTATTCCTGTGTTGTTATTTAAATTTGGAGGCTTTTGCAGTTGCCCGCCCCCACTGTAGATTTGATCTGGCACACTCCCCCCAGTCCTATCTCTTTACCTCATTCTACCTAATAGACTCCTTCTGCATTGTTTTTAGTCATTTTTAATTTAATTGCACTTTTTAAACTGTTTGGTCTAACATTGCTACATACTCAAGTGTGCTAGCTTGCACTGCATTTGAATTGTTTTGATTGCTGTTTTAGCTACTTTTCTGTATATATAAAAAAATACCTTTCCTGTAACTAGTGTAGTCCAGATTCAGATTTTCTGTATCCAGGACTGTATGTAAGCTTCTGAGCCCCCCCCAAAGCTTTCTGTGTTGGAGGGAAGCCTTCTAGCTTATCAGTGGGAGTGGTAAGCGCTAGGTAACCTATCTACCACATAAGGAGTGGTTCTTGCCAAGAAATTGTAGTTATTGGCCATTTGGGCAGTTTTTCCCTCTCTCTCTCAACTTTCTGATTTAAAAGCCCAGATTTGCACTTGTTCCCCCCTTTCCTGTAACTAGTTTAGTCCAGATACAGATTCTTACTTTTAGCACTTGAATTTGCTTATTCGTGATCAGCACTTGTTTAGAACTTGAAAGCACTAAATAACCTACTAATTACTACAGCACTCAACCTTCCTCATTACGTAGAGGGAAAACAGTTTTGATACTTACTTTCCTCACTTGCTTAGAGAAAAACAGCTCTTGTACTCACTTTCCTCACTTATCTAGAGGAAAATAGGTTTTTTTATTCAGGCATGTTCAAGTGTCAGCTCCCAGTGTTCTCTCCTGTCTATCTGATGAATCTGGGCGTCTTGGGGCAATGTAGAAATTGCCTCATGTACACAGACAACCCTCTCTTCCTACCACCCAGCACTACAACCTGTGAGAGATGCACTTATCTAGCCAAACTGGAGGTAAAGATCTCTCCAATCAAGACTGAACTTGACAGTCAAGAGGAGAAGGTAAACACTTGCACCACACCACACTCATCACATAGTCTCACTAAATCTACACCACCAAAATCCACACAGAGAAACACAAAAACATTCACAGAGGCTCTGAATAATAATCTGCTCAAGCAACAGAGACCTCCAAAGCAGAAATGCAAGCAACCTCCACCCCCCAATACAACCCAAATGACACACAGCCCGCAGACTCAGTGTGCCACTCAATCACAGCCAATAAGGCAAAACAACGTGCCCAACACAATAGTCATAGGTGACTCTATAGTCAGGTGCACTGATGTCCCACTCACCAGGCTAAACAAGGAGAAGGTTACTGTCAGCTGCCTGTCGGGTGCCAGGATCCGCCACATAACCCACGCACTCAGGTCACTCCACAACAAGTACAAATATGACTCTGTCATTGTCCATGTTGGTGTGAATGACCTGAGACGTACCTCCCTGGACTACATGAAAAGAGACATGGAAGAGCTCTCTGATCTTGTAGCCCAGGCAGGTATGACCTTAGCCATGAGTAGCATTCTGCCATCACCCAGAATGATGCCGCAGTACAAGGACAAAATGATTGACTTCAACAATTGGCTAAGCTTCTGGTGCCATTCTAAAGGGATCCAGTATCTGGCTGCCTGGGATGACATGGTCGACAGACACCGATGCTTGGCCAGAGATGGCCTGCACCTGTCACCCCTGGGATTCCGGATACTGGCTAAGGTTCTTGCTGCCCCTATAGTGCCTTTTTTAGGCAAGGTTCAAATGACAAATTCACAACCATAACAGGAACAAGCAAGCAAAAACTGAGGGTAATGCTACTCAATGCTAGAAGTCTAAATCTCAAAATGCACTCACTCGAGGCACTCCTTAAAATGGAGAACATCGATATCTGTGCAGTGACTGAGACCTCGTTCAAGGCTCCAGAGAGCACCCCTGCACTACCAGGCTATAACTCATACCACACTTTTCGGCCATGTAACCTGGACCAGAACACCAAAGGCGGAGGAGTTTCTATATTCATTAAGGATATCCACACCTCCAGGTTATCCAAGTGCAACTAACTCTGGGCAAAACTGCAAGCCAAATTGTAGCTTGCTACAGATCACCCACCATGCCCCAGGATTCCCACTCCTCTTTTCTTGATGTACTGGAAAATATTAGGGTTCAACCAACCATCCTAATAATGGGCGATTTCAACTACCCCACCATTAACTGGGAAAACTACTCATGTACCAACTCCTTCACTCAACGCTTTCTGGAATTCATAAACTCCATTGCCCTGGATCAACTATCCACACCCCCACCAGGGGCAACAATATCCTAGATCTAGTCATTACCAATATGAGTGACTGGTGTTCCACACCTGAAGTCAACGCCTCACTGGTCCGATCCGACCATAAGCTAATTACCCTAGATATCCACATCCTGCCTCCACCCCCCATTAAGGAAACCATGGTAAAAAATTTCTCCAAACCAACTTCATGCTTCTTAAGACAGAAGTGGTGAACTTCATGACACCCATGCAGATGGACAATACAAGTTATGACTACTGAATCCTACACAATTGCACTTTATAAGCAATGCACATTGTGCAAGCATGAGCCATGACAGTTGACAGTGAAACCATAAATGTTTGCTATTTATGTGCAATCTTCACAGGATGAACTTTCATGAGCATTTGCTTGAAAATCCACTGTTTTACAACTGTGATTGTCATGGACACCCCATACAATGAACCAAGTACATGCCACTGACAGTAACACAATTTATGTGAATGACAGTATATAAATCTTAGCAGAGAATTATGGGACAATCATAGTGCTGTTACATTGGCCTGTCCAGACACATGCATTTGTCCCAAAACATGTGATGCACAGTAGCTGATGTTCCAAACAGTGATGTTTTACCACTTAAAATTGTGTATTTTCACATAATTAAAGTCAAACTTCTCCTGTGGCACTTGCAATTCATACTCTGTTCTCTAAGCTCTGTAACTGAATAGGTAGGAGGTTCACTTCTCACACTGCTGAACTTGTATGTGTATTTGTGGTTCTAATAGCAGGTAAGTAAAGTGCCAGCAACAGATGTACTGTGTCTACTTCCACTCAGGAGAGGAATTTAACTTTGGTTAATGATCCCTCTCCACTTTATCCCACTTTTAACACATATGCCCTCTCTGCAACACAATGACGAGGTCATCCTGTCAAAAGTGCACTCTCCCTTTAAACATCAGATTTCTCCTGTGGTGCTTGTCACAAGTTCTATGCTTTCTAAACTGTATGACTAGATAGGGAGGGGGTTCAAATCTCAGTGTTGAAGTTGTGTGTGTGGCTACAATAGCAGGTATGTATAACTTACTTTCAGTGACCGGAAAAATTAACATAGGAAAGGATTCTTTCATCCTCTTAGTCTATTTTTACCACAGACATCTTCTATGTAATATAGTAATGAGGTCATTCTATCACAGATGCTCTCTATCACTGTAACATTCCAACATCTGCTATGGCACTTGTGGCTAATACTGTGTTCTCTAGATTGTGTAGCTAAATAGGTAGGAAGTTCAAATCTCACTGTGAGCTTGTATGTATGGCTTCAATGTACTGCAGCCTTCCTGTGTCCTGAAAGAGTGCTCTTCAAACTATCTGGAGATATACAGAGCTGAGTATATTTTTCTGGCACTTCAGAGTTGTGTGCTGGTAATTGTTGTTTGACTCATTTTATATCATTGCTGGCAGACTTCAGAGTTGTGCACTGTTATTTTTGCTTCACTGTATAGTTTTTCAGGTCTCTGCTGAAGGCGTTGGTTTTCCCATACCCATCCTCCCTATTCCTGTGTTGTTGTTTAAATTTGGAGGCTTTTGCAGTTGCCCGCCCCCACTGTAGATTTGATCTGGCACACTCCCCCCAGTCCCATCTCTTTACCTCATTCTACCTAATAGACTCCTTCTGCATTGTTTTTAGTCATTTTTAATTTAATTGCACTTTTTAAACTGTTTGGTCTACCATTGCTACATACTCAAGTGTGCTAGCTTGCACTGCATTTGAATTGTTTTGACTGCTGTTTTAGCTACTTTTCTGTATATATAAAAAAATACCTTTCCTGTAACTAGTGTAGTCCACATTCAGATTTGCTGTATCCAGGACTGTATGTAAGCTTCTGAGCCCCCCCCCCCCAAAGCTTTCTGTGTTGGAGGGAAGCCTTCTAGCTTATCAGTGGGAGTGGTAAGCGCTAGGTAACCTATCTACCACATAAGGAGTGGTTCTTGCCCAGAAATTGTAGTTATTGGCCATTTGGGCAGTTTTTCCCTCTCTCTCTCTCAACTTTCTGATTTAAAAGCCCAGATTTGCACTTGTTTCCCCCCTTTCCTGTAACTAGTTTAGTCCAGATACAGATTCTTACTTTTAGCACTTGAATTTGCTTATTCGTGATCAGCACTTGTTTAGAACTTGTAAGCACTAAATAACCTATTAATTACTACAGCATTCAACCTTCCTCATTACGTAGAGGAAAACAGTTTTGATACTTACTTTCCTCACTTGCTTAGAGAAAAACAGCTCTTGTACTCACTTTCCTCACTTATCTAGAGGAAAATAGGTTTTTTTTTATTCAGGCATGTTCAAGTGTCAGCTCCCAGTGTTCTCTCCTGTCTATCTGATGAATCTGGGCATCTTGGGGCAATGTAGAAATTGCCTCATGTACACAGACAACCCTCTCTTCCTACCACCCAACACTACAACCTGTGAGAGATGCACTTATCTAGCCAAACTGGAGGTAAAGATCTCTCCAATCAAGACTGAACTTGACAGTCAAGAGGAGAAGGTAAACACTTGCACCACACCACACTCATCACATAGTCTCACTAAATCTACACCACCAAAATCCACACAGAGAAACACAAAAACATTCACAGAGGCTCTGAATAATAATCTGCTCAAGCAACAGAGACCTCAAAAGCAGAAATGCAAGCAACCTCCACCCCCCAATACAACCCAAATGACACATAGCCCGCAGACTCAGTGTGCCACTCAATCACAGCCAATAAGGCGAAACAACGTGCCCAACACAATAGTCATAGGCGACTCTATAGTCAGGTGCACTGATGTCCCACTCACCAGGCTAAACAAGGAGAAGGTTACTGTCAGCTGCCTGTCGGGTGCCAGGATCCGCCACATAACCCACGCACTCAGGTCACTCCACAACAAGTACAAATATGACTCTGTCATTGTCCATGTTGGTGTGAATGACCTGAGACGTACCTCCCTGGACTACATGAAAAGAGACATGGAAGAGCTCTCCGATCTTGTAGCCCAGGCAGGTATGACCTTAGCCATGAGTAGCATTCTGCCATCACCCAGAATGATGCCGCAGTACAAGGACAAAATGATTGACTTCAACAATTGGCTAAGCTTCTGGTACCATTCTAAAGGGATCCAGTATCTGGCTGCCTGGGATGACATGGTTGACAGACACCGATGCTTGGCCAGAGATGGCCTGCACCTGTCACCCCTGGGATTCCGGATACTGGCTAAGGTTCTTGCTGCCCCTATAGTGCCTTTTTTAGGCAAGGTTCAAATGACAAATTCACCACCATAACAGGAACAAGCAAGCAAAAACTGAGGGTAATGCTACTCAATGCTAGAAGTCTAAATCTCAAAATGCACTCACTCGAGGCACTCCTTAAAATGGAGAACATCGATATCTGTGCAGTGACTGAGACCTCGTTCAAGGCTCCAGAGAGAACCCCTGCACTACCAGGCTATAACTCATACCACACTTTTCGGCCATGTAACCTGGACCAGAACACCAAAGGCGGAGGAGTGTCTATATTCATTAAGGATATCCACACCTCCAGGTTATCCAAGTGCAACTTACTCTGGACAAAACTGCAAGCCAAATTGTAGCTTGCTACAGATCACCCACCATGCCCCAGGATTCCCACTCCTCTTTTCTTGATGTACTGGAAAATATTAGGGTTCAACCAAACATCCTAATAATGGGCGATTTCAACTACCCCACCATTAACTGGGAAAACTACTCATGTACCAACTCCTTCACTCAACGCTTTCTGGAATTCATAAACTCTATTGCCCTGGATCAACTATCCACACCCCCACCAGGGGCAACAATATCCTAGATCTAGTCATTACCAATATGAGTGACTGGTGTTCCACACCTGAAGTCAATGCCTCACTGGTCCGATCCGACCATAAGCTAATTACCCTAGATATCCACATCCTGCCTCCACCCCCCATTAAGGAAACCATGGTAAAAAATTTCTCCAAACCAACTTCATGCTTCTTAAGACAGAAGTGGTGAACTTCATGACACCCATGCAGATGGACAATACAAGTTATGACTACTGAATCCTACACAATTGCACTTTATAAGCACTTACATGAGTGCATGGATCATGCTATCCCAAACAGAACCAAGATGCTATCCTCCCAAAAAAGAAAGACAATCTGGTGGTTCCCTGCCATAAACAAACTGTACAACAGAAGGAAGAAACTCTTGCAAAAGATAGTAAAATCCCACGAGTGGAGGATCTCCCTGATCAGCCTCAGTAAGAAGCTGCGACCCCTGATAAAATCCTCCAAAGCTAGTTACGAAAACAAAATTGCCACTGATTCTAAAGACAATCACAAAGCATTCTGTAGCTATGTCAAGAATCTCAATGGCAACACTCAGATCTGCTCTGAGCTACAGCACAATGGCACTAAATATACAGACCAAACTGATATTGCCAACATCCTGGCAGATAGGCTCAGTGCTAACTTTACCCAACTCTCACCCCTAAAGAGCCCATCTCTATACTGGAAGAATGCAAATTTCCTGTAGTCATGGCTGCACAGGTAAAAACCACACTCTCCAAAGCCAAGAACACAGCATCCATGGGACCAGACAACATCCCAGTCTGCGTTCTACACAAACTACAGAATGAACTGGCACCCCACCTAAGTACCATGTTCAATCATAGCCTCACCTCAGGCTTTGGTCCTGCTGAATGGCACACAGCAATGGTTATCCCACTCCACAAGGGGTGAACTACCGCCCCATTAGCCTGACCAGCCTGGTCTGCAAGGCCATGGAACGTATCATCATGGAACTTATAAACAGAGACATTGGTAATCTCCAAACTCTGGATCCCACCCAGTTCAGGTTTGTAAAAGGCAGATCATGTCTCCTAAACCTGATAGACTTCTTTGAAGCAGTCACCAAAGCCGTAGACAAGGGTAAGGTGGTTCACACAGCCTATCTAGATCTTGCCAAGGCTTTCAACACCATCCCTCACTCTGGAATTATAGATAAACTCACTAAACTAGGTATAAATCCCTATGTCACAAGATGGGCTGCCAACTGGCTCACTGACAGAACCCACACTGTGAAAGTAGCAGACTCCAAATCCGACTTCAGACCAGTGACAAGTGGAGTACCACAGGGTTCAGTCCTGGGTCCTCTACTGTTTGGTATCTACTTCTCTGAAGTACAGGCTAACACAGAAGGTCTTTGGCTAATGAAGTTCACAGATGACTGCAAACTAGGAGCCATAATCGAAACTCCTAATGATGTTGACATCCTACAAAAGGGCCTCACTGAGACAGATGCCTGGTCTCAAAGCCATGGCCTCAAGCTCAATGCCAAAAAGTGCATTGTCATCCCCTTCAGTAAAAACTCTGTACCCATGAACTACAACATAGGCGGTAGTATACATAACACCGAAAGTGTGATAAGAGTCCTTGGGACACAGGTGGAGAGTAGTCTCTCCTTTGATAATCACATCGCCACAGTAGTCAGGAAATCCTTCTACATGGCACACCTCATCACAAAAGGTTTCTCATCCAGAAAAAAAGAGGTCATTGTTCCCCTCTACTCATCACTCATTAGACCCATTATAGAGTACAACTCCCCTTTTGGTATGTACCTCACAAGACATCTACAACAACTGGAAAGGCTGCAGAAATACCTCACAAAGAGGATTACTGGCCTCAAACAGATGCCCTATGCAGACTGTCTCGAAAAACTCCAGCTTTACTCCGTCGCATATCGCCTACTCAAAGGTGATCTCTACCTAACATATAAAGCTATGTCAAACCCAGAGCTGTTGGACATGCTCCACTTAAAGAAATCCCAATCCCTCCAAGCTACATGCTCTAGGGACCTAAACCTTGTCACCACAATAAACAGAACATGCCAGAGGGATAGATTCCTGTCCCAGAGACTTCCCACACTCTGGAATAAACTACCTATCTATATCAAACAAAGCTTCTCATTAACACTCTTCAAGAAAAATCTTGATGATTGGATGGGAAATAGGAAATTCACCCCGAGGATCACCTCTGTGGCTCTGCTCGACTGACAGTGGCACAGGAAAATAATTTTCTTGGGTGGCAAAAGCCAGGGTACCTTTTTGGCTGGGCTTGTATAGGCCCCAGGGCCGATAGCCTAGTACCTACCTATGAACCTATGAACCTAATCATGAACAGAAGTGCTGTGCCTAATCCCACTCAGGAGAAAGACTTTAATATGGGAGAAAACTCCTCCATCTTTTATTCAACTTTTGCTGCAAACATCTTCTCTGCAACACAGTGATGAAGTCATCCTTTTATAAGTGCCCTCTCCCCCCTTACAAGTCAGATTTATCCTGTGGCACTTGTAGCTAATACTGTGACCTCTAGAGTGTGTAACTAGATAAGTAGGAGTTTCGATTCTCAGTGGTAAACTTGTGTGTGTGCATGTGTATGGCTCTAGTGACAGGTAAGTAGATCCTCAACAACAGATGTGTTCACTTCTACTCAAGATAAGAATTTAACTATAGACACAGCTCCTCTGCACTGTATCCCACTTTTAACACAGACATCCTCTCTGCAACACAATGATGAGGTCATCCTGTCAAAAGTGCACTCAATCCTCTTGCAAGTCAGACTTCTCCTACGGTGCTTATAACCAATATTTTGTTTGCTAGATTGTGTAACAAAATAGGTAGGAAGTTTAAATATCCCTTCTGTATGTGGCTTTAATGTTAAGTACATACAGATTCCTGAAAAGATGTGCTGCATCTGCTCTCACATAAGGGAATAATTTAACCTGGGGAAGGACTCCAACATCCACTTATCCCACATTTACTACAAACCATTTCTCTGCAACACACTGATGAGTTCATCTTTTCATAAGTGCACTGTCACACTTTACAATTCAGACCTTTCCTTTGGTGCTTAGGGTTAATACTGTGTTCTTTAACTAGATTGCTTAAATAGTGAGTGACTATGTACCATCATGTACAATTGGCTCCATAACAACATCCCTTATGTAAAGTTTCACTCAGGAAAAATATTTTCAATGGCATAGGGATACCCTATAAATTTCTATTACCCCCAGGCAATACCCAGTTTTGGAAACACGATCATTACATCATGCTTTCAAAAATGCTACATCACAGTTGTAGCATGACTTATCCTGTGGCATTGACTGTTGATATTGTACTCTCTTCAATGTGTAAATAAACAGGGAGGAAGTTTGAATCCAGCATTCATTCATTACTGTGAGTTTGTTGTGCTGTACAGGGAAGTTTTATTGTTACTGTGCATTTCAACCACCTTTTTAGAAGAACATCACAGCATTAAGGAATAGTGATGTCATGTATTGAAATGTGCACTTTCACAACTGTAAACCAGCCTGTCATGTGGCACATTACTAATGAGCAAATCCTCCCTACCAGTTACAATATACTAAGAGTAAGACCGACTAAACAAAAAAGGAGGTGGTATAGCTATAATATTTAAACAGCATCTAGACATCCAGATCTTAAAGTTAGCAGCTCCCCAAATAGGGAAGATAGAAATAATATATACCAATCTTAAAATAAACCAAAATAAAACCCTAAACATAATAGGTTGCAAATTCCCACCTGGCCAAAACATCCCTCCACTTGAAAACCTCCTCAGCTGGACTACCCACCACCTACCCCAAGAAACTTTAATTCTAGGAGACTTCAACACTGACTGGTAATCCTGTTCTAGCAACCACCCAACCCATTATGTAAACCTTCATGGCTTCACCCAACTAGTCCAGTCACATACTAGGATAAATAAAAACTCCAACAAACACACTACCCTTGATTGGATACTAGTCAATAAGAGCCCCTAGTCATATATAGCAGGTTGCCTATCTGACAGCCTCAGTGATCACCCCCCAATCTTCCTACTAAGAAAACACCTTAATAAAGCGAAACCCATCATCTACTGTCAAATCCGCAAAAAAAATAACTTCAACCATCTCTCATTCAGATCATCCCTAAAAGACTGTAACTGGCATCCTCTAAAATACCTCAAACTAGATGGTGCAGTTGACTACTTTAATAAAACATTCCTAAGCATCCTTAATTACCACATCCCCATAAGACGTTCCCAAACTAGAGGCCAACCATCCCAATGGCTACAAAAAACACTAAGTCTGAAATGAAAAACAGGGATAAAGCCTGGGACAACTGGCATAAAACCAACAACCCCTCTACTAGGCAAAAATTCCTAGAACTATGCAATAGAACCAAAAAGCTTATAAAACAGGACAAAATCCAGTAGTACCAGTCTGCTCTTACCTCCTCCAACATAACCCCAAACAATTCTGATCCTCAATAAACTCCATCCTCCACCCAGGTAAAGTAAGGACACCCACTCCTAACTCAACTCACTCCTCTGAAAATATTGCTACCTCTTTCAACAATCACTTCACAAAAACCGTACTATCACTAGCTAGACAACACAACCCCCCCCCATAAACCCACACCATCAACTACAACTAACAATCTCCCCACTAGCTCCTTTTTCTCTCCTGTCCCTACCTCCAAAATAAAAGAACTATTAACTAAACTTAAACCCACAGATTAGCAGCAGACAACCTCCCAAGTGAATACCTTCAACTTGCAGCTGACGCTCTAGCCTACCCAGTATCACTCTTGACTAACAGATCTCTGTCAGAAAGTAATGTTCCCACACTATGGAAAGTCTCACACATAATTAACAGATCTCTGTCAGAAAGTTATGTCCCCACACTATGGAAAGTCTCACACATAATTAACAGATCTCTGTCAAAAAGTTATGTTCCCACACTATGGAAAGTCTCACACATAATTAACAGATCTCTGTCAGAAAGTAATGTTCCCACACTGTGGAAAGTCTCACACATAACTAACAGATCTCTGTCAGAAAGTAATGTTTCCACACTGTGGAAAGTCTCACACATAATTAACAGATCTCTGTCAGAAAGTTATGTTCCCACACTGTGGAAAGTCTCTCACATAATTAACAGATCTCTGTCAGAAAGTTATGTCCCCACCCTATGGAAAGTCTCACACATAATTAACAGATCTCTGTCAGAAAGTTATGTTCCCACACTGTGGAAAGTCTCACACATAATTAACAGATCTCTGTCAGAAAGTTATGTTCCCACACTGTGGAAAGTCTCACACATAATTAACAGATCTCTGTCAGAAAGTTATGTTCCCACACTGTGGAAAGTCTCACACATAATTAACAGATCTCTATCAGAAAGCTATGTTCCCACACTGTGGAAAGTCTCACACATAATTAACAGATCTCTATCAGAAAGTTATGTTCCCACACTTTGGAAAGTCTCACACATAATTAACAGATCTCTGTCAGAAAGTTATGTTCCCACACTATGGAAAGTCTCACACATAATTAACAGATCTCTGTCAGAAAGTTATGTTCCCACACTGTGGAAAGTCTCACACATAATTAACAGATCTCTGTCAGAAAGTTATGTTCCCACACTATGGAAAGTCTCACACATAATTAACAGATCTCTGTCAGAAAGTTATGTCCCCACACTATGGAAAGTCTCACACATAATTAACAGATCTCTGTCAGAAAGTTATGTTCCCACACTATGGAAAGTCTCACACATAATTAACAGATCTCTGTCAGAAAGTTATGTTCCCACACTATGGAAAGTCTCACACATAATTAACAGATCTCTGTCAGAAAGTTATGTTCCCACACTATGGAAAGTCTCACACATAATTAACAGATCTCTGTCAGAAAGTTATGTTCCCACACTGTGGAAAGTCTCACACATAATTAACAGATCTCTGTCAGAAAGTTATGTCCCCACACTATGGAAAGTCTCACACATAATTAACAGATCTCTGTCAGAAAGTTATGTTCCCACACTGTGGAAAGTCTCACACATAATTAACAGATCTCTGTCAGAAAGTTATGTTCCCACACTGTGGAAAGTCTCACACATAATTAACAGATCTCTGTCAGAAAGTTATGTTCCCACACTATGGAAAGTCTCACACATAATTAACAGATCTCTGTCAGAAAGTTATGTCCCCACACTATGGAAAGTCTCACACATAATTAACAGATCTCTGTCAGAAAGTTATGTTCCCACACTATGGAAAGTCTCACACATAATTAACAGATCTCTGTCAGAAAGTTATGTCCCCACACTATGGAAAGTCTCACACATAATTAACAGATCTCTGTCAGAAAGTTATGTTCCCACACTATGGAAAGTCTCACACATAATTAACAGATCTCTGTCAGAAAGTTATGTTCCCACACTATGGAGTCTCACACATAATTAACAGATCTCTTTCAGAAAGTTGTGTTCCCACACTATGGAAAGTCTCTCACATAATTAACTGATCTCTGTCAGAAAGTTATGTTCCCACACTATGGAAAGTCTCAAACATAATTAACAGATCTCTGTCAGAAAGTTATGTTCCCACACTGTGGAAAGACTCACACATAATTAACAGATCTCTGACAGAAAGTTATATTCCCACACTAGGGAAAGTCTCACACATAATTAACAGATATCTGTCAGAAAGTTATGTTCCCACACTATTTATTGTCTCTGACATAATTAACTGATCTCTGTCAGAAAGTTATGTTCCCACACTATGGAAAGTCTCACACATAATTAACAGATCTCTGTCAGAAAGTTATGTTCCCACACTATGGAAAGTCTCACACATAATTAACAGATCTCTGTCAGAAAGTTATGTTCCCACACTGTGGAAAGTCTCTCACATAATTAACAGATCTCTGTCAGGAAGTTATGTCACCACACTATGGAAAGTCTCACACATAATTAACAGATCTCTGTCAGAAAGTTATGTTCCCACACTGTGGAAAGTCTCTCACATAATTCCCCTACACAAAGGAGGCCCCTCCACAGATCTAACCAATTACCACCCCATAGCTATTCTCTCACCACTCTCCAAAATACTAGAGAGATGCATTCATTCTCAAGTCTCAGATCACCTCCTTGCTAACAACCTCCTCTCCAACACACAACATGGTTTCTGACCTAACCATAGCACCACCACTGACTTGCTCTCTTTCTCTAACACTATCCCACAAAATAAAAATGCAGGTTATCTCTCCTCAGCTACCTTCCTAGACCTCTCTAAAGCTTTCAACATGGTCCCACACAAACAACTCATTTCTCTTCTCAATAACCTATGCTTCTCTCAACCAGTCATCAACTGGTTTCAGAGTTACCTATCTGACCGCCAACAAGTAGTTGTTTGGCAGGACGACCTATCCTCCCAACTACCAGTCTCCATGAGGGTTCCCCAAGGGTCCATCCTGGGACCCCCTACTCTTCTTTATTTTCACCAATAATCTAGCCTCAGCCACAACATATGGCACACTCATACAATAGGCAGATGACTCAACCATCGTTTGCACAGACCACTACCTACCCGAACTGCAAAAAGTCACACAGGAAGCATTTTCCTCTATTGAAACTTGGTTATCCCATACCCAACTAATACTCAACCCAAAAAAAACAAAATGACTAATCTTCCAACCCACCAAACTTACCCTAGACAGCTCTTACTTTAACATCACAGCAAAAGACAACACCACCATCCATCCTACAGAACACACCAAATTACTAGGAGTAGAAATAGACAATAAACTGAACTTTGGCATTCACATTTCCATGACCATTAAAAAAGTGTACAAAAAACTAGGAGCATTATACAGAAATCAGCAACTACTTACCAAAGCAGCTAAAACTTCGGTAGCAAATTCTCATCTTATCTCTACCCTACTCTATGCCTCTCCAATATTTACTAACCTTAGACAATGCGACCTAAATAAGTCGAAACCTGCTACAACAAAAATTGCCAAATTCGCTGCAGGGGCTTCCTTTCATACTCACCACTATCTCTCACTAGCAGAACTGGGCTAGCTAGAGCTCCCCCACCTCCTTCAATGGTACCAACTCGCACTCGCCCACAAACTAATAACTCAACCACTAAAAGTCCCATCTCTCCAGAATCTACTCCAACCCTACATAACCACGAGACCACTAAGATCCAGCCACAAAAACCTCCTACAGGTCATAAGAGCCAATAACTCTGCTGGAGAAGCATTATTCTCCTGCACTATAGCCAAACTATGGAACTCCCTCCCACTCTCAATTACCTCTGTAACTTCTTGCACCCACTTTAAATCCTTACTAAAATCACACTTCAAAACTTGCCAGATATGCCCTTGCAACCCCCCCTCTAATACCATTCACTCCCCACACCCACTACCTCTCTCAGCCCCCTATCAACAACCTACTCTTAGCAAGCTTGGCTACACGGCTGGCCTTAGGCATAGGTGAACTAGGCGACCGCCTAGGGCGCTGTACAGGCCGGCCTCAAAAGGGCGCAATTTACGGACCGGAATTCTGCTGTGATGACCCCTAACCGGGAAAAGCCGAAGGACAACAACAACAAAATTTTTTTTTAATTTCACCGCTGCCCATAGAGGCTAGCAATTGCGCCCTCCCCGGCCTCAAAAGGGTGCAATTTACGGACCGGAGTTTTGCTGTGACGACCCCTAACCGGGAAAAGCCGAAAGACAAAAACAACAATATTTTTTTTTTTATTTCACCGCCGCCCATAGAGGCTAGCAATTGAAACTAACAACAAAGTTCAAAAAGCAGCTGCTGTGATTGAGCATTAAAGCTAAGTTACCTCTCCTTGCCCACATTTCTCCTCACTCCCCGACTTGCTCTACTTACCTGCTATTTCATTCTCCTGGGCTCCTTACCTTCTGCTTCCTGCCTTAGTGATTGTTTTTGTGGTGATTGCCATTTGTTATCCTAAATTTCTCACCTACTCTTTTATCTCTATCCTTCCCACATGAACTACAATTCCCTGCTTCCCAATCTCGTTTTTCTCTCCCATAATCCCTTTGGGTATTTAAAATGCTCTCTTAGCATTCAGCGCCATCCTTTCCTATCCTTACAGTCCACTGCTCCTTCTCTGCAGTATACAGGTGTCAGACTTTCTGGAATTTTAACAACATTTCACTGTGTACAGTCTTTTAAGCTGTGTTAACCTCTCCTGGAAAAGATTTATGTTTTGATATAAACCACCGGGACTTTGGTTATACACCCAGATATCTATTGCAGGTAGCTGTTGCTCGTCAGATCGGTTTCTTACTCCGAGTCCAGACAAATAAAAGGTTGCACTCAAACTGCTGCAAGTTGTTAGACCGACTATGGAAGTCATATATTGAAAAGGGATTGCACTAATGAATATATATATATATATATATATATATATATATATATATATATATATATATATATATATATATCGTATTTCTGTACATTACTGTCTCAGTATGTACTGTAATACATATACAGTTTTCAAATTTCTATAGATTACTGTCTATATCTCTACCACTGATATAATTGACAACAATGGGGTGGTAGGATCAAATAATTGCATCATCTTTATTTTCATTCTACTGTGATTGCTGTGCTGCATCTCCACAGTTCTAAATATTTAATTAAGCAGCTCAGTGGATGTGTATGCAATGCAGCATAATTTAAGTACTTTAGACCCGGTCTGTCTGTACATATTTGAATTACTGGGAATTTTATAATTGTAAGACTGCTTAAGGATGCTTTTAAACTATGGTAGACATATTGGCTGTGATAGATGTTAAACACTACAATCTTTCTCTATTGTATGGAAGGAGATATATTGAATGCAATACTGTCTCATTTGTTATACTCTATTCTGAACTGCTGTTAACTCATCTTCATCCTTTTCTCAATTAACCCTCTTTGTGTGAACTCTCTTGATGCTATTACTTGTAGTAGACATAACCACTGTTTGTTTTTCCCATATAATACTCACCACACTCTCTCCCCTCCTCTTTCCTTATGTTTTAAGGGCAAAGTGTAACTTCTCACTGATTGCCTCTACCTTCATTGATAGAAACTGCACTACCACCTGGAAAAAGGACCGTCCTCTTCCATACAAACCCAGTTTTAAACTAACATATGTTTCCACTTTAAATAATGCAAGTCTTACCTTGTCAACAGTAATAATCCCAGTACCCTACCCGACTCCCTAAGTGACCACCTCCCTAGTCAAGTCTATGAATACTCCCTTCAAATACCCTAATCCCACCATTTTAGAGAATGGTGCAACCTTTCTTCCATCAACTTTGAAACCTTTAATAATCAGCTCGCCTCTATTAACTGGTGCCACCAGAAGTACCTCCCCCTCAATGATGTAGTTCTATAATTTAATCACACATTTCTTGATATAATTGACTCTTTATGACTCTTTAGCTCCTTTAATTAATGTTAGAAACAAAATAAATTACTCACCTTGTCTCACTAAAGATACCCTCACTCTCATGAAAGTAAGGGACAAGTACTGGAAAACATGGCTAAAAACTAAATCTGCAACATTCTTCCAAAAATATAAAGAACTAAGAAATCTCTCAAAAATAAAACAAATCAACAAAGATAAGAAAAATTATTATTATAACCCCCAGTTGTCACAAAATTCTAACCCTAAAAAATTCTGGCCCACCATTGATAAATTATGCATCCTGGTGAGCCTACCACCCCTAACCCCTATCCAAATAATTCTCCCCTAGAAACTGCCACTTTACTTAATACCCCCGTCATTGAATCAATTCAAAACCTAATCCAATCCTGCCAAGTAAATAACCTCTCTCATACCAAAACCAATACAAGAAACACCATCCTTTTCTATCTTAACCCTGTCTCCATTGCTTATATAAAGTCCCTTCTACTAAAACTAAAGCCTTGCTCTTTTTTCTCTACTGATAACCTCTCTCTCTTTCTTAAACTTGCAGCTCAATCTGTAGCCTATCTTGTCTCAGTCTTAATAAACAGATCTATCCATGAATCCACTGTCCCCAATATCTGAAAATCTTTCTACACCATTCCACTACACAAAGGAGGTAACTCTGCAGATCCATCCCACTACAGACCCAATGCCATCCTATCTCCACTATCCAAAATCCTTGAAAAATGTATTCATAGCCAACTTCTTACATACCTAATCAATGAAAAACTTCTGACCCCTGCTCAACATGCCTTCAGGCCAAACTATAGAACCTCCACCCAGTCCCCCTAGTAGACAAAAGTCCCCCTATCCTTCATTCACACTGTGGCTGAAGCCAGAAACAAAAATATACTTGTATCCTGCCTCTTCCTCAAACTCTCTGTTTTGATACTGTCTTCCATTCCAGGTTTATTGCTAAACTAACTGAACTAAACCTCTCCGTCTCTAATATTCACTGGTTCCCGAGCTATCTTTCAAACAGGCTGCAGTCTGTCAGATGGCAATCTACCTGCTCCCCTTTCTCACCTACCCAAACTGGCATCCCTCAAGGCTCAGTCCTTGGCCCTCTCCTATTTAACATCTTCACAATCATCTTTACTCCTCCTGCACCACCTCCTCCCTTGTACAATGCACTGATGACTCTACTCTTATCTCTTGCATGGACAACATCACTAGCCTTCTTTCCATCACTCAAAACTGTTTCTCGCCTGTGGAAAAATGGCTCACAGACCACCAACTTGTACTTAACCCTAAAAGGTTAAGCTCCTATTATTCCTTCCCAAATCTCTCTCCCACCACAAACCCACCTTTACCATTTCTTCTCTTGATAGCATTGTTATCAAAACAGAACCTCACACTAATTTACTTGGTATGATAATTGATGACCATCTTAAATTCAACATCTATATACAACACTGTATCAAAAAAAAAAAGTAATCAGAAACTGGGTCTTCTCTACAGAAATAAAAAAATCCTTGCTCCCAACTTCAAACCCACACTAGCCCAAGCCTTCCCCCTTCCGTGTCTACTCTATGCCTCCTCTATCCTTGCCCATCTCCAGTCATCCCTACTCACCAAACTCGAACACACATACAACAATATTGCCAGATTCAACTGTAACTAACCATATAAACCACACCATTGCCCTGAAACAACTTCAATGGCTCAAATTCCCCCAGCTTTAACTACTTTCCCAGCTGCAGCTCACACACTCCCTGCTAAACAACTCCCTTGCCTCTCTCTCTCGTTCTGCCATAGTATCCCCTTATACCCTGTTCATTCAATGTGTAGCTCTGACCAGTATCTTCTTGACATCTCTAAGCCAAACAAAATAATTGGCAAACTCCTCTACAAACGCTCAGTGTCCCTAGCTTGGAATAGGCTCCCACCAAACATCCGTAGCATTTCTGGTACCAGCTCTTTCAAAACTGAAGATAAGAATTACATTCTAAACTTCTGCAGAGATTGTGCGTGTGCAGTAATATTGGTGGATTGTAATGACAGAAGTCTTGAGTGGCCTTTTATTTTGAAATTTTTGAACTGGTTCATACATTTTGTCTCCTTGCTTATTAAAAGAATGTTTAAAACTACAAATTTAAAACCTATTCTAACAAGTGGTGCTGTATTATACAAGGAATATAATTCAATACAATCAGGAAAGTGAATTAAATAATAAATGCATGTCTGCATGTCCCTAAAAAAATGTGTGCAAGGAGTCTGTTTTGAAAACAGCCCAAAGGTAAACTTAATTCTCCGTCAACCAGATGCATTTCTATGAATGTGAGTTTTCAATTTCTATGAATGTGGGTTTTCATGCTGTTTCAATGAATGTGAGTTTTGCCATTTCAATGAATGAGAGTTTCAAGGGCAGACAAGTTTACTGCTCGTGCTAAGTCTGTTTTTATTGTCAAACTGTATTGTTTAGCAAGTGGCTATCTGTGTTTGTGCTATTTTGTTTCAATATCTGTAATCACTGTAGAAGCAAATAATAGAACATATGCATGGTAACTGGTGAGATAACCAAATAATGGAACACTGGAATGGCAGATGAGGGGGCTGCTGCTGGGGGTTGCTGCAGGAGGGGCTGCTCTGGGGTGGTGGTCTAGTACCCTTCCTAGAACCCTATTTAACCATGATCTGGCTCTTGTATTTAAAGTAGAAAATACATATGCAAAGGTAGCTGCAGTATAACTACATTACAAGGTATCTTTTTCTTCCTATGCATTTAAATAATTTAAGGAAATGACTGGAGTGGCTTTATTGGGGAATGGCCCAGTGGGCGTGGCTCAAATAGGGGTGTTTCATGAGTGTGGTATGGGTGGAGCTTAAGGGGCACCTGAGCACTACTTTGCCTAGGGTGCCATTTCGGCGGCCCTGCTTGGCTACTCATGTTCCCAGCTACCTACCACATAATACTAACTTCTTGTAGCAACAACTGCTAATGGCTGTTATGTACCTCAAAAACAGATTGTATCAATTGTTCACTGATGAATCTCAACTACATTTGTAACCATGTTTAGTATATGTCACCATATTTTAAAATTGTACTATGTTCTACAGCTGTTTTACATCTATATTTTATTCTTGTCTTGCGTCCTCAGCTGGACTAATGTCTATATTTTAAATGTTATGTTTTTTAACTGTATAATGTAAGTAATACTTAATGTAGAGCTTTTCTCCCCGGTCCTCTGCTGAAAACGGACCTGTGTCTAGTCGGACTCTCCGGGTCAACAAATGTAAATAAATAAATAAAAATGTGATTCAGGCAGTGTTCTGTATGTTGTGAACTTAGGTAGGCTGCTCAATCCAGCCATGTCTCCTTAGACTCACTTGTGTCAGTATGTCTGTGAATGTGCAGGTCGGTAACAATGTTGTCAGGCAGCTGTCTGCTATGTAGATGTATGGCTAGGTGTTTCGATTACAATGATTTATGCTCATTTTTCACACAGACATACTTTATTGAATAATGATGATGCCACTGGATGACATCTTTCCCAAGAGAACTACTAAGGCTTTGTTGTGGTGTGAAGAAATAAGACAGTGTTCTGTATGCTATTGCCTTAGTAAGGCATGTGATTAGCCACACATTATGCACGACTGACATTCTCCTGTCACAGTAATGACTACATTACACATTACATGTGTTTAGGCATACCTAGCAGCAGGCAATGTTTTGCCAGGAATAGAGATGCAGCAACATTTTTTTAAAGAAATTATGTTTGTTTGGGTATACCTAGCAACAGGAAATGTTTTGTGAAAAATAAAACTATAGCAACATTTTTTAAAGAAATTACAGGCATGCATAGCCATTGCAGTAATAATGTGATGTCATGGCTTCAAATACCCCAAAACTTGCACCTTGGCAGATTTTTCCTTCACAATATATGCAGCTTCTGTCATCACATAGTCAGGTACTCAAAGCCCACACTGACTGACTGTAAGCATTGTTTGTCCTTATACTGTTATGCATGAATGACATCCCAAACTGTTATAATGTGTGTAATTACAGTAGGAGAAGCCTCCCTCATCCCTTTTATCTCTTAGCAATTGTTTTAAACACAATCATATGATGTTATGGCTTCACATAACTGGAGTCTCACAGCTGTGTTAAGTCTTCCACTGTGACACATGATTCATACACGTCGTTAGTTAACTTACATAGCTTGCTCTTTATTTCCACAACGGGCAACATTATATGAATGTACTGATGTTACCCAAACAATACTGCATCAAGTTATTGTTCTCACTTGTTACTTTGGAGAAAGAATTCTAAACTCACATTTTTTTATTTGTTGCCAGTGAAAGTTCTACGAATGTCATGATGTGAGTATTCCTGAGTCACATGCATTCAGTAATGATTTGTATAGCATATCAACACAGACAGAATGTGTTTCAATTGCAGGACCATGTTGTGCAATACAACAGGAATAGCTTTCTTGTGCAATAAGCATTGATATTGCACGGTTCACATTTGTGTGGACCTTAACATGGTTACCCTCCTGTCACCATTCTGACAAAATCATATTGTACAAATTCTCCTAAAATGTCCTTTATTGTTTCATTTATTTATGACAGTATCTACTGCTATGTTATGTGGCAGACACAGTCGATTCACAACACTGTACAGCTCTATAAACTGTGAGCTTAAATTTCTGAGTAGCTCTATAGAGTGTGTAATAGGATAGGCAGGGTTTTGAATCTGGTAACATGTCTGTCAGATAACTCTGTCAGACAGGAGTGTCTTAGGCAAATAAAGTATTTATGGTACAGTCAGAGGACATCATTTTTAAGGAATCACTCTCCAAGTTAGAGGATCCATTACATTTGCAGTGTAATTACATTACTGTTTGAATATAAAACATGTGCTTGCCTAATACGTTTCATGGTATGGTAGCCAAAGGTCAACAAATGGTAAACATGTCCCTTCCTGATGTGTATAACACAAAAGCTGTAGGGCTCATTTCTTCTTGTTTACACATGATGAAGTGTAGAGTACAGCAGTCTAGTCAGTTATCATGCATGCATTCCTTGTATATGCATGTCATATTCAATAATTGCAATTTATCCGAATAGCCCATAATATATCCATTGTCACTGCTGTTATCCTGGCATGTTATCAACATTAATATCACATTTACTCCCCTTTGTTACGGTGTTGCATCGTGTCCCTTTGACATCTGTTGTTAGCATGCTTGTTTTTAGTTATGTACATGGGTCATGAACTGGGAACAGGATTAATTATTATCAATAGGGAAGCATTTGCATGTTGCTTTGTGACATAATCACATTTGTCTGCATTAACTGAGTACATTGTCTTCATTTACCCTCTCCTCATACTTATGTCTGCACTATTAACATTGCATTCTCGATGCGCTCTCCCTATCTAACATCTCTTGCATCATAATTCTTGTACTCAGTTTGCCTTATAAGGTGTCCACCTGTGCTTGCATGATAGGTTTGACTGCAGGCAAGCAGTTTTGTTTACACTATGTGCGTGTGCTTTCAGCACCATTTCATGGTTGCCAGTACTGCTGCTGGCCACAAAACAGTGCTTGGAAATATATAAAATGACCACTGCTACTCAGTGTGCTTCATGTGAAACATGCAGGATTGTTAATGAATCCTAAGGCTTATTTTGCACTGGACATGTTTTGCCACCAATAGGTGAGCTGTAAATATTATTTCATGTCCACATTTCTTAATGTAACATAGACAGAGGTAGAATTTATCTGGTGTTAAAGGGAACTTGGTGGGATAACCCATAGATGCATCCCAACACATACTGCACATATACAACATAATCACAAACAGATGAGCAGACGCATATACACACACATCACTTTTATACAGTTCAGTTCAGGAGGCAGGCCATACACACATACAGTGACAATTTGATTTAAATTTTGTTTATATGATATGACAAATAAAAACTACAGAGTGTTATATATTATTTGGTATAACTATTTAAACTGTAGATTTTTTTGTATTATTTTTGAAGATCACAAAATTATTGGTCTTAAAATGTTTTGCAATAGTTTGGAGATTTTCTCCCCAGGCCTACACTCAAAATAGGCTCCTACCCAGTCAGACTTTCTTAGTAATGAAATGCCACTAAATAAATAAATAAATGTTATTTTTGCTAGTTAATTATATCTCTTCCAAGCAATGTCCATCCTATTTAGTCCCCTTCTCTCCCTTCATTTGTTTTATCAATCTGTTTGACAAACATTATTAATGTAATGTGTATTTATATATATGTATCTGTGTGTGTATATATCTATATCTATATATCTATATATATATATATATATATATATATATATATATGTGTGTGTGTATGTGTGTATGTGAGGTTTAGACTAGTAGATGAAACAAGACTGCTTCCCAAACATATGCATGAAAATGATGTGCTATAGAGAGATTTCAAAATAGCTGGTCTGACTTAGTACTACATTACATAAGGAAGAAGGGGTCTACTTTAGTTTGCTGAAAGCTTAAAATCTCGAGCGCTCACAAGAGCGAAAATGCAGATATTCGATATTCATTTTTTTTTGGATTGCAGTATAGTGAAGATCAGGATATTTGCCCTTTCCTCACTGTAGTGTGATCTCGGAGTTGGAATGTATATTTAGTGGGGGGTATGGGAGGCAATAGCGATTTCAAGTACCTGCATATTTGCTCATGTGAGCGCTCGAGATTTTAAGTTTTCGGCTATATAATATAGACACAAGAAGAAGCACTCAACAATGCTTAGGAATATTTTATTTATTTATTTATTTATTTATGCATTTGTTTATTATAGTAGAGTATAGGGTTAAGCCGGATGGACTCATACCTCTCAGCTGTACCAATTTTCCCTGAATGTCCAGATTTTGGTCTCATATTTTTGATCTGTTTTTCATAAAATTGTGATTTTCTGGCAAATTAGTGACAAATTATTAATGACTGAAGTTCAAAAATAATGACAGACATCTGAGTTTCAGACTTCATATCCTTCAGAAAAGGCATGCTAATGCAGAACCTGTTATTCTATCAATTTCTGAGTTTGTAAGACCAATATTTAAACATTGTCCCTATTTTTGGGCCTTTGTCCCGCTTTGATTTATGGCTTTGTCCATATTTTTTAGAGAGAGCATTAAGGACCTGTTCCCTAGTGATAGTAGGGGGAGTTATATTTGATGATATTTCTTGAAGGAAGGTTGAGGGGGAGAGAGGGGTATAGTTGGAGCTGAATTTATCAGCCAAGAGGTTTCCTATATCTTCTGGCTCACTATAGGTGGCACAATTTACAATGAGCTCTGCGCATAATTGTGTATTGCCTTTGAGGTTGCAGACATAGCTAAAGACTGTTTTGTGGTTGTCCTTGGCCTGGGAGGCCAAACTTACCTCAAATCTGGCTTTGGTAGACTTTATTTGTCCTCTGAGTTGTTTGTTTAGTTTGAGAGTGCTTTTATTCTGCTGGGTGCTGCACCTCTTAATTTTTGCCATGTTTTTTTTTCCTCCTGTTATACAGCTGATTGATTTTGTGATTCCACCAGCGTGGCTTGTTTTTTGAGTTAGTTCTGTACTTCTTCCTGGTGGGTACAGCTGCCTCTATGCAGCTATCAACATGCTTGTACAGGGTTTCTGTGAACAGTTCTGCATAGGCAGAAGTGTTCTCAGGGTTTATAGGGGCTTGAAATTTTGCCAGCAGGAGGTTAGCCTTAGAATAGTTCCTGAATATTACAGGTTTAGCTGGGGGTCCAGATTTTATTTTTACTTCAAAGGAGACCATTTTGTGGTCTGACCTTACCATGGAAGGTATTACAGTAGGGGGTGTGCAGCAGTCTCCCATATTAGTGAGGACCAGATCCAGTATGGTTGCACCCCTGGTTGGTGTATTGAGTATCATATTGTATGTAGCACATCCCATAAGACATTATAGGGTTGTCATTCATATACCTTCTTCAGGTCCACATCACATACAGACAAGACTGGCAAATTATGCACAACATCAAAGACTTGATGCATACTTCCATGGTTAACCCAGATATCACATTGCTCCTCCTGAACCAGAAGATGTAGTATTGGATGGATCTTTCTTCTTTTCAGCAACCTTGTATAGGTTTACCTAAGGATGGTGAGGAATGAAGACCTTTATAATTAGAACATACCTTTTGTCATCCTTTTCAAAAATGGGGAAAGTTGCACCAGTTTGCCAGTTCAATGGTACTTACCTTGTATTCCGTGTAACGTTAAAAGGGTACATTAAATGCAACACCCTGGCAAGATTCAGCACCTTCAGCTTTCCTACCTGGATCTCCTCTGCTCCAGTAGCTCTGCCACTGCAGAGCTGTTTACGACCTCATCTACTGAAATAGACCCAGTCTCCCTAGTTTTTCCTGGACCTGGCTCCTCAGAGGGGGGCATGCACACAGAATTCAGGAATTCCTCAAAGTGCTCCTTCCACCTTGCAAAACTGTCCTCAGTCCAATTTGGCATCCCTTCATCCTTGATGAGAAAAGCATTGACTATCCCAACCCCCAGTCCTGGTGGTTTGTCAGAACATCTTGGAGGCCATTTGAAAGACCTTTTCCATGGCATTCCCTTCAGTGACTGCTACAGCTGCTGCATCCTGGGCTATTGTTACTTATTGGTCATATCTGGAGAACCCTTCAATGGCAATGTGTCTTTCTTTAACTTTATCTACCAGGAGGTCATAGGGTCTCCACCATGATAAGCCTCAACCTCTTTTTTTGCCAGAGCACTTTACTGCAACTTTGAATACTGATATTTAGAACAGGGTTCACATAGAATCTATGTCTTCAACCTCTTCTATGATACAGCAAAGCTCTACTAGAGGGGAGACTTGAACTCATCTCACACAAATGTATCTGCTAGACATTCAGTGCACTTGCTCACTACACAATTTTCTTAAATGCAGTCACATTCCAATAACTGATCATCGTAATATAGTGAGCATTACAGTTGATTGTGTGGCTTATTATCATATCCTAACATAAAACATCATAGAGGTAAGATGACCCTTTTATGTTTTTTACATTTTACTTCATCAAAACTTGAATTGTTGCAAATACTGGGCTTTGTATTTCAGTGATATACATCAGAGAAAACTTCCCCAGTTTAGCCATGATTGTGTGACATGGTAGTATTCATAGAAATGTACCCACAGCATGTGGAGTGTAGGCGAAGTTAACCCTTTGTATATACTTTATATTATTGTACTTGTATGTTATTTGGGGAGCTTTTCTGCCTGGGTCTCCACTGAAAAATTACCTGTGTCTAGTGGGCTTTCCCGGTTAACAAATGTAAAATAAATAAACAATAAATAAATAAATAACCCAACTACAAAAGCTGTTATTTTATACAGTATAATTATGTTTTTTTTGCCTTGTGTTGGTAGTGTTATTATATGTTGCATACATTTTTTTTTTTATGATTCTAATCTTAGTAAATCTCTTAATACTACAAAATAGCAATTAAAAGCAATATGTTAATACATATCAGTTCAGATTAAGGTGCATGTCAAAAAGGGATGAATACATATCAGTTCAGATTAAGGTGCATGTCAAGAAGGAGTGAATACATATCAGTTCGGACTAGGGTGCTTGTCAAGAAGGGGTGAATACATATTAATTCAGATTAAGGTGCATGTCAAGAAGGTGTGAATACATACCAGTTCGGATTAGGGTGATTGTCAAGAAGGGGTGAATACATACCAGTTTGGATTAGGGTGCTTGTCAAGAAGGGGCAAATAAGTATTGGTTTGGATTAAAGTGCAGGTCAAGAAGGGGTTAATACATATCAGTTCAGAATAAAGTGTATGTCGAGAAGGGGTTAATAGATAGTCTGGATTAGGGTGCATATCAAGAAGGGCAGGGCTTTGTGGGTCAACATCCAAACAAGTAAGAAAGCTCAGTTCATGACACCACAAATACTGTAGGCTAATGAACTCATTTTTAAAAAAAAATCATGAAGTAGGCGCAACCCATAATCTTTGTTGGTGAGAGGTACCATGGTCCTGTATGTTCTGTGTTAAGACCCCTCTTTGTCATGGAAACACAAATCTCTAGTCACTGTCAGCTGAATGTCACCTATCCACTGTAGCTTATATATTTTAACTACCAAAATTCTCTATTGCTATTTTTATTGAAATGTATCTGTATTGCTATTTTTATTGCATTGTATATCTTTGGAGCTTTTCTCCCTGGGCCTCTGCTGAAAAAGGGCAATAGCTCAGATGAACACTGCCAGTCAACAAATGTAAAATAAAATATAAATAAAATAAATAAAAAGGAAGATGCCACTGAAGAGGTTCTGCAGTCTCAGTGTAGTATGCTGAATGCAGGGCACATTTGAGCACAGCTGATTTTGTTTGAAGAACATAGCCATCCCGAGTGTAATTATATACAGTAATGGTGAGCTCTTGAAGGTATGTTTGTAGCAACCCTTGCAATATTATTATGGACTCCAGAGAAACGCTGTAGAAGACTTTACTTCATTGTGTGATAACTGAGGTGTCAGTGCAGCCACATACAGGTGTTCTTCACTGTAAAAGAGGGTATCATACTTCTGAGCAAAGCTCTTGTGATTTATTTATGATGATAAAGCTTGAAAGAAGCATTTATCAGAACATGAATGGGCAAAAACTGCCTTGTCATTTTATTCAACACGCATGATTATTAAAACTAATGCATATTAATACTGTGGGCATAAGTGCAATGCTGTAATAGGAAGAGGATCAGCTATTTGCCATCACTGATTTCAGATAATCAAAAGAGGCTTGTGCATACAGAGATAATGTATGAGGAACAAAATAACCATGAATAACCATGAACAATATACCTTTCTAGCTGTGTTCCTGCAATCCCTGTTAAGAAAGTAAAATTGGGTGAAGTGTTGTATTTTTAGTTTTAGAATTCTTTTATTATTTTCACTATTTGTACTTTTCCCAGTTTCCATTAGTAAAACAACTGCTTATATTATGAAATGAAAATGCACATATTTCCTTGCTTCTTTTTTCTTTTGTAAAACAGTAACAAATTAGTGAAAATACAAGTAACATTTCACAGGTGCTTTCTGATTATCTAATGTAAAGGTTAGAAGGGGATGTCACATGACAGAGCATGACATAGCAAGGCTATAAAATGGAAAAGCAATAATGTACATGAATAGTTAAAGCCTAAATACTGGGCCGTCTGCCCTGTGAGACAGTCTTTTCAAAGGTTAGTACTAGGCTAACTGCCCTTGCAAGCTATTTTAAGCCTAGCCAATTATCCCTTGTGAGACTCAAACCCTGCACCTTGTGTTTGTAAGGCAAACACCTTAACCATTAGGCCACCCCCTATAAAAGCATAAGATGCATGCACTGACAATAAAGAAATCCTTTCAACTCATGATAAGACTGTTTGGCTCTAGAAATTCACGAATGGTTAACCTGGGGCTTTTATACAATGTGAAACTTTACAACACATTACAAATGTAATTTTACCTTAGATTGCTTATCAAAATCTGACAGGCATCACAGGAGCATTTGGTGTCATGGATATATACAAAATTGTCTTATGTTCTTTTCAAACAGACACTGCAGTTAATAAATATCCTCAGATTTAGGACTGATTTGAGAGTCTCCTGAATACTTATGGTACCAAAATCTGTCCAGTTCATCTTCATGATCATAAAAAAAACATTGCTACCATCTTCTTTTCATCCGTCAAAAATGTAGAATACCATATGGCTACTGTGTACCAGTACAAACTAAGCATATTATATGATTTGAAATATGACAGGTTGATTGTAAGGAATTCCATCTTTTCCACGTCCTCCGAAAAGGTATGCACATTTGTCATTGTCTTTTGCACATGTGGCACCATTTCCATCAGGGTACATACTCACAGACTGCAGGCAGAGATGCTGAATAACAGTGTAAACTGAGAGTAGTCAACTTGAACTGTTTTTGTCTGTAAAGCAATAATTCATCTCATGCAGTATGCTGTGCTGTGCTTTGGTGAGTTGAAGAATGCATTCTGTGTAATCCCTGCCTGCTGCTGCAACATAGATTCTGAAGTTGCAAACGCCATCTGAATCTTTTCAGCTAAGTTAATAAGTTCAAAGCTGACAACAGGAACTACAGTGCTTTTTCATCCATTACATTATCAGATCTGGTCTGTGAGTGTTATGATAAAAATGTGTCAGTAGCATAGGTTTCAACCTCTTATGAGGTCAATGTGGAACACAGACCCTGACAATGTGTGACAAACAGCTAAAATGTGGAACACAGACCCTGACAATGTGTGACAAACAGTTAAAATGTGGAACACCGTATTTTCACACTGCGTGAAAATGCACCATTTCCCCTGTGCCAAGCTGAAATGTTTTTTCAAGCAAAATCCTTCGATTAACAGTACCTTATCCTGGATATCCATATCATCATCTGTAATAACTAAGATTTTCTGTTACACACTAATACCAGATAGCAAACCTTTTCATGGTTCAAGTCCTCAAACAATTCCACTTCCTGTCTACCCTGAAGTTCAGAATCTTCCAGACTGCATATAGCAGATTTAGATCCCTCACGAGTGTTCCCTTCTTCTTTATACTCCACTCATTTATTCTGTTCTCCAGTCTCTCATCCCACTCTCTTTTTGTATCTGATTGGTGACACACTGTATCATTCCATGAGGTCTTCCCAGTTTCTTCAACCTTCACTGTCATGGTATTTAAGCTAGCTTCTAACACTACCTGTATCCTTGCACCATTCCTTGTCTAGTGCTCTTCCTTCCTTTCTGATTCTTGTCTGATGGCCTCCATTTGCAAACTTCTACATCACCTGTCTCTCCTTTTCTGACATTCTGAATAGTTTATATCCATCACCTTCATGTCCCACTCTCCCTTGTCATTGGCCCTTCTTTCCATGATACCAGCAATGTCCACAGCCCATCCTGCATCATTGTTTGCAGCTCCTCCATCTTCCTACCCACACTCCTTTTATTGCAGAGTAAGGGTACCCAGCCATAATCCATCTCACACTGTTACTTCCTAAGCTGTCTACATTTCTTTCCATCTTCTGTTTACTGTGCATTCACCTATTCTGCTCATCTGGTATCATTACTCTCCCTCCCCTTTCCACCTTATTTTAAAGGTGCAATCACTGAGAATTACCTTTCCAAATCCTGCACTAAGCGAATCTGTACCATCTGTGTAAAGATGGTGACCTTCACAGGGATGGTCTCTCTGTCAGGTAATCTCCCATCCTCCTACTGTCCCTTGTTTACTGCTGTAGCCAACTATTATACTCTGTAATCCTGTTTCTCCTGTGTTCCAAGAGGGCTACCTCCAAACTCCTTTCTGACCCTCTCTGATACCCTGCTTGTATGATTATGTCTAGCAGTTGTAAATATCATAACAAGTGAATACTCTTTCCACCATCTAGGCATCTTAACAGGCCTTCTAGATGTATTCTGCTCTAGCATTGTGTTACATATCCAATTTTTATAACATTATTTTGATAAATTTAAGTAACAAACCTAGTGAAGCATGAATTTCTTCACATAATGTGTAATGCAACTGGATGTAAAGTGAAATGTTTTTTCTTCTCATCTGACCACCTGAGCACATTGTGGATGCTGATAAGAGCTTTCTTGGCTAACATCAAATATTGAATTAATTGTAATTTCATGAAGCCACATAGACTTAAAAATTGAGTCCATGAGTCCATTCCTGTAATGGTATTAGAAACCCAAAACACTTGGGGACATTAAACCGAGAGATAACATATTTTCAGCATTTGCATTTCAATATCCATTTCAGTACTTTGAGCAAATTCTTGCAGACATTCTTTTGAAATGTAAATAAGGAACAATGAAAAATCACTTCTAAGTCATTATCTAAAAGATTCTCACAACTTTCCCTAAGGCCGGTTGCCCAGACACTCGTCCGAAGTTTTCCACCTGAATGGCAAGCAGACTGTTAAAGTTCCAATAATGCAGACCAAAGGTAACTTTCTTGCAGCTGCAGACCATGAGCTTGACTGTGACATCCTGCAGCTATCTTACGTAGGAAACATCAGCATGCTGATTGCTATTCCACGCAAACTGTCAGGAATGCAACAACTGTAGAAGAGGCTGGAGCGGGTGACGTTTTTTGTGCCTCTGTGATGTCGTATTGCTGGGAGCTGTTCCGCATTAAGAGTGTTGGTTCAGCTTTGCACATTCTGATTAGCTATTTTCGCAGTATATGAGCCACTCAGAATGTGCAAAGCGGAACCAACACTCTTAATGCGGAACAGTGGAACTTTGTGAGTTGTGTGTCTTAAATGTGGCACGTTCTGCATAATCCAGAGCGCTTGGCAGCTCAGGTCAGTACTAACATTTCAAATGGCAGCAAAAGCAACAGTGTAATTCCAGAGTCGAAGCTTGTTTCAGTACTTTACCATATGCAATGGCACCCATTTTTCTTCTCTGCTGTATTTTTCTGAGTGAAGACTTCACAAAAGCAAGGCTTGTCTTAAACTCATACAGTCTGAAAGCATAATGTTCTGCTTTAATTCTTAACCAGGAATAGTTCCAACCACTTGGAAACCTGGCTTGTAACATGGAAGACATAAATGTGAGTCAATTATAACTTCTGATACTGCAGATGGATTTGTATTAGGTACAGCAAGGCAGGGCCTAGCTAAGTATGTACCAAAAGAGGTCATATTCTTAATTTATTATTAGCCCATTGTTTCAAATTACAGGGGTGGTTTGCTGGCAGACGATGTTGATTCAGTGCTGACATTTATATCCACATTCCCCATGATGTCATACACTATATATTAATACATTACTTTTTTTTTGCCCCAGCATCTAATTTATCAGGCTGAATTTCACCTCCTTGAAACTTTCTGCATTATCTAGTACAGAGGAAATGCATGTGCTTCATGAAATAACTACAATAATTTCCTGGCTTTCACTAAATATACAAAGAAATCAGGTTCTACACATTCTGATTCTCACTGATGAAGTTTTTCAGCACTGAGATAGGAATGTGTTCAAAGTGCAGTTTGCAGAACAGGTTATATAGATGTAGGGTTTTCATAATATTTTCATCATTATTACTCACCGTAAGCTTTTTTTGCAAAGGTATAGAGCTTAACCACTCAGTAATCTCAAACACATAACTGTTATAAGAAATGTTTTGCTTGAAAGAATTTTTCAAACCCAAAAGGGAGCGATGTTTCCTTCTTGCAGACTGTAACTCCTGCCTACCACCTGGTGGTAGTAGCACTGCATCTAGCCATACAAGGTGCTGCTGCTGATGATCAAGGGGAGAGGAAGAGAAGAAAGAGCAAAGGTCAGTTAATGGCCAGCGCTGTCTGTGTATTCTGTAAAATGACCGCTGCCCCACATGTCAACAGTTACATGAAACTGTTCCTAAACTGAAAGCTTCACAGCATCAGAAATATTTCAGGAAATAGCACTGAATGACAACTGTTGGGAAAATGTTCCTTGGGACTTTATATATTATCACACCTATTTTTCTGCATTTTTTTTACAGCCCATGTTTGACAGAAGTAAAAGCAGAAAATGATAGTAACTAATAGCATAATACGGCTGCTGCTAGATACTGTAGCTGAAGCCGACTCGGTGTGTATGCATGTTCCCACTCAAAATGTTCCTCTGAGGGATTTACCCACAGCTCTTAAGAATTATTCTTCTGTAATGGTCCTCAGTTTGTATCAATGGCACAACAACAGAATGGTTGTGTGAATTTACAAGTTAAGTTAATGGAATGTGCTATGCCGATGTGCGAGAAGTAAGGCAGTAATTTATTCAATAGCTTTTTGATAACCCACTTTATCCTTTACTGGGATATAGCACTGCAAGAGACTATCCTGGTAGCTAGAGGTGCAAGGTATCAAAACCTCTTCTAGATAAGGTGCCAGTTTATTGTAGAGTGAACACTCTAAATCTCTCCACAATACACAGACACACACGCACACACATACACACACGCATACATGCACACCCACGCACACACACACAAACACACACATACACCGACATACAAACACACACATAAACAAACACACACATACACACACACACACACACACACACACACACACACACACACACACACACACACACACTCACACACACACACACACACACACACACACACACACACACACACACACGTGCAGACATGCGCGCAAACACAAACGCACACCTATGAGCAGTTTGGAGAATGCCAGTTCACCTACTGCATGTTTAATAAATGGAAAGAAACTGGAGTACCCAGTGAAAACAACATAGACTCTAGAGAGAAAGCATCCCATCTAAGATCAAAACCACTAAACCCTTTATGCAAACAGGTGATGTTGCTCTCTGTACTACTGCACAGTCAATGCAGTACTTTCAAAACTAAAGGAATTTAGAATGGATAAACTTTTCATTTCACACAAATAGCAAACACTTTCATCATGTGTGAAGTTATTTATAATATTACTGTGACATCCCTCTTCTGGGCCAGCAATAAAGGAGCCTCAGTCCTCATCACTGACACCATTGGGTAATGTTCACTGAGAAAAAAATAGACACACAGTATTTTCAGATGCAGCTCTCTGTACCAAGTACAATTTCCTTTAAGAACACACAGGTAATGCATACTCCAGTCCTGGGGCTGGGATTTCTCTCCAGACCCCAAATAAGCCTCCCCACTGACACAGCAATAGAGTTGAGTCCTTATCCGGGTGCTCCAAGCCAAGTCCTCTACCACTATCTCTGTGAAATCATGCTCTCAGTGTCCCTATTCAAAGTAGCTGACACATACACCCTCTTTGAGATTTGATTTTCACACATGCACACACCTGGGAAAGCCTGGCACAGCTTACCAGCTTTGCCACTACCATCCAGACTATAAGGTAGATACACTACCACCAGAACTCCCAAAGTCAGCTGCTGTAAGGTGCTTACCAGGGTACCCAATTACTCTCGGTAAAATTAATACATATGCAAATGGTACTATTTGACCAATCAGCAAGACTTTCAGGAACGTAGACACAGTGCCACTAAATAAATGCAATTACTCTCAAATGTTAAATATTTTCTAAAAGACCAGCCACAGTGAAATGTATAGATATATTTAATAATAAATAATAAAATAGAAAACATGAAAATACTGAATATCTATTTAAAATAAACACCAGAGTTTTAGTTCACAGAAAATATAAAAAACAACATGAATGGAAAGATTCAGACAGATACAGAAAAACAATATTTAGCTAATCTCCATATATTTCCTTACTGACTTAAAAATTACTGTTCCATAGTCACTTACTAAAGCAAGACAAGATGAAGTTAGATGAGTGACTTGTCAGGTCTAATGACAAAGTGCATCTATCACATCCCCCACTAGTATTCAAATATAATTTAAGAGCTGGCTACAGAATGACATCACATCTAGTCACCTGACTCTGTGGTATCCACACTACCCCCACACTAGCAACTGAGTCAGGAACTGGCACAGAGGTGTCACAATACACACATAGAACTTTACTAAGGCTTAATACAGCATCTGGAAGCTATAAAACAGTTCCAACACGTCCACCCTTCCTGCAGAAAGGCTTTTTACAGACATTGCATCTCTGGCGGCATTCAAACCTGTGAGATAAAATCTTTATGGCCTAAACCAAGTCATTTAGTTTCAGGCTATTTTTCTTAAGGTTAACCAGGCTGAGCATAACCCCTTCTTTTCCAGTATCCTCTGTCAAATTATAGACATTTAATCAATTCCAACAATACAGTCTGACATACATGTATATTTATTTTCTGTTCAGCAGGACCCAGTATTGATACATTTTTAACACAAGAAGATTTACAAATCCATTTTTACTACAAGTATCTGTACAAATCAATTTGATATTCAAATTACATATAATTCTTTGCAAAACTCCAACTAGATATGTGGGCATATTTTACACATGCACTGCCCTACTCCCCCCAGCACAGCTGGCACTACCTCACATCATCACAATAACCATCACCTATTAACCAACTCCCACATTATAATATATGACTTTTACAATGTTGTAAAAATGCATGAAGTAAATATCAGATGATAACATGAATACTTAAGTCAGGTTTTCCCACAAACAGAAACATGATACTCATAAATGTACCAAGCAATCATGACTATTCCTAGATGGCAGTTCTCTTTTTTTCTTTTCTGAGTTTAAATTTTCACAGGTTCAAAATAATGACTGGATGCTTTTCGCTCACAGACAAAATACATAGTAATTTTTTTTCAGTTTGTTTTCATGTATATACATTTATAGCAACAGAAATCATATAAATTTTGCTTCCTACTTCCTTCTGAGCAGAGATGGACAATTTATGATATTCATAAATGACTACAAGCAAGCTACACCTTATGAGGTAAAGGAAGTTCTGATTACTGTTTGTTCTTTAACTGGTACAGTGCAAACAAACACACACGTGCACACACACACACACACACACACACACACACACACACACACACACACACACACACAAACTCAACCATGCACATTTATACATGCGCACAAACACAAACACACATCTATGAGCAGTTTGGAGAATGCCAGTTCACCTACTGCATGTTTGATAAATGGAAAGAAACTGGTGAAACCCAGTGAAAACAACATAGACTCTAGAGAGAAAGCATCCCATCTAAGATCAAAACCACTAAACCCTTTATGCAAACAGGTGATGCTGCTCTCTGTACTTCTGCACAGTCAATGCAG
This sequence comes from Protopterus annectens, assembly GCF_019279795.1. Taxonomy (NCBI): domain Eukaryota; kingdom Metazoa; phylum Chordata; order Ceratodontiformes; family Protopteridae; genus Protopterus; species Protopterus annectens. Next base: position 1,334,965,459 of record NC_056725.1, read on the forward strand.
TAGTTTCAAAACTAAAGGAATTTAGAATGGATAAACTTTTCATTTCACACAAACAGCAAATACTTTCATCATGTGTGAAGTTATTTATAATATTACTGTGACATCCCTCTTCTGGGCCAGCAATAAAGGAGCCTCAGTCCTCATCACTGACACCACTGGGTAATGTTCACTGAGAAAAAAATAGACACACAGTATTTTCAGATGCACCTCTCTGCACTAAGTACAATTTCCTTGAAGAACACACAGGGAATGCACACTCCAGTCCTGGGGCTGGGATTTCTCTCCAGACCCCAAATAAGACTCCCCACTGACACAGCTATAGAGTTGAGTCCTTACCCGGGTGCTCCAAGCCAAGTCCTCTACCACCATCTCTGTGAAATCAGTGCTCTCAGTGTCCCTATTCAAAATAGCTGACACACACACCCTTTTTGAGATTTGATTTTCACACATGCACACAACTGGGAAAGGCTGGCACAGCTTACCAGCTTTGCCTCCTCCATCCACATTATAAGGTAGACACATTGCCACCAGAACTCCCAAAGTCAGCTGCTGTAAGGCTCTTACCAGGGTACCCAATTACTCTCAGTAAAATTAATACTTATACAAATGGTAATCTTTGACCAAGCAGCAAGACTTTCAGGAACGTGGAGCCACAGTGCAACTATATAAATGCAATTACTCTCAAAGGTTAAATATTTTCTAAAAGATCAGCCACAGTGAAATGTATAGATATATTTAATAATAAATAATAAAATAGAAAACATGAAAATACTGAATATCTATTTACAAAAAACACCAGAGTTTCAGTTCACAGAAAATATAAAAAACAACATGGATGGAAAGATTCGGACAGATACAGAAAAATAATATTTAGCTAATCTCCATATATTTTTTTAACTGACTTAAAAATTACTGTTCCATAGTCACTTACTAAAGCAAAACAAGATGAAGTTAGATGAGTGTCTCTTGTCGCATCTCCCACTAGTATTCAAATACAATTTAAGAACTGGCTACAGAATGACATCTCATCTGGTCATCTGACTCTGTGGTTTCACACTACCCCCTCACTAGCAACTGAGCCAGAAACTGCCACAGAGATGTTACAATACACACATAGAACTTTGCTAAGGCTTAATACAGCATCTGGAAGTTATAAATCAGTTCCAACACTTCCACCCTTCCTGCAGAAAGACTTTTTACAGACATTGCATCTCTGGCTGCATTCAGACCTGTGAGATAAAATCTTTATTGCATAAACCAATTCATTTAATTTCAGGCTATTTTTCTTAAGGTTAGCCGGGCTGAGCATAACCCCTTCCCTTCCAGTATCCTCTGTTAAATTATAGAGATTTAACCAGTTCCAACAATACAGTCTGACATACATGTATATTTATTTTCTGTTCAACAGGACCCACTGTTGATACATTTTTAACACAAGAAGATTTACAAATACATTTTTACTACAAGGATCTGTACAAATCAGTTTAATAAAATGACATATAATTCTTTGCAAAACTCCAACTAGCTATGCAGGCATATTTTACACATGCACTGCCCTACTCCCCCCAGCACAGCTGGCACTACCTCACATCATTACAATAGCCATCACCTATTAACCAGCTCCCACATTATAATATATGACTTTTACAATGTTGTAATAATGCATGAAGTAAAAATCAGATGATAACATGATAAGATGATAACATGGATACTTAAGTCAGGTTTTCCCACAAACAGAAACATGATACTCATAAATGTACCAAACAATTATGGCTATTATTCCTAGATGGCAGTTCTCTTTTTTTTTTTCTGTGTTTAAATTTGCACAGGTTCAAAATGATGACTGGATGCTTTTTGCTCACACAGAAATACATAGTCATTTTATTCAGTTTTTTCATGTATATATATTTATAGCAACAGAAATCATATAAATTTTGCTTCCTACTGTCTTCTTAGCAGAGATGAACAATTTATGATGTTCATAAATGCCTATGAGCAAGCTACACTTTATGAGGTAAAGGAAGTTCTGATTGCTGTTTGTTCCTTTAACTGGTACAGTACACACACACACACACACACACACACACACACACACACACACACACACACACACACACACACACACACACACACACACATGACAGAAACTACAAATGAAAGGGTTAGCCTGAAATACAGTTTTTATGTCTCAGTTAGATTTTCTGTGATATGATAAAGTTAAAGACTGTCACGCAAAACTATTGCTGTCAGTGTTTCAACCACTCCCTTGCTCTTACATTAAACTGGTTATGCAACTATCAGCTATATGGATTTCCTGCTGATTGCTGTGCCATAACACATCTGTCATAGAAAATGTAACAGAATTGTGTAAGCTTACTGCTATTGTGACTATTGCATACATCTTTCAGGACAGTAAGGTGAATAGTTTGCATTTTGCATGTGTAATATTACCCACTGAGTGCAAACATGAAGAAATGATGTAGTTCATTTATATAAAGATAATACTAGTGGGACAGTGAGGTGTTACAAGGGGACTCTATGATCATCTCTGTAAAATGGACTTGAAATGCAGAGGAAAAGTTACTTTTCATTCAAACATTTAAAGCAGATATTATAATATATAACAAAATATGACAAAAAAATCCACATATAAGCTGAGCCATTGTGGGATAAGTATTTAATTTCTGCTAGAATGTGCCTTATATAATTAAAGAAAATACTAGTAAATAATTAAAAATGAGTATATGACATTATGAAACCCTATATAAAGTACCTTCTAAAAAACACTTTTTAACAAAAGAATTGACACCATTTAACCCAAAGTATAAAATACACGCACATTATGCAGACATACACACACACACACACACACACACACACACACACACACACACACACACACACACACACACACTTTGAGAAGAGTTTATACAACCACACAGACACTCCTGGGAAAGGCTGGCACAGGTTCTCCAGCTGTATCCCTTTTTCCCAGACTATACAGTAGTGCCACTTGCCACCACCCACTAATATTTTAGAGCTACTCAAATGTCCTTAAAAGGGTGTCCAATTATTACTGTGCAATATTATTATCCAATTGGTAGTATAGCCCATGGATAAAGCTATTAGAGTGGCTTTGTACAATTTTACCAAAGGCATGCAAGTACTCTTAAGAGCTTAAATTATCTCTACGCAAAACAGCCACAGTTGAAAGGTTTTAAAATATTTAATAATAAATAATAAAAACACAAGACAATACTTCTTACTACACAGTGCTAGTCAAGAGTTCAGAGATCACAGAGAAATACTTAAAATAATTCAGTAGTATAGTTCTGACATCACAGAAAAACACTTAGTCTAATCTTTTTAGTTTCTAGGTATTACTAAGAGAAAACACAAGTCTAAGATAAACTTACATCTAGAAACAGACAGAGTGCTGATGAGTTGGATGGTCAAGACAAAAATGCTTAATGTCCTCTGATTCTCTCTGTTTTTAAAATCACATTCCTGGTTCCCATTACATCATTCTTCCCACTTCCCTGGGTTCCCAGGCTAACAGAAACTACGTTTACATTCTTAACATCTCATTGTATTATTTTGCAGCTGGTCAGGAAGCAGAGCAATAAAAATACATTTGCATGTTTAAATCTAGCAATTTAACTCTTGGTTAAAACAATAGAAAGAATTTCTTCATCTAGACAGGCTGGAGACATCTTTAGATCAAAGGGTCACAACATGCTTTACTTGGGTCAGCAGAGAGCACTGTTGTTCAATTTTTGTAACAACATTTTTTTTTCCATTTAAGACAACAAGCCTGTGTCTTACATTAATATTTACAGATGAAAAAATTATCTCCAGAATTCTATATGGCTAGGCTGGCAGCCTTCACACCTCTATTACAATATATTAATTTCAGCAGTTCTTTTCTGTCCAGCAGGACCCAATGTTGGTACATTTCTAACACAAGCAGCTTTACAAACACATTTTCAACACAAGCATCTGTACAAACCAGTTTGATATGCAAAATTATATATAATTCTTTACAAAACTCCAGCTAGCTTTGCTGGCATATGTTACACTGCCATACTTTTCATGGCATAGCTGACAATACCTCACATCATCACATCTTCTCTCCTTTTGAAGACTCAAGCTAGTTTTTCAAGGGACCCTTGAGAAACATGGCTTCAGGGACATAAGCCAGTGTGGGAACACATTAACCCATATCCTGTCTTGAGATCCCATCTGCATTGGCATTGCTGACATGACTATGGTGCTGCACTGTCATATCATATCATATCATATTATATCATATCATATCATATCATATCATACCATATCATATCATATCATATCATATCATATCATATGCCTGCAACCCTAGGCTCCAACTTAATAATTTGGCATTTTTACTGGCTGGTTTGATGTAGCCATAGATTCCTCTCAGACTCCTCCTGCCACCCACTACAAATACTCATTACAAGGGCTTCCCTATCATGGGAAGGCTTCATCATGTTAACATAATACAATTCTTACCCCTGCCTAGCAGTCTACCTTTAGTTAACATCACTGACCTCCCTAACCAATTTGAAGGGTCCCTCCCAAGCTGCTTGCAGCTTATTGTGTCTGACAGAAATGAGAACCATATCCTGCTGTCCCACAGCATACTCTCGGGCTTGAGCATTTCTGTCATACCAGACCTTTTTCTGCTGTTGGTCTCCTGCCAGTTTCTCCTGGGCCAAGCCCATGAGCTCCCTAAGCCTTGTCCTAAGGTTTAGAACATATGTCACAACAGACTCCTTTTGGGATTCACACTCACCTTCCCACTGATCCCACTGATCACGAATCAAATCTAAAGTCCCCCTTACCCTATGCTCATACAGCAACTTAAAGGGTGAAAAACCTATGGATTCCTGGAATACCTCTCTGTATGCAAACAGCAGATGGAGCAAATATTTGTCCTACTCTCTCTTAAGCTAGTCTGCAAATGCCTTTAGCATGATCATTATTGTAGAATTTAACCTCTTCACAAGACCATTAGTCTGGGGGTGGTAGGGGGTAGTATTTAGGTGTTTCAACCCACAATGCGCCCACAGACAAGCCAGGAGATCTGACATGAAATTGGCAACTCTGTCAGTCAGTATTTCTCCTGGGAAGCCTACCCTGCTGAAAATATCTAAAAAAAAGCATTTGACACCTTCTCGGCCTCAATGAAGTACAGAGCCATCACCTTGGGGTATCTACAGTCTTGGCCAAATTAATAGAAATATCAACAAATAGTGTAAAGTTCTTAGTTTCTTTCCTGATTTTCAGTCTGGCTGTTTCAGAAATTCACAAAATCATTTCAATTTGCTAATTCTGTAAGAAAAAGACATTTAGCACAAAATTACTACATATTACTTAACGACTTAAAAAGAGAAATGATGTCAAAATGACACACCTCCATAGTCTTAAAAATAGGTAAATTGGCTAACACCATAAAACCATGCAAACGTTGTGACTCTGCTCAAAGAAAGTGGCCCTGGGTCAAAAATCTCCAAGAAGGTTGGAGTTAGTCAGCCATCTGTCAGCCTAATTTGCAAGAAACTGAAAAATGGGGCAGGGTTGTCGCTCAGATGTTCTGGCAGATGTGGTCATAGAAGGTCCACAACTTCTCTGGGTGATTTGTGTCTGATCAGAGAATACTGTAAGAATCATAAGGCATCCTGTAGACAGCTGTGCAGGGGATGCTGGAGCAACACAGTGTTGCAATGAGTTCCACGGGTCTGTATCACTTCATCAAAGTGACACTTCAACAAATGGCATTTCATTGGAAAAGTCATTTATCGAATTGTGCTCACTAATTATATATACCAACTCTGAGATTGCACTACAGTGGGGTAAGGACAAATTTCTCTTTCCTCACTTTACCATGATGTCAGTATGAACAGTTCAAAGAACGGCATGTTTGATGTAAATGCATTGAAAACATCATTCACTGTACTGATTTTTCTCTGAACTGATAGGGACCTCAGTTCCAGAACTGTCCAATGTAGATTTATGGATGCTGGGCTTTGAGCTTGGAGACCTCAGAAGAAACAGAAATTATCCAATGAAATGAAGGCAAAAAGACTGTGCTGGGTGAAAGAGTTTCAAACTGGTCAGAAGAAGATTGGGAATGGGTTGTTTTCAGTGACAAGAGCAGAATAGTGTTCAGATCAGCAAGTACAATATGTGAGATGACAATCTGGAGAGCAGCTGAGAGATTATTGTATCATTCAGTGTGTCAGGCACCCCACTCAAGTGATGGTGTGGCGCGTAATGAGCATCTGAGCATCTTTGTAACAGGTCAGCTCTACATTGTTCAAAGAAACATGAAGCAAGAACAGTACAGAACCATACTACAGCAATGTCTGCTCCCTCAGCTGTGTGACTGGGCATAGAAGAAGGGATTTACTGGGACAGGGAGACTTCATCTTCATGCACAATGGTGCTCCATGTCATGAAGGTCGGCAAGTGACAAGTTTCCTTGAGGTCCATGGTATTGAAGTGTTACCATGGCCAGGTAACAGCCCAATGGAGAACCTGTGGGCTATTCTGAAGTCAGAGATGAAGAAAAAGACCATAACAAACAAGAAGCAACATAATCTACTACCACCAAGATATAATTCCTCCCTGTGGTACTTGGTGTGACACCAGGAAATACTGCCAGTCCAGCTATCTGGAATTGTGTAAATAATTATATGTCACTTGAAAATATTAATATGATTTATATAAAAATGTGATACTGCCAGTCCAGCTATCTGGAAGTTTTTTTAAATAATCATAAGTCATTGGTGAATATTAATATGATTCCTATGCATGTCTTACAAATGTAAGAGAACTATATTTTATATGTATATTAAACTACTGGTGCAGAAGTGTGTGTTGAACAGTATGTTATGTACTGAGCTTCAAAAATGTTTCATTGAAGGAGACATGATGTCTAGAGCTAGAAGTTTCATTCTGTTGTCTTGAAACAGAAATAATTCCTAGATTTAAAATGTAAAGTACTTGTATTGCTCTGTGATTTCCTATCAGCTGCACTTCTGTGAGATATGTCCTTCTCACACAGAGATGCTACAAATTCTTAGTTTCTGTTAGCCTGGAAACTGAAGGGAGGTGACAGACAGTGATGTCATCCAGCTGACTCAGTAGTAATGTTTTGATATTAATTTGGGAACTCCCAAAGAGACTGTGAGTTTTGTATTTGTCTTTGGTCCTGGAAACATCCATCTTCAACACTTCTGCCTTCTTAATAGTAAGTAACCAGGGAAAAGTAATTTTACTTACATATAGATAGGAATATAGTAAAGATTAGTTATTGAATATTGTCTTGTTCTTTTATTATTTATTATTAAATATATTTAAACCTTTTAATTGTGGCTGGTTTGTTTAGAGATATTTAAGCTCTTAGGGTACTTGCATATGTATTTGGTGACACTGTATAAGCCACTCCGGTAGCCTTGCTGTTGGTCACACTTACCATTTGGATAATAGTAACATTACACAGTAAGATTGGGCACCCTTTGGTAAGGGCCTTAAAAGTAGTTGATAAGAGCTGGCTGGTGGCAGTGATAACTACCTTATAGTCTGGGCAGAAGGGGCATAGCTAGTAAACCTGTGCCAGCCTTCCCCAGTAGTGTCTCTGGGTTTGTATATAAGTCACATCTCAAAGTGTATGTGTGTCAGCTACTTGGACAGGGACAAGAAGCATCGGTTGGACAGAGAGGTTGCTGGAGGTCTTAGCTTAGCCATTCGGCTGAGATCTTAAGCCTATAGCTGTGTCAGTGGGGAGTCTTATTGATAATCTGGAGAAAGAGGGAGAAACCAGCCCCAGACTGACTATGAGCTCTGTGTGCTCTTAAGGGAAATTGTGCTTTACTGTGTGTGTACTTGTCATCCTCCCAATGTGTACATCCCTCACTGGTGCTAGTGGTGAGGATTGATGCTCCTTGATTAATGGGTAAGTGCAGGGGCATCACACTTGGGGTACTCAGAGGCACTACAATATCCATAGCTACCTTCTGAAACAGCTCCTTAGTCACAGGCAAATGCATCAAAGGAGCCTTGACCTTGTCTTCTGTCTTGCCTACTTTTTGGCACTGCTCAGAGGTTCTGCAGCACCCTATTACATCTGTTGCAATCCCAGGCCAATAAAAGTTTTACATCATATGTCTCTTGGTACACTTTATGCCTATATGACCTGCAAAAGAAATGTCATGGCCTATGGCTAGAAGTGCCAGAAGGTAGGCTCTAAGCACATCTAAACAATTCTACCTTGGTTTGTGATTTACTGTAGAGCTGATTGGTAAGAGAAGTTTTATTTGAATTTATATTTTATTTGTTATCATTGTTTTTCACTGTTTGTAAGTAGGAAGGGATAGCTTGTTAACAAGATTTATTTATTCATATTTTGTTGTTTTACCTTTAATTTCACTGTTGGTTATTAGAAAGGGATAGGTTTTGGACTGGCAATCTCTAGCCACCCCTTCACACATGACGTAAAGGAATTACAGCTTTTGTCTGGCTTGCAGAACTTGTATGGTCAGAACAACTTTACTGTACTTACTTTAGTATTTAGTTGTATACTGCTTGTATGATTTTTTTCTCATATAATTTGATTTCAGTTCTCTTTGAATTCTGTGTTACTGATTTGGATTATTCTTTTCTTTTATAATATTTTATTCATTTGAAGCTGAATATGGATTTCTTAAATGAGTATGCAATTAACGATTTTTTAATGCACAAATATCTTGTACAGTATAATAAATGCTATGCATATTTAAAGGTAACAGCTGATAACACTGGTGATCTGTGTTCCTCATGTCAAAAGCTGGATGATTTGCTCACCATTGCTGGAAGTAACTCTAGACTTAATGATGATGGTTGCACTTGTGCAATTGGCACGGCTTGGAGAACTGTTGTTCCATGTATTAATGACTGGACTGGTGAGATAAATAATGTTAGGCAAGGAACGAATAGAACACATTTAGGAAATGATGCATCTATTGTCTGCAAACGTCATTCAACCCTTATTAAAAAAGATGATACCCCTGACAACTTTGGAATTCAGGATGCAAGTATTCAGCAATCTGAGGATCTAGTTTGTTTAGAAGGAAAGAAAAAAAAAGAATGGAAGAAAAAAGAAACTGATGTTTAAAGTAAAGAGAATATGTAGAAAAATGATAATATTTTTTTTATCAGAAAACCTTCAGTCTACAGAAAAAGACATATTTTTTCCAAAAGAGAAGGCAGAAAAAAAGAGGCAAGGGGTAGGTGAAAAGGAAGAAATTAACACTGAACATGGAAAGATTGAAGAACTTTACTGTAAGAAAAAAGAAGAGAAAGACAGATGTTGACTCCATGGCTCAAGCTGTGGATTTACAATGCCAAATGGATGGGAATTTAATACACAATGAAAACAATGGGATTAATAAGATTAATGGTGATGAAGATCTATCCTTCATAACAATTTACAGAGCAAACATTACTATATTTTAAGCTGAAGATTCTTTAGAACTGATCAGAAAAGATATTATTGTAATTAGAGATTCAGTTATTAGAGGAACTGATACTTATATCTGCGGAGAAGATAATGAACATTGAATAGTGTTATGCTTGTCAGGAGCAAAAATAGAAGATGTGAGACAAGCCTTGGAACGCCTTAATGTAAGGAAGTACAGATCTGTTTTTATTCATGTTGGGACAAATTATGTCACCTGCAAGGATTCTCTGACTGTTAGTAGGGAACTGACAGGCCTCTTAGATAGTATAGCTTGTACTGGTGTTAGAATGTATTTTTCAAAATTCAGCTATAGAAAGGATAGTCAGGTCACTGTGAATGAAAAGATTTTGGGGGTAAATACCTACATGGAAAAAAATGTCCTGTTTTAAATGATGGAAAAGTGTAGAACATCCAAGCCTAGTTTCGGGCACACGTGTTCAGATAGCATGGTGTGCATTTGTCAAGATCAGGGAAGAGAATTTGTGCAGAAGATATTTTGCAATATTTGACAAACACTAGGCAGGATTTTTGCCAGCTTGAAAATTTAACAGTTCACAGATTCGATGCATCTGTGATGGTTGTTAATGCTAAGAGCATTAATAATATATTTTTTTTATTGGAAAATTTGCTACGTTCCCACAAGACTGATGTTGTTTGTGAAACATAGTTAAAGAACAATGACTGGAAACCAGTTCTGTCAGGGTATAAATGTTTTTACTGTAACAGACATTCTAACAAAAAAAATCAGGTGGAGGTGTTATGATAGGGATTAAAGATAGTTATGAGACTTGTGAAGAATAATATTAGCTGGGGACTTAAATTTACCAGAAACAGACTGGAATAATATTGATTCAACAACATTAGTAAGGAAATTATTCACAACACATATTCATATTGTAAATAAAAAGCTACCAGGGGATGGAACATACTAGACATTGCTTGTGTTCCTAAAGAAATTACTGTCAAGTTTTACCACCACTGATGTGCAGTGATCGTGGGGTTATAAAGTTTAATTTGTTGCTAGATAATTCTGCCAAACTGAAATCTAAACCAATGCACAGAGAGTTAATTACAGATTATATGGAAGCAAACAGACACTATGTAAAACTAACCGGGGTGAGGTGTTCAGTGGAAAAACTGCAGATGGAATGTGGAAAGTTTTGAAGAGAAATTGAGTGCAAAAAATGAAAAAAAAATGTTTAACATCACGATCTAGGCACACATCATCAGAGGGTGTACCAACTCCTTCACACAATGCTTTCTGGAATTCATAAACTCCAGTGCCCTGGATAAACTTATCCACACCCCCACCAGAGGCAACAATATCCTAGACCTAGTCATTACCAACATGAGTGACCGGTGTTCCACACCTGAAATCAACTCCTCATTGGTCCAATCTGACCATAAGCTAATCACCCTTGATATCCACATCCCGAGCCCACCCCCCATTAAGGAAACCATGGTAAAGAATTTCTCCAAAGCCAACTTCATGCTTCTTAAGACAGAAGTGCTGAAATTCATGACACCCATGCAGATGGACAATACAGTTATGACTAGTGAATCCTACACAAATGCACTCTATAAGCACTTACACAAGTGCATGGATCATGCTATCCCAAACAGAACCAAGATGCTATTCTCCAAAAAAAGGAAGCCAATCTGGTGGTCCCCTGCCATAAACAAACTGTACAACAGAAGGAAGAAATTGTTGCAAAAGAGAGTAAAATCCCATGAGTGGAGGAGCTCCCTGGTCAGCCTCGGTAAGAAGCTGAGATCCCTTATAAAATCCTCCAAAGCTAGCTACGAAAACAAAATTGCCACTGATTCTAAGGACAACCACAAAGCATTCTATAGCTATGTCAAGAATCTCAATGGCAACACCCAGATCTGCTCTGAGTTACAGCACAATGGTACAAAAATTACAGAACCAACTGATATTGACAACATCCAGGCAGATAGGTTCAGTGCTAACTTTACCCCCCGCCTCTAAAGGGCCCATATCTATACAGGAAGAATGCAGTGCCCCTGTAATCACAACTACGCAGGTAAAATCTGCACTCTCTAAAGCCAAAAACACAGCATCCATGGGACCGGACAACATAAGGCTTTCCTGAAAACATTGGAGAACATGAAGATCTCTCCGAACACCATTATATTGGGCTACTTCAACTACCCAAACATTGACTGGAAGCACTACTCAAGCCCCAGCACCTTAGCCCAAAGATTCCTGGAAATTATAAACTCAAATGCTATGGAACAACTAGTCACCAATCCCACAAGAGGGGACAACATACTAGACCTGATCATTACCAACATGGGGACTCTATGCTCCACACCAGAAGTATATCCCTCATTGGTAAGATCAGACCATAAATTAATTTCACTGGATGTCCACATCCCGACCCCACCCCCAGCCCAGAAAACCACAGTGAAAAACTTCTCAAAAGCGAACTTCTCACTTCTCAAAACCGAAGTGGAATCCTTCAAGGCCCCAGGGCCAGTGGAAACTACAGCCCAAACTGCAGAATCCTATATAAATGCATTCTATGGACATCTCCAGGAATGCATGGATCATGCTATCCCAAACAAAACCAAGACCCAATCATCCAAAGGCAGGCGTCCAGTCTGGTGGACCCCTGCCATAAATAAACTGTACAACAGAAGGAGGAAGCTACTACATGATAGAGCAAAATCCCTAATAGGGAAGGCATCTCTGATCAGTACTAGCAAAAAATTACGATCCCTCATAAAATCCTCCAAGGCCAGCTTCGAGAGAAAAATTACACAGGACACCAAAGCCAATCATAAGGCTTTTTTCAGTTATGTTAGAAACCTGAGATGCAACTCCCAGACTTGTTCTGAGTTGATTCTAAATGACAAAAAATACACTGAACCCACAGACATCGCCAATATCCTGGCAGTCAGGTTCAGTGCAAACTTCTCCACCCCCTCCCCCCCAAAAGAGCAAGTATCTATCTCGGCAGAGGGCTGCCTCCCAAACATCTCAGATGCTCAGGTGAAGGCTGCCCTCTCCAAAGCAAAAAACACTGCTTCCATGGGACCAGCTGGTGTCCCTGGTTGCGTCCTACATGAACTACAAGAGGAACTAATCCCTCAAATAAAACAGCTATACAATCTCATCCTCACTACAGGATATGTGCCCACAGAATGGCGTACAGCAACAGTGGTCCCACTCCACAAAGGTGGAGCCTCTACGGACCCTGGAAACTATCGCCCCATAAGCCTGACTAGCTTAGTCTGCAAGGCTATGGAGAGGATCATCATGGAGCTCATAAACAAAGACATTGGGGACCTACAGACACTAGATCCTACCCAGTTCGGCTTTGTCAAGGGCAGATCCTGCCTTTGAACCTGGTTGACTTCTTTGAAACAGTCACCAAAGCCATAGATGAAGGGAAGGTAGTCCACACAGCCTATCTGGACCTTGCAAAGGCATTTGACACAATACCCCACTGGCATCATAGATAAGCTATCCAGCTTAAATATAAACCCCTATGTCACAAGATGGGTCGCAAACTGGCTCAAAGACAGAACCCACAGAGTGAGAGTTGCTGGAGCCATGTCAGACTCAAACCGGTCACAAGTGGCATCCCACAGGGTTCTGTACTGAGACCACTCTTGTTCGGTATATACTTTTCCGAGGTACAGGCAACGTGGGAGGACTATGGCTCACCAAGTTCGCAGACGACTGCAAACTGGGCGCCATAATCAACTCTCCAGCTGACACAAACATCCTTCAAAAAGGTCTCACAGAGACAGATAACTGGTGCCAGCGCCATGGTTTAAAGCTAAATGCCAAAAAATGTATAGTCATACCCTTTGGCAAAAACAATGTGCCCACAAATTACCACATAGGCGGAAACCCATTAAGTACAGAGAAAGTTATTAGGGACCTGGGGACCCAAGTTGATAGCAATCTCTCCTTTGAAAACCACATTGCCAAAGTGGTTAGAAAGACCTTCTACATAGCCCACCTCATCACGAAGGGTTTCACATCTAGATCAAGAGAGGTAATCGTGTCACTTTATTCATCCCTCATCAGGCCCATCATAGAATACAATGCCCCTTTTGGGATGTACCTTACCTGACACCTGCAGCAATTAGAAAGACCCCAAAAGTATCTCACCAAGAGAATCAAGGGTCTCAAACAGATGCCATATGCTCCTCGGTTAAAAAAACTCCAGCTCTACTCAGTTGCATACCGCCTACTTCGAGGCGATCTATGCCTGAGATACAAAGCTATGTCAAATCCAGAATTAATGGACATGCGCCACCTCAGTAAATCTAAATCCCTTAGAGCCACACGCTCGAGGGACTTGAACCTCAGCACAGAAATAAATAGAACTTGCTGGAGGGACAGGTTCATAACCCAGAGGCTCCCTTCGCTCTGGAATAGAATTCCAGTTCATGTGAGGCAGAGCACCTCACTGAATCTCTTCAAGAAGAATCTCGATAAGTGGATGGGGGATCGTAGGTTTGTCCCAGGGATTACTCCCGTGTCACTATTAGACAGAGGCACAGTAAACTAAACCTTAAAAAGGGCACAGTATACTCAAATCAAGGGGTGGCGTAAGCCATACAGAATCGGGCTAGGCTTATAATTGCCCCAGGGCAGATAGCCTAGTATGAACCTATGAACCTATGAACATCTCAGGCTGCATTTTACACAAACTTCAGAACAAACTGGCTCCCCACCTAAGCACCATGTTCAATCATAGCCTCACATCAGGCTTTGTGCCCACTGAATGGTGTACAGCAACAGTTATCCCACTCCACAAAGGGGGAGCCACCACTGATCCCGGGAACTGTCGCTCTATTAGCCTGATGAGCCTGGACTGCAAGGCCATGAAACGTATCATCATGGAACTCATAAACAAAGACATTGGTAACCTCCAAACTTTGGATCCCACCCAGTTCGGGTTTGTGAAAGGCAGATCATGCCTCCTGAACCTGATTGACTTCTTTGAGGCAGTCACCAAAGCTGTAGATGAGGGTAAGGTGGTTCACACAGCCTATCTTGACCTCGCCTAGGCTTTCGACACCCTCCCCCATTCTGGAATTATAGCTAAATTCACTAAACTAGGTATAAATCCCTATGTCACAAGATGGGTTGCCAACTGGCTCACTGACAGAACCCACATTGTAAAAGTTGCACACTCCAAATCTGGCCTTGAACCATTGACAAGCGGAGTACCACAGGGTTCAGTCCTGGGACCTCTCCTGTTTGGTATCTACTTCTCTGAAGTACAGGCTAACACAGAAGGTCTCTGGCTAACAAAGTTGGCAGATGACTGCAAACTAGGAACCATAGTCAAGTCCCCAAATGATGTGGAAATCTACAGAATGGCCTAGCTGAGACAGATGCCTGGTGTCAGAGCCATGGCCTGAAGCTCAATGCCAAAAAGTGCATTGTCATCCCCTTTGGTAAAAACTCTGTACCCATGAACTACTAAATAATAAGCAGTCTACTTAACACTGAATGTGTGATAAGAGACCTTGGGACCTAGGTGGACAGTAGTCTATCCTTTGATAGTCACATCGCCACAGTAGTCAGGAAGTCCTTCTACATGGCACACCTCATCATAAAAGGGTTCTTATCCAGGAAAAAAGACGTCATTGTTCTCCTCTACTCAACACTCATTAGACCCATTATAGAGTACAGCGCCCCTTTTGGAATGCACCTCACAAGACAGCTACAGCAACTGGAAAGGCCACAGAAGTAACTCACAAAGAGGATTAGTGGCCTCAAGCAGATGCCCTACACTGACCGTCTCAAAAAACTCCAGCTTTACTCCATAGCATATCGCCTACTCCGAGGAGATCTCTGCTTAGCATATAAAGCTATGTCAAACCCAGAGCTGCTGGACATGCAACACCTAAAGAAATCCCAATCCCTCCGAGCTGTCTAGGGACCTAAACTTTGTCACCACAATAAACAGGACATGCTGGAGGGATAAATTCCTTTCCCAGAGACTTCCCATACTCTGGAACAGTCTACCCATATATGTCAAGTAAAGTTCTTCATTAGCACTCTTCAAGAAAAATCTTGATGAGTGGATGGGAACTAGGAAATACACCACGGGGATCACTTCTGTGTCTCTGCTCGACAGTGGCACAAGAAAATAGCTTTCTTGGGTGGCGTAAGCCAGGGAACCTTGTTGGCTAGGCTTACATGGGCCCTCGGGCCGATAGCCTAGTACCTACCTATGAACCTATGAACCTATGGATATATTTCCATAAGAACAAGATATCTGATTAAGGTGAGAGACAAAAAATATAAGAAATGGAAGAGAGGTCAAACTACAACTTTGAAAACTGAAATAAACAAGCTGGACAAACAGATTAAGCACAGTGTGAGACAAGATCAAGAAAAATTTGAAGAAAATTTATATAATGATATTGAGCATAATAGGAAACCTTTTTATAGGTGCACAAGATGTGGACGAAACAAAGACATACAAATTGATAAACTGTGTGCAGATTCTAAAAAATAAAACAGATTATAGATATATTTAAAAAATCTTATGCAAAACAGTTTGGCTCCACAAAAGGGGTGATAAATTGTCTTAGTGATATCCAGGTAATCTCAGATACTGGAATCAAATTAGATTATATTGATAAAGAACTGTGCAAACTGGATCCAAACAAAGCACAGGAGGAGATGGAATTAGTAACAATGACCTGGGAACGCCTCAGCAAGAACTTCGGCAGCATTATATCTATTATTCACTAGGTCATATAAATATGGGAAGATTCCTCAAGATTGCAGACATGTGCTTAGTAAACCTGTCTTTAAGGGAAAGGGGAGTAGGACAAGCCCAGAGTCATATAGACCCTTATAGGGTTGCCACCCCTCCATTTTTTTTCAGACTATCCGGAAATCAAACTGATTCTCCGGTAGTCCGGAAAACACTGTACAAACTCTGGTATTCTGCTTCAAAAAAGGAAACAGACTATTGGAGTTTGTAATTCGGCTGATTTACTATGCTTTTTTACAGAAAAGCCTAGTAAATCTGTCAAAAACAGGTAGCAGGAATGGAAAAAGAGGGCATTCCCTGCCAGATGATGTAAGCATGACATCACAAAATGGGTAGAATGTGGGCGGGAGAGGGGTGGATTGGCAGGGTTACTGGTGATGTGAGGGGTGAGACTTTACTCTGGTTTGGCCACAATGATAGGTGGCAACCCTAGACTCTTAAGTCTACTTTCATGTTGTGGAAAAATAGTGAAGAAGGTCATATTGGATAGGTTATTGTCAGAATTGGCTAGGCTGGGGCTTGAAACCATATATCTGCATGCATATGTTGAAAATAGATCTACTACCACCTGTAACATGATGTTCTATAACAATATAATAACAACTATGAATGAAAAATGTGCTGTGATGTAATTTATATTGATTTAACTTCAGCATTTGACAGGGTCATACACAAAACACTGATCAATAAATTAGTACAACTAGGTATTGATGTACTCTTGATAAGATGGATAGCAGCATGGCTTACAAATAGGACATGGTAAGCTTCATACAGCAACTGGACAGGTGAAATCATTGGTTACAGTCAGGGTGTCCCACAGGGCTCTGTCCTAGGCCTTTACTTGTTTAGATTGTATCTTTCAGACCTAACTTTTTCATCTGAGGTGTTCTACAGTCTATACGCAGATGACTTGAAATTGGGTAAACTGATTACACGAGTTACAGATAAGGCATGCCAAAAATAACCTGACTAAATTGACCATTTGGGCACAGGAGTATAGTATGCTAACAAATACATCAAAAACTAAGCATATGAGATTTGGGAAACATAAATTGAAAGGTAAATATCTAATACAGCACACAGAGATTAAAACTGTAGACTTATTTAATGACCTGGATATATGGGTATATCCAGCTATGAGTTTTTCTAATCATATCAACCAATTGGTTAATGATAGTTATAGAACTATAGGCTGTATAAAAAGATTTATAAAGTCTAGGGAATCAGAAATGATGGAGTCATTGTTTGTTAGTTACATTAGAGCCAAACTTGAGTATGGAATAACAATATGGAAACCCTATAAGAAAACAAGCATGAGTAAACTGGAAAGAGCACAGCGGAAATATACCAAGGGTATTCATAGATGTGAAAATTTATGTTATTATGAAAGACTAAAATATCTGAACTTATACAGTGTCTCTTACAGATATCTAAGAGGAGATCTTATTCAGGTATATAGGGCATTTAGAGACAACTACCTCTGAGAATGTTTGTTGTTATCAAAAAGTACAAGAGAATCATTAGACAACCTATTTAGAAGATTCTATAGGAATGAGAAGTGTACTAATTGGTTCTATGACAGAGTGTCTGATGCATGGAATAGACTACCAAATTAAAGCAAGTACTAGTTTAGATATTTTTAAGAACAGCATTGACACTTATTAGGGGAACAAGTGTTTTGGTATATTGGCAAGCCCGTGCTTGAAATATTTGTATGCATGTATGTAACTGCTGTAGTACCTCACCCTCTAGCCTGCCTGCAGGGGTCCACTCCCTATACAGTAACTTTTTGTCCCAGTATACAGACTCCCCCTTTACTTGAGACTCAGGTGCCTCCCTAGCTACCTCCCTCAAACCTCTTAGTGTAGGGTATGAGAGCTGAGCCTGTCTCAGCTCTCTCTTTGAGACCCTTCCCAGCTCCCCTTCCACAGGAAGTTTTTTATCGTCTAACAGTTTGGCCTCACTGTCAGCCTGGCTACTACCACTCACCTCTGCCCTTGCAATTACTCTGTCCAAGGGAACATCATTACCTGCCAGCAGCTGTGGCTCACTTTAACTCTCAATGCTACAGGGTAGCTCAGTCCCTGAAATAGCTACCTCAACAGCCCTGGCTTCAGGTGTAGAGTCTGTCTGAGTCTTCCCCAGGCTACCAATCCCACATTGCCTGTCCCCAAGCTTGACTGCATGTAACTGCATGTGCACAAGTTACTGAATTATCAAAATCATTCCCTACCAAGACATCTGCAGGGATATCCTCAAACACACCTACTTGCCTGCTTCCTTTTCCACCATTCTCGTCAAGGTGAACCCTGTCCAAATGTACTTGGAATGGGGTCCCTCCTAAAGCTCTGACTGGAGTGAACCCCCCAAGCAAGTACTGCTCCTGTTTAACCAATGCAGGCTTCAGAATGGTTGTGTCAGAGGCTGTGTCTCTCTTAGCAGCAGGGGCAGCTCGTCCTATCGGACTGCCAGACTGCAGCCCCCCCCCCACCTACAAAATAAAACAAAAAAATATTTGTGAAACAAAAAATTTATGACTGCCTTACCGGCAGTCCGGATAGGGACAAACAGGTACCTAGCAAGCATTGCTGTGAGATACCATGATTCTGTGCAGTGACAACCGCACCACACAGAGGAGCTCCGGACTGCTTCAGCTGCAGTCAGAGCTAATAAGAGGACTGAGCGGCTCTCGCAGGACTTGCGAGACTTAGTGCATGTGCGGGAGTACTGATCGGTCATTTGGTGAAGGAGGAGCATGCAGGATTTAGTAGCAGCAGCATGCAGGAGTTTACTTGGTCAATCCTGGATTGGATGTACCGGCCTGGTCGTATGCAGGAGGAGTCGGTGGTCACTGGATTGGGTCGTGCAGGAGGAGTCAGTGGTCGCTGGATTGGGTCGTGCAGGAGAGCGAGCTGATTGCTGGGCTCATAGGAGTGTGTGGGGTCGGGTCATCGTATGCAGGAGGATTTAGTAGCTGATCGGCCGGGTCTTATGCATGAGAATTTAGTAGGTGGTCGCTGGATTGGGTCGTGCAGGAGAGTTGATCGCTGGGCTGGTAGGAGTGTGTGCGGCCGGGTAGTAGCTGATCTGGTGATCGCTGGGCTGGTAGGAGTGTGTGTGTGTGCGCGTGTGAACGAAAGAGACAGAAGAAGGGACTGTGTGTGTGTGTGTGTGTGTGTGTGTGTGTGTGTGTGTGTGTGTGTGTGTGAAAGAGACATGAAAAGGGACTGTGTGTGTGTGAGAGAGAGAAAGAAAGAGACAGAAGAAGGGACTGTGTGTGTGTGTGTGTGTGTGTGTGTGTGTGTGTGTGTGTGTGTGTGTGTGTGTGAGAGTGTGTGTGTGTGAGAGAGAGAGAAAGAAAGAGACAGAAGAAGGGACTGTGTGTGTGTGTGTGTGTGTGAGCGAGAGAGAAAGAAAGAGACAGAAGAAGGGACTGTGTGTGTGTGTGTGTGTGTGTGTGTGTGTGAGAGAGAGAGAGAAAGAAAGAGACAGAAGAAGGGACTGTGTGTGTGTGTGTGTGTGTGTGTGTGTGTGTGTGTGTGTGTGTGTGTGTGTGTGTGTGAGAGAGAGAGAGAAAGAGACAGAAAAAGGGACTGTGTGTGTGTGTGTGTGTGTGTGTGTGTGTGTGTGTGTGTGTGTGTGTGTGTGTGTGTGTGTGTGTGTGTGAGAGAGAGAGAAAGAAAGAGACAGAAGAAGGGACTGTGTGTGTGTGTGTGTGTGTGTGTGTGTGTGTGTGTGTGTGTGTGTGTGTGTGTGTGTGTGTGTGTGTGTGTGTGTGTGAGAGAGAAAGAAAGAAAGAGACAGAAGAAGGGACTGTGTGTGTGTGTGTGTGTGTGAGAGAGAGAGAGAGAAAGAAAGAGACAGAAGAAGGGACTGTGTGTGTGTGTGTGTGTGTGTGTGTGAGAGAGAGAGAGAGAGAGAGAAAGAGACAGAAGTAGGGACTGTGTGTGTGTGTGTGTGTGTGTGTGTATAATGCCCCAGTTATTATATACTGTGGCTAGAGAACAAATGGTGTTGGGTAGAGATACTCAGGCTTGAACCCTGTACCTTGTATGCAGGTGTTAAGGACCTGAATTCCCTACCCACCACCATTTGTAAAAAAATTGCAGATTTTTGCCTCCTATTTGATTTGATCTGTTCCTCATAATATCTGTGGTTTCTAAATGTTGCAATACTTGATATTTGATGGTGCAGTGGTAGTATTGTTGCTTTACGGCTGCAGGTTCTTGGGTTTGATTCTTGGCTGGGGTGCCTTCTGTGTGGGGTCTGCATCTTCTCCCTGTGTTTGTGTAGGTTTGCTTTTGTGTCCTCCCATGTTATAAAGACATGTCTGCATTATTTCTTCCTGGGCCTCTGCTGAAAATTGTTTTTTTTGTTCCAAGTCAGATTGTCCTGATTAACAAATGTTAAATAAAATTGACAGGCATTTGAATTTCAGACTTCATATTCTTCAGAAAATACATAGTAACACGACCTTTTATTCTAGCAATTTTCTAAGTTTATAAGATGAATATTTGAAATGTGCCCTTATTTTTGGGACTGTATTGCCCCATTATTGGCTTTGTCCAGGTTTTTTGTGCTAAGGTTGAAAACTATGGCAAGAACTGAATTCACTGAATATGTCTGAGGGCTGTATTCCCTCATTACTGGGTTTGTCCAGGTGTTTTGTGCTAAGAGGTTGACAGCTATGGTGAGAACTGAATTCATTAAATGATAGCCATTTAAGTTTCAGTCTTCCTCTCTTTCACAAAGCTGCTGATATGGCGTAGTGGTATGTTGCTCTGACTCTTTTGCACAGGGACCTTGGCAGTAAAATGTATGGTGGTAACACAGCATTTTCTACAACTTTCCAAGATTATACAAGCAATGTTTAATGTGTCCCTGGTTTTTGGCCTTTTGAGTCCCCCAATAAATTTGGCTTTTTCCAGAGTTCTTGTGCTGCAAAGTTGAGATGCAGTTGAGTATTGAATAATAGATTTTACAAGGAGCTGAGAGCTGCAGGGGAAGAGAAGTTTAGTGCTGCTTATGGAAAAATAAGCTTGCAATGTTAATAGCACAACAGGTTATGTACTTGCTTTTGATGCAGAAGGTTGTTGATTCTACTCCCACAAGGGGTGAATGCTGCTGTACTGAAAAAGTTGATACTAACTATGAGCCTGTTATCTGTTTGCCATCCATTTCCTATTGCAATATTACTAGCTTATCATTTTTAATGTAATATAGGCAATTTATTCCTCAGGGGCATCAGACACTTTATTTTTCAATGAAACCATGAAATATAAAGGTTTTTGCTAGCAGCAACCTCTTCATTAGTTGCAGATTTATTTAATGTGGAATTATTTAGATGACTTTTTTTCCTTAGAGATTGTGCATATTTACTGATAATGGTGGACTGTAGAATTGTACATATTTACTGATAATGGTGGACTGTAGAAGTTTGAGTAGACTTTGATGAAGGAAATGTTCTGAATTGGGCAGTTTTGTCATTATTGGTACATGCATTTTGTTTCATTGTTTACTGGAAAAATATTCAAAACAATAGGAAGGTGTATCAAAGAGCATATGTGTGTTTCATATGCAAGGGGCCTATGATTTGAAAACAGCTCAGAATTAATCTTTATCTGCCACTGGTAAAATGTATTTTCTTTGAATGTGAGTTTCAAGGGCAGAGAAGTTTTAATGCTAAGTTTGTTTAGCAGATGGCTTAGTGTTTGTGCTGTAAAATGCAAAATAAAACTTTCAAATGAAGTCCAAATCATCATGGAAGTAAATCAGTATGTGCATTAGTGTTTATGGTAATTGGAGTGAAATAGCCAAGTAATGGGATCATTGGAATGGCTACAGGAGGAGGCTCCATTTGACCATGATTTTGTGAGGGGGACAGCCCCAGCTGAACTATACCTCCCAACTGTCCAGATTTTCAAAGAATGAATAGATTTTTGCTTCTTATTTTTGGTTTGTTCCTCATAACATTTGTGGCAAATCATTTAGGAATTAAGTCACTAAATGACACACTGAGTTTCAGACTTCATAACCAATGCATGCTAAAGTAAGACTTGTTCTATCAACTGTCTCAGTTTATACAAGGGCAGTTTTTAGTACTGTTTATATGTTCCCCCAATATATTTGGCCTTGTCCAGATTTACTGCATTAACAGGTTGAGAGGTACATACATGCAAACTGCTTTATAGAATTAGGCATAGCCAAACCTCTCAACTGTCCCTGATTTTGGCTCAAAATGTTGCTCTTCCCCTAATAATCCCTCCGCAAAATAGCAATTTTGGAAGAAAACATGGAGGGTTTACAATTAAGAAATAACTGTAATCATAGTTATAGATTACGTTTTATTTCAGAAATGCATGTAGATTCTTTTATTTTGTCAGCTGTTCAAGTTAGCAGTACTAATATTAAAGTGTCCCTTCTTTGACAGGTTCCCAGCTGTATTGTGTAGCTATTTTATATTTTTACATCACATTTTTGGTCCATTTTTCATAAAATTGTGTTTTTTTGGCAAATTAGAGACAAATCATTAAAGACTGAAGTTAGAAAATGACAGACATTTGAGTTTCAGATTTCATACCATTCAGAAAATTCATGCTAATGCAAGACCTATTCTATTATCTTTCTAAGTTTATAAGAGCAATATTTTTAAAAAATTGCCCTTGTTTTTGGGCCTTTGTTCCACTTCTTTGTATGGCTTTGTCCAGATTTCTTGCTCTGAGGTTGAGAGGTATGACAAATGTGTTAGGATCATCACAATCAGCCAGAGGCATTTCAAATTGTGACATACTTGTCGCACCCCACTCCCCCATGTAGTGACTCTGGATGTGTTGAAGCAAGGCAAGGAGTAGTTATGCAGTGTAAATGTGCAGGGTATCCCCCCATCCAAGGTAGACACAAGTACAGGAGTGGCTTTTCATCTGCCCTTGATTTTTGCAGAATGGTCTGGTTTCTGTCATATTTGTGTACTGTTGATTTATGCTTATTACTCAGTGCCTGTTGCTCTGTGTTTAAGTAGCAATACTTTAATGACCATCAGTTGAGCTTGGCTGAGATTGTAAGATGCAAGCAAGCTTTAATAAGCATAATGTTAAAGAATTGCCAACATTGAAAGCCTTTCTGTTGTTGCCATGTAGAGAATACTTAACTAGATAATGTATAAGCCTTGGGTATTGAAATGCATATGACAGTATTTGTAATAAAGGACAGGATTACATTATTTTAAGAAGCTCATTACATTTGGAGACTTCCAGTCATCTCTGCAGGCTTTACCTGTAAACTAAACAGAATGCCAATCATGTGGTCCATAACCTGCACAGTAATCATTTTAAGCAATGTATCTTGAGCTTATTTCTTGTTTGCTTTTCATTTTTTACTTTGATCATGTTTTCCCCATGAAACAAGTAGATAGTTGTCAGGCAGCAGGTCTTTTTTTGGATAAGGAACATTTTTACAAGTGGGGGCATCAGAGATTTCTACTTTCAGCATGTTACTTGGTACTTTAATAAAGCTGAATATAAATTATAATTAGAACTGCAGTGCAAGAAGTTGTTTGAGTTGAGTGCTGCTTGTTTTTCTTATACTTGATTTTGACTGGCATTCCATTAATGTATTTAAAAAAGTCATTTTATTTTTTCATGCCTCACAACCTTTTTGTTTCCATCTAGATATTAAGTATGCTGTCATGCAGCCAATGCATTGAAATATTTTTATTCTTCTACACTTCATTTTGTCTTGATTGGACTCTCATAATGACGATTTGGCACCCACGGCAGTGTATTTAGTTAGTTTTTTGTGGTTTTGAGCATAGCTCCCCCCCTTTCTAGTTGGCCACACCCCTTCCCATTGACCCCACCCATTCAGCTGTCTCCTGCAGCCCCCCTTTGATTTGAAGTCACTAGCCACCACTGCTTAGCAGTGGCCTGTTTTCCATCCACTAAGGTGGGATGTAAACTCCAGTGATAGTCTGGTACCCCTGTTATCTCCAGACAACTTGCCACTGGCATACTGTTATTCCCACTTGCTGGCTTCCCCAGCTTTTGTTCCCCACCTTGCTTTCATGGATTTCTGTATGCTACATGGCACTACTGTTTACATTTAAAACATCTAACCCTTGATCCTGGCCATGTACCTGAACTACTGTTTTCCCCATATATTGGCGGACTCTGTCGGGATGGTTTAGGCTGCCCACCATGGGTTCTTTTATATCCATGTGCACCACTGGGTATCCCCTTCTTGTGCAGTGATGCCCTGCTTTCTGAATAGAGATCCTCTTTTTTCCCCCAGCTCATCTGCAGAGTTACACTCCCGGTCTGCCAACCAGATTCTCATGTCCTCAGGCAAAGTGTTAAGGCTTGTTCCCTCACCAAAAGGTCTGCCAGCCTTTCAAAAGTGGTGACCTGACACTCACTCAGCAACCTATGAAAACAAGTGCTTAACTTAGCAATATAATCAAATACACTTTCATCTGCCTTGTGTCTATGCTCAAAACTTTTTTTCTGTAAGCTTCTGGTGTTAACTTAAAACATTCCAATAAATATTGTTTTACTTTATCATAGTTCAAACAATCAGTATCAGGCAATACAATTTAGAAACAACAGTTACAGCTTTGCCATGAAGTAAGGGGGTCAGAAACCGTACCCAGAGCCCTTGATCAACATTATACTCTTTACATCCTCTTTCAAATAAATGAATAAATCTATCAAAATTGTCACCTTTTGTAAACTGTGGAAGTAATTTACTGACCTTTATTTCTTCTGGGGTTTGGTTATTCCTTTTTCCATTACCTCCATGGCCCTGATGAAGAGTCAGCATCTCCCTCTCCTGTTGGTCCTGTTTCTTCTTTTCTTTGGCCTCCAAATGCTGCAATCTCTCTGCTGATTGTAATTCCAAACATTTGGCCTCCAGTTCAAGTCTCTTTAACTCCAGATGGATTTTTTAAGTCCTCTGAGGAAAAGGTGAACTGTCCAGTTTCTGAAGGCTGGAAATCCCCATCAGACTGGTTGTCTTCCTGGTTGCTGGTCTGAGCTGTGACTAAGGCTGACATAATTTCCTCTTTAATTAGATTGGCAGCACAAGTCCTTTGGCTTCGCAGACCTTGGCCAACTGGTTCTTTGGCAGCTTGCCATAATCCTCCACTGACATCTGTGCCTGCTTTCCCTGACTAAACTAAACTAACTAAACTAACAAAAAATAAATAAAACAGTTGTAAAAATGAAACTTTGTACACACACCTTCAGTGACAACTGCCTACAGACTACAGAAGTTCAATTAATATTCCCACGACTGCTCACCAATATGTGAAGTCTCTGCATTGGGTCTGTAATCAAGGAGCCTGAATCTTCACCACTGACACCGGTGAGAGATGTTCACTTGGAACAAAAATAGATAGACACATTATTTCCAGATGCAGTTCTCTGCACCAAGTACAATTTCCCGTAAGAACACAGGGAGCACACTCAGTCTGGGGGCAGTTTCCCTCTCCCTCTCTCTCTTTCTCTCTCTCTCTCTCTCTCTCCAGGTCCCCAGTAAGACTTCTCACTGACACGGCTGTTGATTTGAGTCCTCAGCTGAGTGTTCCAAGCCAAGTCCTCCACCACCCTTTCTGTGAAACCAGTGCTCTGTGTCCCTGCGCCAAGTTGCTGACACACACACTCTTTGAGATTTGATTTTCACACACACACATGCACCTTGGAAATGCTGACACAGACTTACCAACTATGCCCCCTTCTGCCCAGACTATCAGGAAGGTACTGTCACCGGAACACTCCAAAGCCAGCTACTTTAAGGCTCTTACAAGGGTACCCAATTATACTGAGCAGAATTAATACTAATACAAATGGTAGTTTTTGACTAATGCAACAAGGCTTTCAGGAGCAGCCACAGTGTCACCAAATAAATATAAGTGCTCTCAAAGGTTAAAATATTTTCTAAAAACCAGCCACAATAAAAACTTTAAATATATTTAATAATTAATAAACGTACATGAAAATAATGACATCTATTTACAATAAACACTGGAGTGTCAGTCTCAAGAAATATTAAAAATAACACAGCTAGACAGATTCACACAGATACAGAAAAACAGTGGTCTTCCTTCTTGGTCAGGTTTCAAAAACAGACTGCTCTGAGACTTATGTCTCATCTAGTATTAAAACATCATTTTAGTGCTGAATTACACAATGACATCACAGACATCTGTTCATCTGACTCTGGTTCCCACACTACCCCTTTTGCTAGAAACGGAACCAGAGTTTAGCATATGTGTTTCCATGTACACAGATAGAGCTTTGCTGAAATGTGTTATAGCATTTGGAAGCTATAAAACCATTTCAAACTTTCCACCCTTCCAGGGTAGCAATTAGTTCACCCCTAAGGACAACACAGTAGGATTCCTAGTCCTGGCTTTCACAGACATTTCATAACTGGGTGAAATCAGAACTAAAGGATACAATCTTTATGTCCTAAACCAGATAATTTAATTAAAGACTATTTTTCAAAGTTAGCTGGACTGAGATTGACCTCTTCTTTTCCAGTATCCTCTGTTATAGTATATTCATTTCAACAGTTACGATACAGTCTGACATACAGGTATGTTTCTTTTCTGTCCAGCAGGACCCAGTGTTGGCACATTTTTAACAAAAGTAGCTTTACAAATACACTTTCAACACAAGCATCTGTACAAATCAGTTTAGTATACAAATGACATGTAATTCTTAACAAAACTTCAGCTAACTGTGTTGACATATGTTACACATCCACTGACCTACTTCTCCTGGACTAGATGGCAACAACTCACATCATCATAGTATGTATTTGTTTTTGTTTGTTTGTGCATACTTTCTGGTTTCAAATGATGCCTAATGGACCAGGCAGACCAGTCTATCTATTGGATTAGAAAAAGCAAAGAAGCAAATGCTTAAAATATCAAATCACAGGGGTTGTATAAAGCAGAAGAATTGACAGGCATCTGTAAATGCAAGTTTCTACTGCCACAGCAGGGAGTACGTCACTTTGTTTACAATGCACTGTGATCTAACACCACAACAGAGTAGTCATGAAATGTAATAGTTTAAAATGGGTTCTATTATGATGGCTTATATAACAATTATCTTTCCCAGAACTAATTTTAGCATCATATCTTACTTTACAATGACCTCAGACCATCTGTTTTGTTAGATAAGAGTGTGGTAAAGAGCTGAAACTGTATACTAATTTTAGGCAACTGCTGTGGAACAGGCTCAGCCAATGCATTTGTTGAGACAGTCCTTTAATGGGATATATGTCAGTTTATAGAAAAAACACATTGTCAAAACCCATTTGGTCGAGACCATATGATCGATAATGCAATTAATCAAAAAAGTGACATAAATCCAAAAAACACCCTTCAGCAACACAAATATTTTTATTTTTAGAGAGACAGTCCCTCCTGCACCTCCACACCTCCACTGCTAATTATATATACCAACTCCAAGATCACACTACAGTGGGGAAAAGGGTACATTCCCAAGTCCACACTGTTCTGCGATCTCAGTCAGAACAGTTTGATGAACCAAATTGCCCACCATATGGTCTTCACCATATGGGTTTCAACAATTTGGTCCTTCAGTCAATTGATATAGACTCCTTTAATGCTGCCAAAAATGGCCTAATGTTGGTGAGAACATTTTGGGATCCAGCAAAAGGCTTTACGGCTAGTGTACAGTGACTACTGCAAAATAGTCAGAGAGCGCTGGGATGTTACAGATAATGGCAGTGTCATAGGCAGGCAGTGTTATGTAAGATTGGAGGCCACACTGGGAGAATGAGTAGTCTGTGAGAAGGGATACATGTAATTAATAAAATCTTACTTTGTTAAGAATCTGGTACTCATGCTTTTTCCTAGGGAAGGGCCAGGCAAATCTACATAATTTATTATAGGTACTTTAAATTAATTTACTATTGATATTTGAGACAGTATATTTTAATGTGAACATATGCAAGCCTTTAATGACAGTAGTCCTTTCTTTTAAATACAAAGTTAAAGATACTCTGAGAACTACCTGTCACTGCTGATAGTTTACCATGGTACCTATTCACACCATTGAAGAATTTTAGAAACCAATCCATCTAGACTCCATGGTACTTTACCAATCTGTGCATAGGACCCAGTAAGTTTTCCAGAGTCCTAATATTTATAGATGATGTTGCTGACAGTGTTGGGGCTGTGTTGTGGTCACTCTCAAATCTGTGTTGTTAATCAAATAGCAGGCTGAAGCAGTATAGATATTCCATCACATGGCATTGAATCCAGTATTGTGGTAATTGTCAGGAGAATGGAATAGGGCTTGAATCTGGTGCTAAAAGGTATTCTCCACCTTTTTGTAAATGCAGCATTGCGTCTGATTTATAAAGATCAGACAGGTGGCCACTTCTTAATAAGAAGTTAAAACTACGAGCATGCACAGGCTAAGAAGATGTAGCAGTCTTTGATGATCATGGGGTAGAATGCATGAGCAACTGTTGGCCATTGTATGATATTTGAGTACAAGATTATCTGAAATTACTTATAGAAGGAATGAAAGTACTTACTTTAGTTCTTTAATTTCAGAATAAAATACCCAGTGAGTGGAATATAGTTAATTGCCTTTTTTTAGTTTTCTTACAATTGTTGGTTTTAGCAGAAGAAATGTTTTTGAACTTTGTTCATGTTTATGACTGTCTGCCTTTCTAGTTCATCTGTTAGAGTACAGAATCTGGAATTGAAAGCTGGAAGATTATGCAGATAAATAATAATGAGAGACTTTCTCTTGTTTTGTTCTTGACTTTCTTCAGTCCTACACATGGAATATGGAGCAGTGAAGTAAATAACATCATAGAAAAGACAGTATTACTAACTCTGGTTTAAATAATGTGTTTACACAACTGTTAAAATTAATCCATTTGGGGAACATTGCTTTATTGAAAATTCCAGACGTGGAAATGAATGAATTAGAAAAAAATTATCAAATTTAAAAAGCTGTATTGGAACACCATCTATTGTGAGACCGGTTTGAGTGGTTTTAGAATCAAAGAGCTGCCTGCTCATACCTCTTACCAGTCGCTACTAAATGAATAGCACAGTTTGAATGAAAAAAAAAATAAGTTGGGCTATATTAGAACTGTAGTTAAAATATAATCATTTGGGAGTCGCTGAAATAAATAATACTGAACAGACCAATAGGAATCAATGAATATTTTAGACAGATCCCCACCACAACATTTGTGCAGTACGAGATGGAACAAAGTAAGGAAGCAGTCATACAATGGACAGAATAAAGTACCAATGAAATTCCAGACAGGAAGAACCTTCAAGAAGAACGCAAAATGAAGTCCGTGGTTCGTATGAATAGTAGAAATACAAGCAGGAGTCACTGGAAAAGTCACAACCAAATAATTTGTTGCTGAAGATTTGTAATATCAATGGACTTAAATTATGCAATAATGGCTCAGAAACGAGTGCACTTTTTGAACTGCCTGACCAGCATGCCTTTTGCAAATTCAGCATGTACCAACAGAAACAAGTCCGGCTGTTAAGCTATTACTGAGCAGCTGCACTTTGTATTAAGATATGCTTATTAAAAAAAATCTGTCAGTATTTCATAAGGGACAGAGCAAAATGTCAAAAAAGTCAAAACAATCTGAAAAACTCTAGACAGTTAAAAGATATATTTACTGATAAGTACAATCTATCATCATGCTCTTACAAAATATAGCAGCGTGTCCCTTATTTTTCTCATATGCTTGTCTGTCCTTGTAAATGTTTAAACTTTGCTGAAGCTTTTGGGGAAAAACCCACAAAGCAAAACAGAGAAAGAGAAGCAAACTGCTACCTGAGTGTTCTGTTCTCCTGCAACCCCCTAGCACTGATATACTGTGAGAGCGTGGAGATGTAAGCATCATATGGAATGCAGCACATTAGAAAAAAAGTGTAAAATGGGAAAGAACACTAAAATGCTGTTATAAAAGGACATTATTTATATAAGCTTAACATTTTTTCCATATATGCTATTTTATAATAGCAATAACTCACTCCTGGATATGAGTATAACAGGATTAACCCATTGTTGGCTTTGTTTAATCCCTTGATACCCACATCAAGTCATGGGTTATTGGTTGGCTTTGTCTAATCCTGTGATACCCACACCAAGTCATGGGTTATCCATTGACTTTGTCTAATCCTGTGATACCCACACCAAGTCACGGGTTATCGGTTGGCTTTGTTTAATCTTGTGATACCCACTCCAAGTAATGGGTTATCGGATGGCTTTGTTTAATCCTGTGATACCCACACCAAGTCATGGGTTATCGGATGGCATTGTCTAATCCTGTGATACCCACACCAAGTCATCAGTTATCGGTTGGTTTTGTCTAATCCTGTGATACCCACACCAAGTTATGGATTATCGGTTGGCTTTGTTTAATCCTGTGATACCCACACAAAGTAATAGGTTATTAAATGGCTTTGTTTAATCCTGTGATACCCACACCAAGTCATGGGTTATCAGATGGCATTGTCTAATCCTGTGATACCCACACCATGTTATGGGTTATCAGATGGCTTTGTCTAATCCTATGATACCCACACCAAGTCATGGGTTAATGGATGACTTTGTTTAATCCTGTGACACCCACACCAAGTCATGGGTTACTGCTGAAATATCCAAATTTGTCTGCTCTTGAGTTGGATGAGGCCCATTTGGAGGTACTTTGGAAAAACAGCATCTGTACTTTACAAAAAAAAAAAAAAAAAAAAAAAAAGGCACCAAACCAGGCATGTCCAAGGGTCAGCTTCTGGTGATTTCTCCTGTCCACCTGGTGAATCTGGGCATACTGGGGCAATGCAGCAATTGCCTCATGTACACAGACAACCCTCTCTTCCTACCACTCAACACTACAACCTGTGAGAGATGCACTTACATAGCCAAAATGGAAGCAAAGCTCTCTCCACCCAAGATTGTGCTAGACAGTCAAGAGGAGAAGGTTAACACCCACACTACACCTCAAGCAACACATAGCCCTTCTAAACCCACACCACCAACACCCACATATAGCAACACTAAATCCACATATGCAGAGGCCCTTGACTGTAACCTGCCCAAGCAACAAGGACCTCTGAAGCTGAAACGCAAACAAACACCAATCACAACCAAAGTGTCACATAGTTCACAACACCAGTGTGCCACCCAGCAACAGCCCCTAAGGCAAGACAATGTATCTAACACTTTAGTCATAGGTGACAATATAGTCCAGCACACTGATGTCCCTCTCACCAGGTTGAACAAGGAGAAAATTACAGTCAGCTGCCTGTCGGGTGCCGGGATCCTCCACATAACGCACGCACTCAAGTCACTCCACAGCAAGTACAAATATGACTCTGTCATTGTCCATGTTGGAGTGAATGACTCGAGACATACCTCCCTGGACTACATGAAAAGAGACATGAAAGAGCTCTCGGATCATGTGGCCCAGGCAGGTATGACCCTAGCCCTGAGTAGCATCCTGCCTTCGCCCAGAATGATACCACAATATAAGGACAAAATGATTGACTTCAACAATTGGCTAAGCTTCTGGTGTCATTCAAAGGGGATCCAGTATCTGTCTGCCTGGGACGACATGATTGATAGACCACAATGCTTTGCCAGAGATGGTCTGCACCTGTCGCTCCTGGGATTCAGGTTACTGGCTGAGGCTCTTGCCACCCCTATAGTGCCTTTTTCAGGCAAAGTTCAAAGGACAAAACCACCACCGTAACAGGTACAAGCATGCAAAATCTGAAAGTAATGCTACTCAATGCTAGAAGTCTAAACCTTAAAATG
Source organism: Protopterus annectens (assembly GCF_019279795.1). Lineage (NCBI taxonomy): Eukaryota > Metazoa > Chordata > Ceratodontiformes > Protopteridae > Protopterus > Protopterus annectens. The sequence continues at coordinate 1,334,997,597 of NC_056725.1, forward strand.
CACTCTCTCGAGGCACTCCTAAAAATGGAGAACATCGATATCTGTGCAGTAACTGAGACCTGGTTCAAGGGACCAGAGAGCACCCCTGCAATACCAGGCTACAACTCTTACCACACTTTTCAGCCACCAAACCAGGACCGAAACACTAAAGGTGGAGGAGTGTCAATATTCACCAAGGATATTCACACCACCAGGCTAGTTGCCCAACACAATGCATCTGAAATTCTCCAGGTGCAACTAACACTAGGTAAGACTGCAATCCAAATTGTAGCTTGCTACAGATCCCCCACCATACCCCAAGATTCTCACTACACCTTTCTAAACATACTGGAAAATATTAAGATAGAACCAAACACCCTAATACTGGGTGATTTTAACTACCCTGCCATTAACTGGGAAAACTACTCATGTACCAACACCTTTGCCCAACGGTTCTTGGAATTCATAAATTCCAACGCCCTGGATCAACTAATCCATAGTCCCACCAGGGGCTCCAATATCTTAGACCTGGTCATTACCAACATGGGAGATCAATGCTCCACACCTATGGTCACCCCCTCGTTAGTCAGGTCTGACCATAAGCTAATCACCCTTAACATCCACATCACACTCCCACCCCCCAGTAATGAAACCTCCATAAAAAACTTCTCCAAAGCCAACTTCATGCTACTCAAGTCAGAAGTGACAAACTTCATGACACCCATGCAGACAGGAACTGAAAGTTCAACTTCTGAATCCTACACTAAGGCACTGTACAAGCACATCCACTCATGCATGAATCGTGCCATCCCAAATAGAACCAAGATACTCTCATCCAAAAAAGGAAGCCAATCTGGTGGTCCCCTGCCATAAACAAATTTTACAACAAAAGGAAGAAACTGTTGCAGAAAAGAGGAAAATTCCAGGATGCAAAAAACTCTCTTACCAGCCTCAGTAAGAAACAGATTCCTCATAAAATCCTCCAAAGCTAGTTACGAAAAGAAAATTGCCAAAGATTCCAAAGACAACCACAAGGCATTCTATAACTATGTCAAGAATCTAAATGGCAATGTTCAGATCTGCTCTGAGCTAAAACAGAATGGCATTAAATATACTGATCCCAAGGATATTGCCAATATCCTGGCAGATCGATTCAGTGCCAAGTTCACCCCCCTCTCACCCCCTAAATGGCCCATCTCAGTACCGGAAGATTGCCAAATTCTGCTAATAACAGCCACACAGGTAAAAAACACACTGTCCAAAGCTAAGAATGCAGCATCCATGGGACCAGATGACATCCCAGGCTGTGTACTACATGAACTACAGTATGAACTGGCACCTCACCTAAGTGTCATGTTTAATCATAGCCTCACCTCAGGTTTCGTGCCCACTGAGTGGTGCAGAGCTACAGTTATCCCACTCCACAAGAGGGGATCCACCTTGGATCCCGGAAACTACCGTCCCATCAGTCTGACAAGCCTTATCTGCAAGGAAATGGAGCATATTATTATGGAACTTATAAACAAAGACATTGGCAACCTTCAAACACTGGACTCCACCCAGTTTAGGTTCGTGAAGGGCCAATCTTGTCTCCTGAACCTGATTGACTTCTTTAAATCAGACTCCAGAGCCATGGACAAGGGTAAGGTGGTCCACACAGCCTATCTAGACCTTTCCAAGGCCTTTGACACCATCCTCCACTCTGGAATCATAGATAAACTTACTAAGCTGGGCATTAATCCCTACGTCACCCAATGGTTTGCTAACTGGCTTACTGATAGAACCCACACTGTAAAAGTAGCCGACTCCAAATCCAGCTCCAGACAAGTGACAAGTGGAGTACCTCAGGGTTCAGTCCTGGGACCACTCTTGTTTGGCATCTACTTCTCTGAAGTACAGGCCAACACTAAGGGACTCTGGCTAACAAACTTCGTAGATGACTGCAAACTGGGAGCCATTATTGAATCCCCAAATTATGTGGATACTGTACAAAAGGGCCTTACAGAAACAGATGCTTGGTGCCAGAGCCATGGGCTCAAGCTCAATGCCAAGAAATGTATAGTTATCCCCTTTGGGAAAAAACATGTATCTGTGAATTACCATATAGGTGGCAGTACACTAAACACCGAAAGTGTGATAAGAGACTTAGGGACACAGGTGGACAGTGGTCTCACCTTCGATATTCACATCACCACAACAGTCAGGAAATCCTTCTATGTGGCACACCTCATCACTAAGGGCTTTTCATCCAGAAAAAAGGAGGTCATTGTCCCACTGTACTCATCCCTCATTAGACCCATTCTAGAATACAACAACCCATTTGGTATGTACCTCTCAAGACGTCTGCAACAACTGGAAAGGCCGCAGAAATACCTCACTAAAAGAATCACAGGTCTAAAGGAGATGCCCTACGCTGACCGCCTTAAAAAACTCCAGCTACACTCTGTCGCATATCGTCTACTCAGAGGCAATCTCTGCTTAACATACAAGGCCATGTCAAACCCAGAGTTGTTGGACATGCTACACTTAAAGAAATCCCAATCCCTCAGAGCCACACGCTCCAGGGATCTAAACCTTGTCATCACAATAAACAAAACTTGCTGGAGGGATAGGTTCCTGACCCAGAGACTCCCCAGACTCTGGAATAGATTGCCCATACATGTCAAGCAGAGTGCCTCTTTGGCCCTCTTCAAAAGGAACCTTGACAATTGGATGGGAGAAAGGAAATTCACGCCAGGGATCACGTCAGTCGCCCTGCTAGACAGGGTTCCAGGGAAGTAAATAGTGTGGGAAGAAATAGCCAGGGAATTGTTATGGCTAGGCTTGTATAGGCCCTAGGGCTGATAGCCTAGTACCAACCTATGAACCTATGAACCCATGAACTTTGTAAGAGACTGAATTTAATTCCTACTAAGTAATCCAGTATAGCTAATAAATTGCTAGTCTTGAAGATTTTATTAGAAAACTTCAGATTCATTTTTTTTTCTTTTCTTTTGGAAAATAATGACAATGATTCTTCTGCAATGAATATTTTATTATATGTCACTACAACATAATGTGTTTGATGCTTTTGCTCTGGCATGTGAGAGTGCTGTATGACCCATGTTAAAATTAATCCCCAACATCTGCTAGTAAATTATATGCAGCTCAGAGTCAAGCATTCCATGAGATGAGTAATAATAGTAATCTAAGAGCTATGAAAGCAGAAAAGGGAGATTCTTTGGCTACCATTGGCATAATTAGTTATAATATTGAAATGTTTGCTATGTTTTCTAACGTTATACAGTTCACTGAAGTACATACATGTGAAGTTGTAGTAGCATATAGGAATCATTATACCCCTTTGCATGACATATTGATGCAAAGGGGGTACTTGATGAAACTCTTTATAAAGTCTTGTCAGCTCTGAATCCCAGAATTGGATAGACACACTACAAAATTTCATAAAATACTGAAGACCTGCCATTTATACCTCTCAACTGTCCAGGTTATCGCAGAATGTCCAGACTTTTACCTTATATTGTTTGGTCGGTTTCTTATAAAATTTTGTTTTTCTGACCAATCTTTGGAAAATAATTGAGGAATAAAATCAGACAGATATTTGAGTTTCAGACTTCATGCTCTTTAGAAAATTCATGTTAATGCAAAATCTATTATTATATCAATTTTCTATGTTTGTAAGAGCAATATTTAAAAATTGTGCCTATTTCTGGGCCTTTGGCCTTGTATTATTTATGGCTATGTCTAGATTTCTTGTTCGAATATATTGAGAGGTATGCTGCCATTACTAACTGCTGTTTCTGCTATTTAGTATAAAATTGAGACTTCAGATATATTTACTGAAAATAAGTTGAAACATCTTGATTGTTAAAAGACAATTAATTTGTTTTTGAATATGCTGACTTAGTCAAGAAACTGAAGCCTGAGAAAATCATTGACAATGTGTTTGTATTAGTAGAAGTACCCTCCCTAAATAAATATACATCCACAATGCTACAATAGATGGGGCCTATAGACTCATAGAATCAAATATATTCTAAGACTACTGATTTTTTTACCATTCACACCTTACAAGTACCCTCCCCCAGACCATACTTCCTTTTTCCAGGGGGGGCATATGATTCAATTATTGAGTGAATGTGCTGATACCCCTGCAGTCATGTAGTTTATGATTGAAGGAAGATAGTGCTTTGCACTGTGTAACATGGAGGTTAAGTCCATTCCAGAGGTTTGGGAGGTATTGGGTTATCACTCCTCAAAAGTCTGTTAGGCACTGAATAAAAGGATAGAGATTCCAGCCTACTTGATAGATCAGGGAATTTAGGTATGGGATCTTTTTCTTAGGAACCTTTGGGGTCCTTCTAAGTGTCTGATATGTTTAGTGAGATACATCACAAACAGGGCGATGTATTCAATAATTGGCCCAATCAATGCTGAGTATAAAGAAGTGATTAGCTCTTTAGACCATGCTGATATTCCTTTGGCAATTAAATGAGATAAATAATAGGATTTCCTGACAACTGTTGTCACATGATGGGCAAACGAAAGGGACCTGCCAACCCAAGTACCCAGGTCCCTGACTACATTTTCATGTATTGTATTGACCATACAGTATGTTCAGGGAAGGGTTCTCTACCAAAATGATGAAAAATACTTTTTACTTTTTTAGCATTTGTTTTGAGCCAGTTTTTAGTACACCAGTAATTTACTAGGGAAAGTTCATTTTGGTGGGTTTGGATGTCATAGGGTGATTTAACAACAACCTCCAGTTTGCAGTAGTCTGCAAACTTTGTTAACTAGGGGTGTTGGCTCTCCTCTTGAAGGTCTGTGAAGTAAATAACAACAAGGAGTGTGGTCAGCACTAAGCTCTGAGGGACACTGCTGGTCAGTTTCATACTTTCTGATAAGGTACCTGCAGCTCACACTGTGTGGTTTCTGTCTTTCGCACAGTTTGCTATCTATTTTACCACATGTCAGTTAAAGTATAGTTTTTGAATGATGTCCGCATGAGAAATAGTGTTACAGGCCTTGACCAGGTCAAGATACATGAAGTGCACAACCAACATGGCCACCATCTACAGCCTCTGTAACCCTTTTGAAGACATTTATTAAATAAATAGACAGACTCTATCCATCAGAAAGCAAAGCTGTTGGGGGGGGGGGTCAAGTTAAATAAGGTTTTTGATATCACTTTTTATGAAATAAGTTATAATATCCCTGGCTATGCAGAAGAGACTTGTAAGGCTGATAGGTCTGCAATTACCTGAGTCTGACATAAGGCCATCCTTATGGAGAAGCATCACCTTTGCAATGTGCAAGTCTTCAGGAAAAAAAGCAGTAGCTAATCATTGTTTAAACAGTTTGAGGCCTATGGCTGTAAGGGCATATTTAACACAATTAATTAAGCAACCAGATATATTGTCAGGTCCATGGAGGGAATATTTTTGGTCTTGGTTATTACTGTCAACAACTGATTTTTAGAGATAATTAAGAAAGTAAGCGGTTCAGCTATTTCAGAGCTTTGAACAAAAGCCTTAAGGGTGAAGTTGACATAATTTATTTTGCAAGGATATTGGAAGTGCCTATTGGTCAGAACAGGAGATGCCATTATAAATAATATTCAAGCAGTATAGGCTGTTGTTTTTTTTTAGTTTTATCAAAGATAGATTTATAATTACCTTTGTCTTTAAAAGTCAACCTAAGCTCATGGGGTCCTTTAGTGAACCTGATAGTGGTCTTCAGTTGTTTTAATGCCTTTGATATTATCTTGGCGGGGAGGGGGTTTAGATCTACTTAATAATTTAAAGAGTTTCATTCTTTTGTGGTAGAATTTATTTATGGTGGTGGACTATCAGGATTGTTTATTTTTCAATTTCCAGTAATACTTGTTTCTGGTAAAGACTGCTAGCTTTATACATTTTTTTAATGGATGTAGAATTCCTTAAATAAGCTTCCTGCTATAGTAAGGTCTGGGAAGGTGCAGTCATAAAATAATTTTGGCATTTCATCACAGAGTAGGTTGAATTTGTCATGTTTGTAGATATTAAAGTCAGTGAGGTTTGTTGTCGGAGCTATTGTCAGCTTAATGGAGAAGGTCACAAGTTTATTCTCAGACTTTAGTGGGAAAAGAGGTATCAGAGGAGTAGTGCCAGAAGCAGCCACATTGGTTGAATTGGTGTCAAAAAATGTTATGTGACAGTACAGTATATAATGCTATGGATATTAACAATTTATGAGTATTTGCTACTTGTGATTGACAATAAAGTTTTTATGTTTCAAGACAGAATATGCAAGCAGGTTAGCGAAGTGGCAGTGGTATCTGCCATGGCCCTCAGTTTTGCAAACCCCATAATGGATTATTTGGAGGAACACTATGTCTGAAGAACTGTTTTCTGAAATCCCTTCACTTGTTTTTTTTTTTTTTTAGTTTCAATTGTGACAAATTATGTGTGTCATAATGAATGTGACATGCAAATATGTTTAGATTATTTAAAAAAGACTACTAATTTACTGGAACTCACAAATAGTACTAATGTACTGAAACTCACCAATGCTGTTAATGCAAATTATTTTGCTTTACTGGATCTTTGCAATTTAAATATGTAGAATGTTGTAGTCCTTAAATTCAGTGGGGTTTGCTGTTGTAGCTTTTAGGAGTTTAACTGAGAAGGTCACAAGCTTTGCACTTTGCATTTAGAAAGTATGCCCCCTAGATATATAATGTTCTAAATTGTGAGGACATCTAGTGTTACAGCTAAAGAAGATGACTGTTTTCATAAAGTGGATGCACTAAAAGGCAAATTACCCTGAGAGAAAGACTAATGATATCTGGCACAGTTTGTAGAGAACAGGACTGAAATATCCACCATGGGCAGATGGAGTTTATATTGTGGATGCTGGGGAGTCAATGGATGAAATAGGAGATATTAGTTTATCATTTTATTAACCTTAAGCATTGACTCTAATAGCATCTGACAAATTATACAGAGAAAAAACAATACTCTTCCTTAAGAATTAACCTACAAGCTATCCTGAAAACTATGGACCAATAACTTGCCATCCGATGATGTACAAACTATATATTGGATTTGATGCTGACGGAGTTTATAGTCATTTAGAAGAAAACTCAATCATGGTAATAAAACAAAAGGGTAACAAAAGAAAGTCACATGGAGGAGCAAATGATCATTTGTTATTAAATAAAGTCATAATGGAGAATTGTAAAAAGGTGAAGAATCTAAGTATGGCATGGATAGATTACAAAAAAGCTTTTGACAGCATCCCACATTCATAGATAAAGGAGTGCTTACACATTTATAAGATACACCTTATGTTGATCAATTGCATTACAGTGACTATGAAACTGTGGCAAACCACCTTGCAGCTAAGCCATGATAAATTATTTCCCAAAGATAAAACTTCAAATGTATATATTCTAGGGTTACTCTTTGTCACTGTTGTTTTTTTGTCTTGTTCTTAGCCCATTAAGATGTCTGCTTAACAGATTAGGTCATGTTTACAATTTGGCTCCGAGAAAACAACAAACTGTTAAGGACTTCTTATATTCTTTATGTGGATGATTTAAAATTGTATTGTTTATCAAACGAGAAACTGAAAGCACAACTGTAAGTCATCAAAACTTTCTCAGATGATATAAGAATGTAATTTGGTCTAGATAAATATGCAAAAGCAACTTTTAAAGCAGGAAAGATGCATCACCAAGAAAATAGTCTGGGACAGAAATGTGTTATAAAGGAACTTAAGCAAGAGGAAGTGTGTAAATATTTGGGAAATGATGAAGGATCAACAATAAAACATGAACAAAACGTAGTAAGGGATATTTTAGAAAATTAAAATGAATACTGAAATCAACCTTGACATCTAGGAGCAAAGTCCAAGCTATAAACCAATTTACTCTTGCTGTTCTGACTTATAGTTTTGGGATGACTGACTAGCCCCAAAAGGTATTGGATCAGTTGGACAGGAAAACAAGAAAAATGCTTCACTCTTAACAAATGATTCACAAAAATCAGCATAAACTAATATGGCAATAACCCATGCCTGGGTGTGGGTAATGCTGGATTTACCCACGGTTGGTGTGGTTTGGTCATGAGGGTGAAGCCCGAGTGGCCAAACAAAGCCAACCGTGGGTAAATCCAGCATTACCCACACCCAGAAGTGGGTTATTGCTATTATACAATGACATTATTTAAGAAAAAAATAATTACTTTTCTTAAATAATGGCATTGTATAATGCCTCCTTGCTGCCCTTCCGCAGCTGTCTGGTATTCTGCGGCAGTTCTGATGTACTGCGCATGCGTATGCCTACGCAGTACATCAGAGCTGTGGGCAAAGCAATGGATAAAGCAAGATCTCTGTTGCTTTTTACAAACTGTTTTGCTATGTTAAATGGGTTTAACATAGTGAGACAGCTTTAAAAAAGCAACGGAAAATCTCCTCCGTTGCTTTTTTAAAGCTGTCTTGCTATGTTAAACCCATTTAACATAGCGAGACAGTTTTGAAAAAAGCAACGGAGAAAGAAAGATCTCTGTTGCTTTTTACAAACTGTCTCGCTATGTTAAAGGAGTTTAACATAGCGAGACAGCTTTAAAAAAGCAACGGAGAATCTCCGTTGTTTTTTTTAAAGCTGTCTCGTTATGTTAAACTCGTTTAACATAGCAAGACAGTATGAAGCAATGGAGATATTGCATTCTCCATTGCTTAAAAAAAGAGTTTTAGTAATGGAAAACGTCCGGGCGACTGGACCTTTTTCCATTACTATAACTGATTTACAACGTGCACGCTGACCAATCAACGTGCATGTTTTTGAATATTAATGGGGGAGTCGTTGTATAATATATATTTTTCATATTGAAAGGAGGTATGGGCCTCCTTGAAACTGATTAATTGACAGATCTGTGATTGTAGGATGACATACATATCTGCTGACCTAAAAAAAACTCATACGGTGTAGTCTAAGATGACTTCCCTGCTTAGTTTAGCAGAAGCAAATCGTTGTCAAGTGGGAATGGAAATCAAACCAGAAGTAGACAAAAATCAAGCAGCAACTGAATGTGCCAAAAAAAAAAAAAGAAAGAATATAAGGTGAAGGCTCAGATCAGAAGGCAAGAAATGTAGAAAAGGCATAAATATAGCTGCAATTACAGAAAACTCCTTTAACATCCTCATGTTTATCAGGATCTGATGCAGGAATGGATAAGGAGAGTTGAATTTAAACCAAAAGATGAAAGGTTAATATAGTCGACCCAGGATAGTGGACTACATACACATTGGTTTACAAAGTCTCATGAACAAGTGGGAGAAACAGACAAATGTAGGTTTTATAAAACAGAATTAGAAACAATCGCATACATTGTTGCTAGGTGTGATACACTAATGGCATGGGGGCCTGCATACTGAAATGCATAATAATGTGGCAAGACTGTTGCATTGAGGATTATGCAAACATTACAATACTGAAGTAGCTGAGAAGCATTGGAAATGTGAGTCATAAAATATTGTAGAGTGACAAAGTTTATATCACATGGGATCACTCATTACCAACAATTCAAAAACTAGATGCGAGAAAACCAGATATAGTAATCCATGAAAAGAAAACAAAAGTAGCATTGATCATTGAAATTGCCACACCCACTGATTACAGTGTCTTATGTACAGACAGGCACAAAAGTCATAAAATGCCAGGATTTGCAGGCAGAAACAAGGTCAGTGTGGAAGAACGATACCCAGACAGTTCCAATAGTAGTAGGAGCAATGTGTGTCATAAAAAATGTACAGTCATATTTACATATGCTACCAATACATGTAACTGCATGAATTGCTAAAGGAGTAATTTCTAGGCAGATTGCAGGTGCTGTGAAGAACACTTTTGGCTAACATCAAATATTAAAACAATACTAATTTCATGAACTTTGATCATACTTTGACTTAGGAATGGGGTCCATTCCCATCATGGCATTTGAAACCCAAAAGACTTGTAGAAATTAAACTGAGGAACTCTAGTCATACCCTGGATAAAAAAGATTTAAGAAAACAGTAAGTAAATTTAATGTGGAGGATTTGAAATGGGATGAATAACAACCAGAGAAATACGTCAGACACAGCACTTAATTTATGGCTAAAGGTATTATAATTTTTACACAGAGATTTAGCCCTTAGGAATTATGTATATGCACATCCCAAACAGACACCAACCTAATTAACAGCAAAAACAATACACTTTAAGACTGATGCTACAAACCATTTTAACACATACAGACCAATATCTTGCCTTCCAATAATATACAAATTATATAGTGGAATTGACAGAGACAAAGTTTATAGTCATTTGAAAAAAATCCATGATGGCAATAGAGCAAAGGGGTAACCAAAGAAAAGTCATATGGAACAAAGGATTATTTGTTGCTAAATACAGCCATAATGCAGATTTGTAAAAAGGGGAAGAATTTAGGCATGGATAGATCACAAAAACACATGGATAAAGGAATGCTTACAAATGTACAAGATGCACCCTGCATTGATCAATTACATTATAGAGGCCATGAAACAGTGGCAAACCACTTCGCAGTTAAGCCATGACAAAGGGCAAGTTATTATCCCTGGGATAAAAAATTCAAACTGAGATAATGAAAAGATTTCAGAAAACAGTTCTCCAGACAAAATATTCCTCCAAATAGGCCATTATGGGGTTTGCAAAGCTAAGAGCCATTGCAGCTCACTGCCACCTCACTAGCCTGCTTGTATGTTCTATCTTGATGCTTTCAAGGAGGTTGTGAGACTAGCCTCTAGCATAAAATATATCACATAACTGAGTAATCTTTTTTTGTCAAACATGGCATCCCCAGAAACTAGTCTGGATTGTCAAACACACACACACACACACACACACACACACACACACACACACACACACACACACACACACACACACCTGAAATCCATTCACTCCCACAATTATCATCCCTACATTATCATTAAAATACCCAGTCCATATCTCTTTTAGAATAGCTGATCATGGCCTTTCTCCTGGACTGCCTCATCTGCATGTAGCTCAGCCTCAGAGACAGCCTGATGAGGTGATGTACATCTTTTTATGGAGTACCATGTTAGGGCTGTCTCTGAATTCAGATACATTGCTGAGGTGCACACCTCATGGTAACCTTTAAGAAGTCCCCCCTTAAATTTTCTTTTACATGATGGCAGCTTTCATATTGTAACTAAATATTTGAACATGTATATTTTCTATAAGTATTAGATAAAACGTTTGGCCACTTACATTCTCAGTAAATAATTAATTTTGTCAATGGAATACTCATAAGAAATTTTAATAAAGTTAGTAGTGTCTTTAAAAAATTAAAGAACTTGTGTAACATTGATTCCCCACATTTCCATAACAGAAAAATCTTTGGTATACTTCTCAGTTTTGTCTATAAGGTGAATTAAACACACATTTCTTTCCCATACCACTGACTTGATAATAATATTCTCCCTCAAAAATACAAAATTGCAGAACATAAGAAGCCCTTATCATGGTGTAGTATAGAAAACTAGTCATTGACATCAATAGTTACTAACAAAGACTCCAGTGTAGGACTAACACCTTTTAATAGAGACAGAAAGTGTCAGTAGTCTTTTAACTCATTCACTCTAGTGGAGGTCTAGAAGTTTACACTGTAACCTCCAATGGGCGGAGCCTAAGACTTTTGACAGAATCAAATGATGTCCTCACATTTCAACCAAATGTTCATATCTCTGCAACCACAGGGGTTATGAAAGAAGTACAAATGACAAACTCCTCAGGATATGAACCTATGAACATCAACAAACTATTTTTTATAGTGGTAGTATTCTTTAAGTTCTTGGTCTTTAACAGAATTTTATAAGTCACAGTAAACATAGTAACTATTACTTTTGTAATATTTTTAAACAACTTACAATATCTCAGCAATGACTCAGGTTACACACATACTATCAGCAACATTTTATTCATCTAGCTGAAAACCTTCATAGGAGGCTAAGGGGTTCTGTCTGAGTTGCTTGGTTATTCAGATATTTATAAAATTGTGAAAACAATATATATATATATATATATATATATATATATATATATTTACATAAATTAATATCATAAAAACAACAATTAATATCTCTTTACCTGCACTAGAGAGAGGTCAGATATTAATACAGTTGAGTCTGCCATTGTGTAAGCTTTAATATGATTTTTTTTTAAAACCTTGTTGATAGCATGGTTTTGGAATTATTGGTACAAATATGAACAAGCAATATTTGACACAGAGAGACATCAGTAGGAGGTGACTGCAGATGCACATGAAGGCATCACTCGTATATAATGAGTTAAAATGTAGCTGTAAGTGGTGTTAAAACAGTTATGTTTTTGTCAACCAAGATGATGATTTTTTTTTTTGCCACCTGCTGTCAGGATAGGGTGAAGGAGAGAATTTTTCAAATTTCTGTGAATGTGGGGGATTCCAAACATGGTCCGAATAATGCATTAACACAAATTCATATAATGTTACATCAAAGATTTTTTTTTTTTTTGTAGTAACACATCATGGAGTCATATATCTACTTTAAATACAACACATTGAGTTCATGGCTAGACACAGACATCTAAATATTTTCATCACCTGAAATTAGTCACATTTTCACTGCATAATGAAGGGAGGCCATGACAACAAACCCTCTACACTTATCGGGATTCATCGAACTGATGGCGTTATTACTATTAAAATGCAACAAGACTCTTTTACTTACAGTTAAGTTTTAAAAAAAAATAGTTGGAATTTTCTGCATGGAGCCTTCTGATGTCAATTTCATAAGCAGTCTCAATTAAAGGCAAAAAGGGTGATTAGATACACTTTTTGTGATGTAAATAAACAGTACTTGAATCAAACACTCTATTATTTTTGAATAAAAATGCCATGTTTCATTTTCTCATGAATAATTTTAAATCAATTGTTTTTACCAAATTTAATAATGTCTTGTGGATGAAACATAAACCACCATAAAAACAATGCATGATCTGCATCAGTCATCTCAAAAGAAGTGTAGTTGAATATTTTAAAAACTGTTTTGTTTATAACATGAGCAGTACCTGAAAGTGGGTCTACTGGAATCATCTCATATTTGTGGCTCTTCCTCGACCCCTGCTACTCCTCTGTTGTGCAGGACCATAATTCTTCCTGTTGTACTGATAGTTCTGTTGCATCCTACCCTGAATTGATGAATTCTTGTCACTCTAGTTCACTAATCATTTCAGCTATCTCGGGGGGGTTGGGGACTTTTAAATGGACACCTAAAAAATTAATCTCTAAATCAATATAATTTTCTTATAATGCCATCTTAACAATGGATTCAATATTATTGCCATTTGTTTTTGAAGTACATAGGCCCACTCTAATAAATAATCATTTTTGTCTATCTCTGACTTATTTTCTTTTTCAGCTATTACAGACTTACAATCACATCTGACTTTGGGAAAAATTATTCTAAAGGGTACAATAGGATTCAAATAAAAGATCCTTGGGTATGGATGCAGTGAGGGCCAGATTTTCTTCCTTCAGCATTTACATCTTCCTATCATTGTTTCTGACAAGTAGCCATATAAGTTTATATGTTTCCTATGCAAGTGGTACTTGCAGCCAGGTGTATATTTGTATCAAATATCCCTTGGTATTGCAGCAGCTATGAAACAAAACATTTGGTCCTAGGGAATTTTATTTATGTCACTATTTATGCTGTCTGTCAGGCTGAAAATACAATATGTAAAAACGTTTATGTAGGATATACAACATGTAAACTTAGTAACTGGATTTATGAACATATGTACAACATAAGAGAGAGAGAGAGAGAAAACATTAGTAAAACATGAAAATGAGTGAACAACTTCAAAATATGCATCTTTTATGTTTTAGAAAAGTGGATGTAGGTGGACGTGGGGTAAGGAGAAGACCTTATTAGAAAATTTAATTTGCAGGTTTTATTAAAATCAAATAAATAAATAATTGTTTTAATGACACAATTAAATTTACATGCCAACTGAAATGGCAAGATTAAAAGCATATATTTTTTCTGTATGACTTGACATTTATACTTTGCTTGCTTTGCATATGGTTTATAGTTTTATATATTTTGCTTGTCATTTTCGTATTTTAAAAGTGTTTTACATGTAATGACATCATTATTCAAAAATATTCAGGTACTGTTTATTTGCATCATAAAAGTGTATATTCCATTTGGTGGCTTTTAATCACATGATTGCATTTTAGTCCTACCATTCTGCTAAGTTCAGTATTTTTATTAGTCTGATGAAGTTCCATGTAAAAGAAAGTGCTTGAAGTTCAGCATAAAAGGAACAAAAGAGCTTACTTTAATTATATAATAAAATAGCTGATAGACTGCAGCTGCCTGTCTGCTTTTTTGAGTTTTTTTACAGTTTTGCCAAATGCCAGTTCACCTGTTACTTGTCCTTGCGAAGTGAGAAGAAACTGGAGCACCCAGAGGAAACCCAAGTGGATGTAAGGTGGATGTGCGGACTCCACATAGAAGACATCCCAGCTAAAGAATCAATCCACAGAACTTCTGTAAGTTAGCAGTACTCCTCACATGTCGCTGCATAGGTAAAGCAATAATTTCAAAGTTAAAATAAGTTAGAATGGAAAAACATGACTGGCAACACAAGCAGCATGCAATTTCACCATGTATGAAATTATACATAACAATTTAATCATGTGTTTTCCTGCTGCCACATCGTGATTAAGATTCTCACAGTTTTGTAACTCTGCAGCAGCAAAAATGAGATCATAATGTGAACATTTAAGTTTTGCTTTCCCACAAATTGAAGCATGACACTTATAAATGTGCCAAAGGATCACTGGCATTGCTAGGTGACAGTTGTCTTTTTTTTTCTTTCTGAGTTTAGATTTTTACAGGTTCCAAATGGTGAATGATGGATCATGACTTTGTCACTCTTTTCTCAAGCAAAATACATAGTAATTTCTTCCAGTCAGTTTTTCATATATATATGTATTTATAGTGACAGAAGTCAAATATATTTCACTTTCTACTTCCTTCTTAGAAGAGATGAGCAACTTACGATGTTCATAAATGCTATGAGCAAGCTGCACCTTATGCAGTAAGGGAAGTTCTGATTACCGTTTGTTCCTTTAACCGATACAGTACAAACATACACACAAGCATTGCATATTGACTTCTTATTTCAGGCCTTACATAAAGGAACACATAACAGAAATGGTAAATGAAATAGCCTGAAATACAGTCTTATCTCCATTAGGTGTCCTGTAATATGGTAACGTTTTATTCTTAAGTTTGCTGTATTCAAGTTGTTACTCAGAACTACTACTGTCAGTGTCACCCCCCCCCCCACCATGTTCTTGTGTTAAAAAAGTAGTCATGCATCTCTCAGCTATATAGGTGACTTAGTGATTGCTATGTTGTATCACATTTATATGGTAACACACAATCATAAAAAATGCAACAGAATCATGTAAGCATATTGCCTCTGTGACTTCTGCACGCATCTTTCAGGACAGTGAGGTGGGTGTATTGTGTGCATGTGTCCAGTTTAGATAAAGCAATGAGGCTGTTTTTATTTTAGGACAATACTAGTGGGACAAGTGCATTTTAACAAGGGGACTCCATGTTCGTTTCTATCTATAAAATGGGTTGAAAACATACCTCTCAGGTGTCCTGACTTTCTCAGAATGTCCGGATGTTTGCCTCTGATTTTTGATCTGTTTCTAATACAATCTGTGTTTTTCTGGTAAATCACTGGGGATTCAAGTCACTAAATAATGACAGACATTTGAATTTCACACTTCATATACTTCAGAAAATGCATGTTAACACAAAACCCATTATTCTAGCAAATTTCTAATTATATAAGAGCAATATTTAAAAATCTGTCCTTATCTTTGGGCCTTTCACCCCTATTATTTTGGTTTTATCCAGATTCCTTGTGCTAAGAGGTTGAGAGGTACACTTGAAAAATGGACAGAATATGAATTCCATTCAAACATTTAAAGCAGGTGTGACAAAATGAAGTACTGCCAGCACAACTAGCTGGAATTGTGTAAATAATTATATGTCATTTGTGAATATCAAACTGATTCATGCACAATGCTGGTGTTACAACTTTATTAAAATTGTATATCATGTGTTTATACAGATGTTTGTGCTGAAAATGTATTTGCAAAGTGTTTGAAATGTATACACAGTGTGCCTTACTGGAAAAAACAGAAATGTACATGCACTATTGTAACTGCTTAAATGTATATGCTTTAACAAAGGAAACTGGAGGGTTAATCTCATTCCAGCAAACTTTAGAAAAAATATCTGACATTAAATCACTTTATAGGTTAGGCCATAAAGATGCTGTCTCACAGGTTTCAATGCAGTGACAGACACAAAGTCTGTACTAGAAAGCTTTCTGTATTGTCTTTGCGGTGAGCTAATCACTACTCTGGAAGCACATATGTATGCAATTGTTTTATGACTTCCAGCACCTGCTAAAGATCTGAAGAAAAGCTCTTCTATGTGTATTTTTACAGGTAGGTGCTAAGTACTGCCAGCTTCCAGCAATGGGGTTTTTTGCATGGGAACTAGAAGTCAGATGACCAGAAATTATGTCATTCTGCAAGCTATCCTAGCAGTAATATTTTAGATGTTATTCTGAGAAATCTCTTAGTAAGACAGAGCATTCTGTATTCTGCCTTGGGCCTGACAACAACAAGAAGGACCATTCACCACATTGTCTGCCTTGCTCATACTATGTAAGTTATTATGGAATAGAATAATTCTCTTAAATTTAATCAGAAATAGTGAAGCTTAGTTTAGATATTATAATGAATAAAGAGGACCAGTGGAGTGAATGCTCAACGGAGCAACAAGCTCAAAGATAAATAGTTAAAAACAAACACCGCTGAGCAAAACAATGGAGGATTGCAGTCTCATTTAAATCACAAGTAGCTCCTAAATCCAATAGCCAATGATGTAAATAATCCAAGTGCAGGCGAGGTATGTAAAAAGCAGGTTTATTAATAAAAAGAGGTGAGCGCTTTCGCATGAGCTTCTTCAGACCTATACAACTAAACTGTCTGTAAACATCAGTTTAAAAAGCCAAAATGGCGCCAAAATCCTGTCCATTATTTAAAGGTACATGGCTCATTAAAATATCATGTAAAAAAGTCATATATAAAATTCCTATACACCATCATAAAACAGTACGGCATTTCAAAACAAAGCCATTCATATTCATATCCATTATTGGAATAAATAAATCAAAAGTATGTGTGACAGATGGGGGGGTGGGGGGAGGAAAAAATTTTAGTAACATAACTATCAAAACATTGACAGAGCATCTATGCATATAAAGGTTCAAGAAGACCCTACTGGCCACAAAGTAAAAAACTCTTCATAGCCTCTTAACATCTTTTGGACAATAACCTTCTTGATTTCAGCAGAGGTCGAGGGGAACCCTTCCATTGAGACCTGGGGTGATATCTGCCCTAAACTAAATAATCCAATGGATTTCCCTGGTCTCTGTATAATTGTTAATGTCCCCTCTCCTGTATGTCCTTGAGATCTGTTCCAAGATCCTGAACTTAAAACGATGCTCTTGACCTTTGTCATTAGTGTGTTTGGATAGTGCATTATGTGTAGTACCTCTCCTTGTGTGGTATACATGCTCACGAATCCTATCCTCAGTGTCCTATTGGTCTTGCCTACATAGTAGGCTGGACAGACTGTGCAGCAGGCTAGGTAAACTACATCTCTGGACATACAATTGCCCCTCGTCCTGATGTAGTAAATACCCGAACCATATGGATATCGGAAGACAGGGTCGGTTTCTATATATGGACAAAAATTGCATTTGTCGCATGTGGTCATGTAGGGACCCAACAAAGCAGGTGGATCATTATGGACCCTTGGGTAGCAGAGCAAACTCTTTAAGTTCTTTTTATTCCGGTAAACGAATCTAGGTCGAGTACCTGTAAGGCTCTTAATAGTTGGGTCAACTGATAAAACGTGCCAATGCTTAGAGAAAATATCTTTAAGTGTACCTACATCCCTGGTCTAAGGACTCTAATTGTATTGTAGAGCCACTCCACACAAGGAAGAGATCATCCACAAAACGCCTATAGAATGGTACTGACTCCTGAAACAAACTATTCTGAAACAAGAAGCTATGTTCCCACTCTGCCATCATTAAGTTGGTAGCTATTGGCACAGGAAGTGCCCATAGCTACG